>NC_062221.1:73444149-73747180 GCF_902686445.1 Sciurus carolinensis
CCCCTTACAGCTGACTCACATTTAGCTTATTACCCTGACCGCCTTCTGCTGTTCCTCGTCCAAATAGCCCTCGGGATCCGTCCACCTGTTCTCATCTCCCTGGTCTAATCTTCTTTGCGTTCCCCAGTGCTAAGCACAGTTGCAGGCACACAGTAGGCACTCAACAAATTGGGGTGGGGGAGGAATGAACTGATGTGCTAAATGAGTCCTACAGACATTGGGAACTCAGAGAAGGGAAAGAGTACGCAGGAAGGAGAGACCAGGAAAGCTTCTTGAGAGTGGGCATCTGGTCTGGCCCTTTAAGGAAGGAAGGTGTTTGGATGGGCAGAGAGCAAGGGGAAAGCCTGCCTAGAAAGTGGAAGGACAGTGTGTCAAGGTTTACAGGCCGAGAGAGGACAGAGCAAGTGGAGAAGGGGAGTGAGCAGGGTCCCCTGTGAAGAGCGCCCTCGATTTAAACAGGGTAAGCGCTGACTGTCCCCTTCTCTTTTTATTTTAAGCATTTTGGTGATTTCCATTTCAAAGAGCCAGAAAGAGTGTCATAGTGTTTGAAGAGAAAAAAGAGGTGACCCGTCTCACTCTCCACCAACTTCAGCCAACTGGCACGACTTGGAAGCACTGTGGCCTTAAAGCCCAGGTCTGGCCACCAAGAGCTGGGTGAAGGCCTCGTCGACATGGTGCTGAGAGGCTGAAGGTCACTGTGGTCATATTACATGGCAGAAATCAGGGTGCAGGTCACCAGGCAGTGTCTTGAAACAGTACCCAGAGAGCTTCTTGTGACTCTTCACCGCTGAGACTCTTCATGCTGCAAAATGAACTTCCAGTCCCCATGTGGGAAGATCATGTCAAAAATGAAAAAAAACAAACTTCCCTGAAAATTTTTGTCAGTGTATTAATGAGTTTTGTTCCCTTGGCAACAGTGAGCCCACAGTGGGAAAGGGGTTTTCCCTGGCATCTAGTCGGTCCCAGCATCTTAGACCCTGGGTAGTCAATATGCAAATAATGAAATTCACAGGAATTCCAAAGAAAGAGTAAGGAGTCTGAGCTCAGTCTGGCATCATCAGCATGAGGAGGTGAAACAGCTCCAAGGGCAAGAGGAAGGAGTGAACATCATTTCTAGAGAAATCATGCCATTCAGGGGACAAAGCAGGGGACAAGGCCTGCCCATACATACCATCTTGTCTAGACCTCAAGTGCCTCCTAAATGGCAGGGCCACATCTCCCTTCTACTTGTCCTTTCCTGAAGGGCTCTCTCTATCGCACACCTAGTCTGTAACTGTCTTAATTCTTTTCTCTTCTTCCATCCTTCCTTCCTTCCTTCCTTCCTTTCTCTCCTCCTCCCCTTCCACCTCCTCCCCCTTCCTCCTCCTTTTCCTTCTCCTTCTTCTTGTTGTTGTTGGTACTAGGGACTGAACCCAGGCATTCAATTTAACCACTGAGTCACACCCCCAGCCCATTTTTTTGTTTGTTTGTTTATTTTTTGTTTTGTGGTGCTGGGGATTGAACCCAGGGCCTTGTGCATGTGAGGCAAGCACTCTGCCAACTGAGCTATATCCCTAGCCCCCATTTTTATTTTTTATTTTAAGACAGAGCCTCACTAAGCTGCTGGGATCCTCCTGCCTCAGCCGCCGGAGCCACTGGGATTACAGGATTGTGCCACCACACCTGGTTTAATTTCATTTTTGATGTTTTTCATTGTATAAATATTTGTACTATGATGAATTTTGATTTATGCATTTTATATATATTATTTCTTTTTCTTGGCTTCCAGGTTTTGTGTTTTGCTCTTTCACCCCAGAATTATAAAAAAAAATACTTTCACAAATTTATACCTTAATTTTTTCTCATAAAAATTTAAACATAATTTCTTTTGCTTTTTTAAAGTAAAACTATATGTGGATTAGACCACCAGTGGGGCTGAAGAACTCAACATTGTGCAGCAGGAGTTCCTGGCTTTCTTCCTTCCAACTGCAGGCCTGCTCCTCAGAAAAAACTCCTTTGAACTCTTTCAATAGAGTTTTCCTTTTGATAATCCAGGAACTCAGACTTTGGCTTCCTTTGTGCTGTCTCATGCATCAACTCCATCCACTTTCCATTCTCCAGAAATCTGCCCCAGAAGTCTTTGGTCCACAGATTGTTCTATTCTCATTGTGATTATGGTCACACCTTGTGTGTGTGTGTGTGTGTGTGTGTGTGTGTGTACACGTGTGCGCGCATGCCTGTGAACTAGACATTGAACCCACAGGTACTTTATCGCTGAGCTAGATTTCCAGCCCTTTCTATTCTTTTTATTTTTTATTTTGAGACAGGGTCTCACTAAATTGCCAAGCCTAACCTCAAACTGGCAATCCTCTGCCTTTGCTTTTGGAGTCGCTGAGTTTAGAGGTATGTGCCTTGACACCCAGCAACCAACTAATTAAATAAAACAAACAAACATTAATGCAGTGGGATCTCAGAAGGAAGAGGGATCAAACACATGCCATTATTGCAAAGTCTTGGAAGAGAAGCTTTCTGTATTTTACAATCAGGAAGTAGGAACCAGCCGTAAAGCACCTAACTCGTGTCCCTTTCCTTCCAGTCTTTCTGATTAATTCACACTAGGGCAACGATGACAAAGGTTGTTGAATATGTGCTTCTCCAAAACACAGTGAATTTTCCTGGAACTCTTAAAACTTGAGTGTGTCTTGTGGCCTTCAAAATTTTTGCTCACATACCCCCAGATGAAATTTACAAAACTATGAATTTCCTTACTCATTTAAAAGACATCTATAATTTTTAATGTTACTTTAAATATCTTCAAAGGATATCATTTCCAACATGTTGTGCCATTATCCTTTTAGAAAAAAGTTACATCATTCTTAAACATAATGTGCAAAATCGAAAGTGGCACAAATTTGGCAAAAATCAGCAAAAACATTTCTTCTAAGACCTGGATAAGAGAATATAAAACACAAACCTACCTCTGATGTATACCCTGCACTTGAAAATGTTCTGATGCTCTACTAGAGGAAAGGCAGAAGCTGTTACATCCTTCCTCCTTGTAATTATTCAAATATGCATCTGAGGCAAGGGGGAAGAGGGTGCGCATCAGACCCTGTCATACAGAGAAGATGACAAAGCGGTGTGGTCCTCTCATAGCACAGTGCGTGACCTGCTTTCCAGAGCTCTAATATGCCAAAGCCCTTCCACTAACTTGGTTTCTCTCCCAGGCCCTGTTTGCTCTTCTAGCTGTCATGGGAGGGCTAGTGTCTGTGAAATGCACAGGAAGTAGGAGAGGCAAAGTTCATAAAATAAAAGCTGCCATCATCCTACTACCCAATGTACAATACATCTGCTTCTAATGCCATTTTCTACTTAGTAGAACTATGGACAAAACAGAAGGCACACAAAACCCTACCCTGGGCTCAGATTATCTTGATTTAAGGAGAACACATTGATTAAAACACTTGTATTGCAAATTGTGCCTTTACTTGACACCCTGAAATTTTTTGGGTTTTTGTTGTTTTTGTTGTTGTTGTTTGCCAGAACATTGCATCACATTCAGATTCAAATTGGGTAAAGGGTAAGCCTTTCTTTTTAAATAGGGAGAAGGCCAAAATTCTTCTTACTATAGGAAAAAAAAATTTTTTTTTTCAATGCTGGGGATTTGAACCCAGGGCCTTAGTGCTTGTGAGGCAAGCACTCTACCAACTGAGCCATATCCCCAGCCCTAGGAAAATTTTAGGAAGAAAAGAAAGTGAAAATGTGGACACTAATTCTTTAAAAATTAATAGGACCATCTACCCTTTGAAAATGCTCAGGTGCCCCACAGGGATAGACATAACTCAGCTTGAAGACCCAGCCTTCCTTCATTCAAACGAATACATCTTCTGGCAAAGAAGTGCAGGCATTGGTGGTTGCTGGAGGTGCTGGGGTTGTGGCTCAGTGGTAGAGAAGGGATGCTTGGGAAGTGGACCTATCTGATCACATCGTATAAGCTGACCCTCACTCTGTGTAGAAGATTTGCCTCACACACAGACAATGATTTACAGAAGCGTGGGATGAATCCTTTCTAGAGAAGGCCTGTGCTGGCCATCCCCAGGCCTGAACAGAGCCTACGCCCAATCCCCACATGGAAAGGCCTTTATTCTTCCACCCTGAGGATGTTTTTGCATCTCCCCAGGCACATCTGTAGGCGGTACACCCCTGTCACTCTTCCTGGTCAATTTTTACTTACAGAGATCTCAGTGCCTTCAATAACACCGACAAACATAGAATGCATCGCAACTCAAGTATTCCCAAAAAAGCTTGTTTTCTGATAGCTTTAAGTCCATATTTCAGATGTTTCTGTACTATATTTACCATGTTTGCCACATTTGTGCACCCTATCTACTATCATTTTCTTTTTTTTTCCTTTAAATTCACCTTACTACTTTTTTTTTCTGTACCAGGATTGAACCCAGGGGTGCTTAACCACTGAGCCATATCACCAGCCTATTTTTAAATTCTTAAATTCTGAGATAGGGTCTTGCTAAGTTGCTTAGGGCCTCACTAAATGGCTGAGGCTGGCTTGGAACTTGTGATCCTTCTCTATCTGGAATTACAGGCGTGCACCACCACACCCGGTTCACCGTATTACGGCTACGACTTTACTTTAGAAGGAAAACTGTTGATTCTCTAACATACCAAGTACCTGGTCTTAGCCTGGATTGTCTGGAAATCAAAGCTAGAAAGAAAGTCCTGAGTGAAACAGTTTGTTTGAAAAATTGAGCCCAGTGATGCAGGACAGAGAGCAAGATAGGGAAGGAGGGAAAGCCAGTGCGAGAAGCCTTGCCAGGCTGACCACCCTCAAAGCAGCAGGGACTCAGCCCACCTGGGCCTTCTGGAAGCCTTGTGAAATGTCTCTCAGATGCTCCACCTGGGAGCTGCTACTATCTGTTTCCAGCCCCCTGTGGTCAAGTGAAGCCCCTGGGCACTGACTCCCCGCCATTGGAACCACATGCTGGAGTGCAGAACTCCCAAGGGTCTCCCCAAGCCAAGGCAACAGAGAAGCTCTTGGTAGAGCCAGAAGTAGACTGTGAAAAGCACAGGCCCCTGTCAGGGGCTGTCAGGTTCCACCCGCAAACAGGTTCATGTTCCAGAATGATCAGCTGCTTGCCCATGGATCCTCCAGAATCCTACATAGAGGGGTACAGGGGTTGGGGGGGTGGGTGGAGATCGGGGTGGGGGTACTGAAATCTTCCTCACCCCACCCCTTGGTGCTATCACCTTGCTCACCGAGGTGCACTCAGTCATAGTAGGAATAAATGGAAAACACTGTCCTACCAGGAGCCAGCTCTGTGAAGATAGTGGGGATGTAGGGGGTGTGGTGCAGTTAAGCGGTGGGGGCCTGCGGGGGGAGTGTCTTTGAGCTGAGCACTCTCCAAAGAGCGCCCACTATGTATTGGGTAGATGATCATCTCTGCAGTGGCCTAACACAAGTGACTAGGAAGGAGTAACTCTGGCCATGAAAACAAAACTGGAGACCAGCACAGAAATGATGAACCCATAAATCTCCCCCAGCATTGCCTAAGCAAGGTTGGGCTGCCCCCTTCTCAAGATGGTGCCTCTCCTCCTCTCCCCATCCCCAGGTGCCCAGAGCCTTTGGTGCTTAGTTTTGCTAATTGGTGGTTAGGAGTGCGGCTGGGTGACTTGCCCAGGCCACACCCTCCCAAGAGGCTGCTGAGAGAGCAACAAAGCAGAGGAGCTTCTTCAAACCACCCTCTCCAGTCCCAGCATTGACTTGCATATTTATGAGTGAACTCAATCCTCTTCAGATAAAGGGAAGTTGGGAGGGGGAAATGCCACCTCCCTTGTGAGTGACTTGCCATAACTTGTAAGACAGCAAGAAGGGAACGTCACTGAAGCGGGGTGCCATCCTTTGACTTTTAACGGAAGAGAGGATTTTTTTCTCCAGCAAGTAAGTACATTTACTATTATCTTACTATAGGGTAGCTTGGCAGAACTAGTTACCAGTTGGCTGCTTTTGAAACAAACACACCCTCATACCTCCAGGACCTACGTTTGTCCCCAGAGGAGTCTTTTGGAGTCTCTTAGTCCCAAAGGAGTCTGTGGCTTCCCAACACCTTTAGGGAATCACTATCGGCATCCTGACCCATTGTTTTTAAATTTTTAAATTTCCTAGATGGTAGCAAATATTTGTGTAGGCTGAATTTGAGTTTTTCATATCAACAAAATTCTGGTGACTAAGTTCCTCCAGGCAGATCCTGGTTAAAATGAACTGTGGTTAATGAAACAATCTGGTATGGCCGAAATATGAGCTCCGTGGTGGCTCCCGAAGAGGAAAGCCACAAGTCTTCCAGTCCACGATGGACTGTGTCGCTGGGAAGAAGCTAAGGGTGACAGTGGAGCACAGCACTCGTTTTCATTTCTCAGTTTTGATGTGTTTACTGAGGGAAAAAAACCACCGCAGCCTGCTCATGTTACATACCACATGATGCGAATAAGCAATGTTTTCAGTGTTTCTTCTTTCCTCCCTTTTGTCTGGTAGAGTTTTCTGTTGATGGCTTATTGGCCCCTTCCGGACCCATCATCTGTGTGGTATTCAAGAATCGAGAGGCTCGTTTTCCTGTTAACATGTTGAGAAAGTTGTTTCATGACTTATGTCCCACCTTGGACACATGCAGCCCTGCTGGTTGCTCTTTGTCCAGAAAAGATCTGAGCTTTCCAGGGCTGGTTAACTGATATTGAAGGTCCTTAGAATACTCTGATGGTAACAAAGTTAAACACACCTAATACCTAGAAAGCCATTTCACAGAAGAACTGTGGTTGGTTCTTAGAACAGGCAAGATGACCGATCGAGGCCACCTCCTCTCTGTTTCTCAACCTTTGCTTTCCCCTTAAGTCACGCCCTGGTTTAGAGGTCACTCAAGAGCTCTGATTCATTTTAGGTAGGTAATTGGAGGGTTTGAAACCCATGGCAGGCAGACTTTCTTTCCTGGGTGACATGTACTCTTTTCTTTTTCAGTTTCTGGAAATAAGTGCACAACCTTTGGAGACTCAAGGGCACTATCCATCCTCAACAGTGTGTGTTGGAATCATCACTCTTGAATCCTTTAAGTGGAACCTTTGAATCACCTTCTGCTTCTGCCCGGTGTGCACCTCCTGACCTACTCTGTTGCCTTGTTCAACCCCCTTTTGCATGCTAAGAGTTGCACAAGACCTCTTGGCTCCGAATCACTGGTTTTGGTTTTCCAACCTGAGCCTCTGCGGTCATGGATTCCATACTGAGGTGGAAGACACTCACCAGGTTTTCCTGGCTCATGGTGGTGCTGGCTGCTCTTTTCCACTTCTCTTCAGGTAAGCAACTTTCAGGAACTTAACTAAGTCCTGACTTAATATCTCTGGGGTTAAGAGAAAAGTAGAGCTGTTCTCTGTGCTGCCCCTTCTGCCACCTTGTGAGCTAAAATGGACATTCACGGTGTTCCACATGATTTAGAGCTAAGAAAACTAGTCCAGGGAGATTGTTAGATTTGCCTGTGATCACACAGCAAGTTAGAGGCCAGGTTAATGCAAGATTCCAGACATTCAAAGAGGTGATAGGGAGTGTATGTTTTGTTGTTGTTGTTGTTGTTGTTGTTGCTGTTGTTTTGTGGGGATTTTTGGTACCAGAGATTTAATCCAGAGGTGCTGTTCCACTGAGCCACATCCCCACCCCTTTTTTAAATTTATTTTGAGACAGGGTCTCACTAAGTTGCTTAGAGCCTCACTAAGTTGCTGAGGCTGGTTTTAAACCTGAGATCCTCCAGCCTCAACCTCCCAAACCCCTGGGATTACAGGTGTGCGCCACTACACCCAGACAGGGTATGTTATTTTAACAAAACCATGAAGCCAATTCCAAAGGCTAGTTTAGAACTGTGGCCTCTTCAATGAATACTAGATGTTAATTTGCATGTTGTGATGTTCCAGGGTGTTGGCCTTGACACTTGGTTTCCAAAATACATTGCTGTGATTCAGCTCGGCTGATATGTTCTGCCTCAAAAATTGGAACAATAATAATCTCTTCAACTGGCAGGGGCAGGAAGAATTGTTGAGGACTAGAATCTTCTTAAGGTTGAATCTTTCTCTTAATATTTATTATTGTGCCTTGTGGATTGATACCTTTGTCAACATTGGCATCTGACATTAAGAGATTTCAGAATTAGCACCAAATTATTATTAGCAGCAAATTATTTAGCTATTTTTATTTACTTATTTATTTTTTAATTTTGGTACCAGGAATAGGTCCCAGGACTCATAACCACTCAGTCACAACATCCCCAGTCCTTTTTTATTTTTTTATTTTGAAATAAGACTTCATTAAGTTGCCTAGGGCCTTGCTAAATTGCTGAGTCTGAGTGAACTTCTGATCCTCCAGTCTCAATATCCTGAGATGCTGGGATTACAGGCATGTACCACTTTTCCCAGCTTCAGTTATTTATAATTGATAACATAAGTATTTCATGTGTACTGTAGAATTTTTGGACTTCTAGGGGATTTTTTTTTTCAGCTCAGGTGATCTTGGGTTCAGGGGAGGTTATCAAGAAGAGTGGGGCTCATCCCACCAGAGGATAGTTCTGACTTTCTTAGAAACAGAAAACAAAAGATATGCTCTCTATGGAGTTGCACACACCCTCTTCTCATGGTTTGCCAGTCTGCAAAGCTCTATCAAAGGTCATTGTCATAAAGCTTCTCAGCTAAAGCAATGCCCAGAATCCCCAAGTGTGAGAGAGGGGGAAGGGGAGGGAAGAGAAGCAGGCCACACAGATGACCTGATGGCTTTGGTGGTTATGTTTAGTTTTCTGCCCTGGGTTGCAAGACTTGCTGTTTTACACCATCGCAAAACCAAGAAAACCATGGTTTACGTTTCACAGTTTACATATCAGATTTTGTATATATTTGATGGTTATATTACCTTTCCAAGAATTGCAAAGTTCTAATTTTCTTCTGGGAAGTTGGGGATGCATTCCCAATCTAGAGTCTTAAACCCAGAAATAGGGATGAGGAGGGAGAACACTAAAAAAAGAGAAAGAAACCCAAAAGAAAAGCTAAACCAAGACTTTGGTAATGGTCTCAGAAAAATGAATCAGAAGCAAACAGAAGAAGAGCTTTGAGTTTAAGTTTCACTGTTGCAAAGTCAACAAACCCATTCGTGAACACACTTTGTGCCAAGTGGGCCATAGAAGGTGAGCCTGGCTGGAATTCCTGTTCTCCAAGAGGTTTGAATATATTAGTTGGGGAAGATGAAACTAACCACGCAAAGCAAGCAAAGACCAGTAAGGTGCTGGGTCTTGACTGTAAAAGCCAAGATCTGGGAAGGAGGAGCCAGGGTGGCCTGGATCAGTGGGAGCAGGTTTGACAGAGGATGGGTGTCGGTGGGGATGATTGTTGGAGAGAGGGTTCTGGGCAGGAAAACAGCCTGGACAAAGGCACCAAGGTGAAGGGCACTGGTGTGACGATTCATTATTTTGTTTAGTTATTTAATTCAATGAACAGTGGGCATCTCCTATGTACAGGATAATTTTCGTGGACAAATTGTGAGCAAAATTGTCATGGCCCTAGCCTTCATGGAATTTACAGTCATTGGGGGGAAGAAGAGGAGGAATTCAATAATCACTGCACTGAGTGTGTGACCAATAGAGATGAGAGCTTTGAAGGCAAGGTGCAGGCGCCATCAGAGGAAGTGTTGGTTTCCCCTGTGAAAGGAACTGCAGAGTGAGGAGGGACCTGCCTAGGGACAGTGGTGGAGCAGGTCACAACTGGCAGGGTGCCAAGCCCAGGCCCTTCAAGACTTGCAGACCCCAGGAATCACTGTTATTTGCACAGCACTGGGAGACCATGGAAGAGTTTTAGGCAGGAGAATGGCATGGTCCATCCTGGTGCTGTTACTTGATTTATGCATCTTAATCACCAGGAGGTCTTGTTAAAAGTGCAGTTTCTAGCACAGGGAATTTTTTAGAGAAGTGAAACTATTTTCAAAATACTACAATGATGGTTGTAAGTCATTATATATATATTTTTAAACCCATTGAACATAAACCACCAAGAGTGAACTCTTAAGTGAACTGTGGACTTTGGGTGATAATGATGTGTCAGCATCGGCACTTCGACTATACCCACTGTTCCACTCTGATGTAGGATGCTGACAGTAGGGGAAGCTATGAATGTGTAGGAGGGGGTCCATGGGAAACCTCTATATTTTCCACTCACTTTTTCTGTGAACCTAATGCTCTGAAATATAAAGTCCATTTAAAAATTTTATTTTAAGTGCTGTTTCTTTTTTTGTGTGTGGGTCTGGGAGAGGGGCTGAGATTCTGCATTTCTGATAAGCACTCAGGAGATGTGATGCTACTGGACCATGTATTTCTAGTTCCAGTAGTAAGTCTGAAAATGACACTTGAAAAAAATTACCGGAGTAGCTGAAGCATAAACAAATGACATGTAGGACAGCCCCGGTGATTGTGAAAACACGACTGGGAGGGCTCTTTTAGCAGCTGACAACATGTGATGATGAATTTGGTGAAAAGAATGGAATCAGGGAACTGGACGGACGGATGGTGTATGATGTGAAGCTGGTGAAGGTTGACCTGACTGGAGCATGGGTACAAGTTGTCCAGACTGGAGACAAGATGAGCTAGAGTGTGTCAGGGCAGGGGTGTGCGCACTGGGCTCTCCTCTCAAGTCCTGGGTCGGGAGGCCACACCGTGGCAGGAGAGCTCCCCCTCTAGACTGGCCCCACAGCCATCGACACGCAGGGTGAGAGAGCCTCCTTCCTGTGTAAGAGGGGACCCCGCTGGGCTCCTCTCTACCTCCAGGTTGTAGGCACTGTCTCTGGGGGCAGAAATGTCTGACAGCACTCTGGAAACTGGTGGAGCAGGTCAGCTGCCAACATGGAAGCTTTCCCTTCAGAGCTGGGTCCCTTAGGGGAGGCTCAACGCTAAGAGGTGGGAAAGGCCTCCTCCAGGAGCCTGCCAGGGACACAAGAAGAGCATTAGCCTGGAAGTCTATGGTGTGACGAACACTGGGAGAATGCCCCCAATGTGCCAGCACTAAGAGAATACCCCCGACAGCCACGTTGCTGTCACAGTGCTGCTGGCCAAGGGGCCCATGAGTGATGATTTTTGCCTTCATTGCTCTGATAATAATTGTTCAAGTGCCTCAGTATGCTAAAAAATATACAAATACTATTTAGAAAGAGCAGGAACAGCGGGGAGGTAAGGATTGAACTTGTACAGAGTGTGTGAGCTGGGTCTCAGCAGGAGAGGATGTCAGGAGCAATGTGGAAAGTCTCAAATCTGCCAACTGCTGGAGGCCAGATACTTCTCTTCCTTGTTGCCTGCACCCAGCCCAGGGCTGACTCCAGCTCTGTTGGTGCTGGTTCACTTAATCAGAAATTTTGAAGTGTCCAAAAATGTCATTTCTATAGGAAAGAGTCTGCACAGACTCTCAACAGTAGAATCTCCAGATGGTAGATAATGGGTGACATCTATGTGTTCTGCATCTTTCATTCTTTCTTTCTAAATTTAATGTGTGACTTTTTTTTAATAGTTAGGGAAATTATTTATTTAACAAGCACATTTAAGTCTCAGTGAGATAATGTACATCACATCACTTGGTGAATTTGAAGATGCTATGTCCAGCTCTTGTTCCCCTTCTCTGTTAGGAAATGTGGTGACATGGCACTCAGACCCCTGCCCAGGGATTTGGGGGCCAAGGCAGACTTGATCTGCTGCTGTGCTTGAACTCCCAGAGGGGCACTGTGGTCCAGCCACAGCGTCAATCCTGTAGGGAGGTGTTAAGAAGTTGTAGGTCTTTCTAGATTGGGTTCTTTCTTCCTTATTTCCTTCTCTCTCTCTGTCTCTCTCTTTCTCTTTTTATGAAGATATGCATTATTTTATCATTACTATATCCCCCAATTTTCCCTGAAATTTTCTGCAATTACATAAAATTCGCCAGTTTGAGGTGTATAAGTCAATGGATTTTAGTGATTGACAATCTTATGAAACTGTCACCACTAATTCCAGAGCATTTCCATCACCCCCCAAAAAACCCATCAGCAGCCACTCCCCATCCCCCTCTCACAGTGACCACTAATCGACTTTCTGTCTCAAAGAATGTGCCTGTTCTGGATATATCTTAGAAATGGAATCATACAATGTGTGGTGTCTTCAAGTATCATCCACACCGTAGTCTATATTCAAACATTTGTTCTTATAGCTAATAGTCCATGGAAGGCTGAGTTTTAGAGGAGCACTATTTGTCTAAAACTGGTGGACTTTGAATTTGTTGGCTGACAACTTCTCTCCTGGGGGATTAGTGGTCAGGAATTGAAGTGGCAGGAAGGTGACAAAGACGGGGTCTGGGGCTAACACTGCTGAGTCCTCCGTGTGCCATACAGGAGGGCACTTTGCACACATTCACCAGGAAAGGTAAGCAGAGTTGCCTTCTGTGTTTGTCTTCTCTCCCCTGTTCCCTCACAGTCTCTGTCCCCATCTGACTGCTGCTGGGTACAAGTGAGCAGATGGGTCCCCTAAACCAGCTGTGGGCTCTTGACTCAGTGCCTGGGTCGGGCAGTTACCACAGGTCTATCCTGGGTGTGGTTCAACAAAGCAAGCCTCAGTCATGAGAATGGCTCCATTGAAGATCTATGCAGCATAGCTGGGCCAGTAATCCCACAGCCTGTGAGGCTGCGGCAGGAGGATCACAGGTTTGAAACCAGCCTCAGCAATTTGGTGAGGCCCTAGGCAATGTGGTAAGATCCTATTTCAAAAAAATAAATAAATAAAATTGCCTAGGGATGTGGTTCGGTGGTTCAGCACCCTTGGGTTCAATCCCTGGCCCATAAAAACATAAATAAATAAATAAATAAATAGATCTATGTAGCATCTTACAGTGAAGAAAGTGCTTTCCAACTGGTGTTATGATCACTGTGATGATTATGTGAAACAGGGAAGATAGTATGCCCATTTTACAGAAATGATATCCAAGGCCCAAAGAGATTAACAGACTTGTTCATTGCCTAGCCATGCATTCAGGAAATATCTTTGGAGCATGTAGGAGGTCAGACCATTAGCTGGAGACAAGTTTGAAGAGAAATAAATCAGGGCAAGAGACTAAAGAGGGTCAGGACCAGGAGTAGAGAGCTGCTAGGAGCATCCGAGAAGGCCTCTCCCACAGCTGGACACCAGGGCAGACCTGAATGAAGTAAGCCCTGGGCCATGCGGATCTCTGGGCAAGACTGTGTTTCCTGTAAGTCTTGGGTGGTGGGAGGAGTTTTCCACACAATGTCTCATTTAAGTCTTCAGCCTACTGTGTTTGGTGATGTTGCATTTAGAGTGTAAAATGGCGTTCATACCATAGCGAGATTTCAGTTCCCTGTCTTCCCTTCAGAATGCCGGCAAAACCTTTCGGAAACGTTTCAACCGTTTTCTCATTACTCCGCATCTACGTGGAATGGAGTCTCTGAGAAGGGGGGCCAGGTTCCTGTGGGAATTTCCAAGTTGCCCAAAAGATCTTTTTGTTCCTCTTTTTTGTCTGGTTCTTCCTCAGCACCAGTGCTGGTGAGAAGAGGCCCTCGGCTGGGTATGTCAAGCGGCCCATTGATGGTGCACCATGACCTTTGGAGACCCACGCTTCTCCTGCGATAGCTGCACAAAAACTCCTTAGAAACTGTCATTGAAATGAGAGAGATTCACTTTCAGTTATGATTTCTCTTTTGCGCACGTCACACGTGAGAATCAGGTAGAAATACCGGATTCTTTTTAGGTGGGAACGAGCAGTTCAGCAGAGAAAGACCCCATTATTTGAGACCCAAAAAGACTGAGCTTTCTTTTTTTGTGATGTTATAGCAAGACCAGCGTTCTCTATAGCTGACATGACCCCTGAGTGACATAAAAGGAACCAGAGGCTTGAACTGGGTAAGCAGAGGGGGAGAGAAAAAAGGAAACTTACAGAAGACCTCCTATGTCCTTGGAATTTTTCTATTTGTAGCATTGAATTGAGTTAGATTTTACTGTGATCCTGAGGGGTGGGTATCATGCCCACTTTCTAGTTGAGGAAGCAGATCAACCAGCAAATGGCGGAGCTGGGACTAGTCAGTGGGGATGTATAGTCCATGCCCCTTCTACATGCCATTTTGCTTCCCCCCATGTCCCTAAGAGTGTTCAGGTTGTAAGCTCACAGCCTACAAATGACGGAGGCAGGAGACAGGGAGCAAACCTCGGATCAGCAAGTTTTCCTTTATTCTGCAGTAAAGTCCATCAATCAGGCACTGGAGGGCCCATTTTCTGGGTATGGAGATGGCCCCCCAGGTTACAGAAGGATTCTGGGTTTTTATAGTTTCATTGGAGACTGTGGACATGCAGTTTGGACAGTCAGGGGCTTGTTGTGCAGGTTAAAACTTTAACTTAGGAGGGTTGTTGTAAAAAGGTTGAAACACAGTATTATCTGGGGAGATAGGAGTCCAGATCCCAAGGGATGAGTACTCAGATCTTGTCCATTGCTTTTCTTTCTCTGGGATCCATTGTTTCCCAGGGTTTCAATATTTGCTGTGCCTCCATTTAGAGCTAATTTGCAATGGGGGAAGGTCAAAGTCCAGAGCCCAGCATTTCAGTATTTGCCTCCTTACTTGGAGAGGCACTGGGGTTGGGAAGAGGTAAATGCTTGCTTTTGGTGGAGATGCTGGGGATGAACCTGGAAAGGGATGAAAGTTTACTTTATCTCCTCAGGGCCCATTGTTATTGGGAAAGGGTGCACTGGGAGAGGTTTAGCTAATTTCTCCTCCCTCCTCCTGAGCCACAAGTCCCTCCATTTTTCTTGGAGAGCTGTCTTGTAGGAATATTATTTTCCATAATCCTTCTCAGGTTGTATGTACCTTGACCTTTAGCTATTGCATCTTCACTATGAAGTTGCTCCCCTCAAGTATATCTCTTCATTTCCTCCCCTTTCAATTATATTCCCTAAAGCGGGGATGGCATGTTCAGGGCAGTTACTAAAAGGGGAAGCCTGAGCTCCTTCTGAGTTACCTCACTTTGCTATGTAAATACCTACTGTCAAAAAACCCTCTTCCTAAACCCCAAGGTGGAGCCACATCCAGTCTGGTGGAGGCCTGAGTGTGGCAGTGGTATGGAAAGATGCTAGGGCCCTACCAGCCTGCTTTCTAAGGAAAAGGAAGACCTGAAAATGAGGCCCCAAACAGCCTTCACAGGTTGTATGTACCTTGAAGGATCTGGGTGGCTCTGGGGCAAGGAAGGCCCAGCAAGACCCAAGACCATGTGAACACTCTGGGTCGAGGGGGCTTGTTCCAAGATCTTGGGCTTTAGAGGGACACTGCTTTCAGATCCTGTACAGTACAGGAAGAGTGACCATACTTTCTGAACCAAAAATCAGAAATATAGATTGACAGGGAATTTCATGCCATCCATGAGGGCTGGGAGCTAATAGAGAGAGGGAGTCTGGACACTGGCATGTTGGTATTTCAACATGCTGATGGGGGAAGGGAGCTAAATAATTAAAATGGAACCCTCAGAGCAAATGCAAGCTATAGGGTAAATGAATGCCGGATGCAGATAGCCAAGAGCACTAATGCAGGAGAGCATCCATTTAGGGCAACTGAAGCGGAGAGAAACAGTCCACAGGGTGACTGGACCGTGTCTGGTAATGAGGACAACTTCAGTCTACATCCAGGGGGTCAACCCAGGCATGGAAGGAAAAGGGCTTTTTCTTAAAGCAAAACAGCTTACAGTTAGGTGGCAGTGCCAGGACAGGGTGGGGACAGTGTTGACTTACTCATCTTGAAACTCAGGCCTAAAACTGGGGAAATCAATAAAAAGAATGTCTTGAAAGGCTGGGACCGGAAAGACATAGATGTGTGCAACTGGAGCCATTTCAGTAATTAGGCATCCCCGAGTTCAGTCCCTGGTGCCAAAAAACAAAACAAAACAAAACAAAAACCTAAATCAGCCAAAATAAAAGAGGCAGGGGTGCTGGGGTTGTGGCTCAGTGGTAGAGCGCTTGCCTAGCATGTGTGAGGCACTGGGTTCAAGTCTCTCAACATCTAAAAAAAGAAAAAAAGGAAAGAAAAGAGGTGGAATCAAGGTGTGTTATGAGATGACAGATGAAGGCATTATTCCTAGACAAGTCAGTGATGTTACATGAGACAGAATTTTTAGCTCACCTTATGTGCATAAAAACTCTATCCTTGGATTCTCCCCTGGTTACAAGATTAAATGAGTGTGTGTTTATGTGCAAAAATGTGCGTGTGCAGCACTGTACCACATACAGTGGGAGGAGAGGGTGTGTAGAAGAAATGAGAGGGAAAAACAGGGACTCCAGTGGTTCAGTCTTTACAGAGAGAATATTCCTTGCTTCTCAGTGCAGTGGCACTTCAAAATCACCTAAGCAAGTGACCAGGGAACAGAGACAAGAAGGAGGCCTTCAATCTCAAAAATCCAAAAGACGAATGATCACACTGATAAGCGAATGATGACACATAATGGCGGGTGGGAGCGGGGCAAGAATGGAGGAAGGAGGGACTGTATAGAGGGAAAAGAGGGGTGGGAGGAGGGGGGAGGAAAAAAATAACGGAATGAATCAAACATCATTACTCTATGTAAATGTATGAATATGCAAATGGTATGCTGTTACTCCATGTACAAACAGAAACAACATGTATCGCATTTGTTTACAATAAAAATAAATTAAAAAAAAAGAAATTGAAGGTAAAAACTCAAAACAAAACAAAACAAAAAAAAAAAAAGAAGGAGGCCTTCTGTAAGTGGGCTTCTTGGTGTTTTATGTTTGGGTGCCGTGGCACACACCTGTAATCCCAGCCACTATGGAGCCTGAAGCAGAAAGATCACAAGGTCAAGACTAGGAAGACTCAGCAACTTAGTGAGACCCTGACTTATAAAAGTTAAAAGAACTTAGGACTGGGGATATACCTCAGTGGTAAAGTTTCCCTGGGTTCCATCCCCAGTACAAAAAAAGTAAAGAGAAAAAAAAAACAAAAAGAAAAGAAAAAGGATATCACTTATTCTAAAAGGGTGTTACTTTGGCCATAAAGAAGACTTTTTGGTATTTTTTCTTTGTTTGTTTGTTTGTTTGTTTGTTTGTTTTCAGTGCTAGGGATTGAATCCAGGGCCTTAGCTTGATAACTGTGCATTCCTACACTGAGTTATACCCCAGCACTCATGAGTATATTTCTCCCCCTCCTTTTCCTCCTCTGTCTCCTCCTTCTTTTTCGTCTTAGGGTCTCACTATGTTGCCCATGCTGGCCTTGAACTCCTGGACTCAAGGGAGCCTCCTGCCTCAGTCTCATGAGTAGCTAGGACTGCAGGCACAGATTATCACACCTAGCAGAGAGTATAAAGTAGATAACACAAATACAGTTGATTCTCGTTTTTCAGAGTAATTTATGTTCTATAAATTGCCATACCAGGGTGGGGATGTGGATCAGCAGTAGAGTACTTGCATAGTATGCACAAGGCCCTGGGTTCAATCTCCAGCACGACACACAAAAGAATTTCCATGATCACTGCATTAGCAAATACTGAACTGAACCACTGCTCCTAAGAGAAATGCTGGGTTACGTTCCAGTGAGCCTGTGGTAACAGCACCATCATCAACTCATTAGCTCTTGTTTCATAGCATTTCTGTTGAAAGACCCCTTATTGAACATATATTGTTGGCTCATTAACATTGGATTCCCAGCCAGCAGCACTATTACCCAAGTCCAAGGGAAGCTTACTTCACACATTTTTTAATCTGTAAGGTGCAACACAGCCTCTTGAGCTTAGGGATTCCAGACAGCACTTCTTTCTGCACTATGTTTTGGAGTCATTTGACGAGGAAGTGGAACTGGGGGTTGATCTCAGGGGTGCTTTACCACTGAGCTACATTCCTAGCCCTTTTTATTTTTTAATTTTTAGACAGGGTCTTGTTAAGTTACTGAAGGTCTCACTAAGTTGCTGAGGCTGGATACTGCGGATGGAACTTAGTGGTACAGCACCCCTGGGCTCAATCCCCAGTAAGGAAAAAAAATTAAAAATTAAAAATAGAATTACCATATGATCCAGCAATTCTACTTTGGGTATGTATCCAAAAGAATTGAAAACAACATCTTGAAGAGATATTTGCATGTCCATGTTCATAATAGCACTATTCACAATACATAGCCAAGAGAAACTAAGTGTCCATTGACAGATGAATGGATTAACAAAATGTAATTTGTATGTTTAGTGAGATATTATTTTCATTCCTCAAAAGGTAACAAAGTCTTGTCATGTGACATGACATGTGTGAACCTTGAGGGCATTATGCTTATTGAAATAAACCAGCCAAAAGGACAAAGATCGTATGGTCCCACTTATATGAGGACAGTAGTCAAATCCATAGAAGCGAACAGTGGAATGGGGGTTACCAGGGCAGAGGGAAAGGGGAAGGGTGGTGGTGTTTAAGGGGGACAGAGTTTCAGATCTGCAAGATGCAACATTCCAGAGATCTGTTTCACAACATATGACTATATTTAACACTACTGAACTGTATATTCAGAAGGGCCACCATGGTAAGTTTTATGTATATATTTTTTAACCACAATAAAAATAATGAAAGAAGAAGAAGAAAAAAAAAAGACATTGAGAAACCAACAAACAAAACACCAAGCTGGATTCTCTCATCATGCTTTGTCACTAGATAACAACAATCTGAGTTCTGTTGCTGTCTGCTCATGTAGGACTCTATGTTTAATAAAATAAATCTTCATTGCATTTGTCTCCCCTTAGGCATTAGCGAGGTGACCAAGGCAGTTCAAGGCATGGCAGCACTGTCCTGTAATTACAACATCTCTGTTGACGAGCTGTCAAGAGTTCGCATTTACTGGCAAAAAGAAAACAACATGGTGCTGAGTATCATATCTGGGAATGTGCAAGTGTGGTCCCAGTACCAGAACCGAACCTTCCCTGACATCACTAATAACCTCTCCTTGGTGATCCTGGCCCTGCGCCTGTCAGACAGGGGCACATATACCTGTGTGGTTCAGAAGACTGTAAAAGGGTCTTTCAAAGTGCAACACTTGACTTCAGTGATGCTGTCTATCAAAGGTAGGTGGTTTTTTCCTAGGCGGATGGATCCTTCCCCCATCCCAGTTTTTTGTTTGTTTGGTTGGTTGGTTTGGTTTTTTAATTGGTACTCAACCAGATTCTTTTTTTTTTTTTTTTTTTTTTTTTGCAGTGCTGGGGATCGAACCCAGGGCCTTGTGCTTACAAGGCAAGCACTCTACCAACTGAGCTATCTTCCCTCAACCAGATTCTTTATGGCCTTTTTTTTTTTTTTTTTTTTTTTTTTAAGGCAGATGGATTCTTAATGCCCTAAAAGAAACACACCTATTGTTTCAAGTGTAAATTTTACCAAAAAGGGATTTATCTTATTTCCTTTCCTTCTTAAGCTCACATCTCCAGGTCTCTAATACACTCTCATTGATTTCTCAAGATGGAAATATCCATTGGTGTGCATTTCTTGTACTTTGACAATTCAAAGTCATGGAAATCATCCTGGGCACTATAATGGCTTGAGATGCCTTCTGAATCACAGGCAGGCATCTTTGTTCTGGTGTAACTGTGCTATTAACTGCACCTGAGCCAGCAACAGGTGCCCATAGCACCATGTTGGGGAAGAGAAAAGAGCAATGCAGGCAGTTTTCCCAAATTGTATCTCAACACCTCATACTATGGCTATCTTACTATTATCATCTAACATTTTCAGAATGATAACTTACAGAATATTTGAAACTCCCATGTAACAGCCACTCCTATGAAGTTAAATGTTAGAGAATTGGATGGATAAGTTGTTCCTGCCACAGGGAAGAAGCCCTATTGAAACACTTACTGTGAAGGGTGAATATTGCTGATGTTCCTTGGTCACAGGTCCTACAGGATACTGATCCAGCCTGAGCCCTTGCTGAGAAATGACAGCCTCGGTCATTTCCTCACAAGTGAAATTCAAACAATTCTTTTACTTTCTGGGCACTTGAGGATTTTGTGAAAACTGAACCTTATGCTTACTAAAGCATAATAATTAATCTTGATCATAGATGATTTCTGGAGTTTCTTAGTGAATTCCCCACTGTTCTTCCCTGCTTCTGTCGTTAGCTATGAATCTTTTTCTGTGGCAATCAGATCACACCCAAAGCTTAGGGGGTAAGCCAGGTACATGGAATTATCTTACACCTCACGCTGTATTCTCTGCTCATGTTTGGAGCAAATGATTATATGATGATGTGATCTGAGGAGGATTAAAAAACCCACCCCTTCCAAAATGTATTAATTCCTGGAATGCCCATCTTTATAGCATTCCTGAGAGTTTCACCATTTCCTCCAGAAGAACCCAGTTAAAAGTGAAAATGTGTGACCTGTGGGAGGTGGCACCACAAACATACTAACCTGCATGCTAGTTAATTATATTAGGCACAAGGTCCTCTAACAGAATGTCCAAAGAGAAGCAGAGTCAAGCCAGAAAAGACAAAGAAGTTCGGGTGAGGTAGCTTACACCTGCAATCCCAGTTGCTCAGGAGGCAGAGGCATGAGGATCTTGAGTTCAAAGCCAGCCTCAGCAACTTAGCAAGATTCTGTCTCAAAAACAAAAACAAAACAAAACAAAACAAACAAACAAACAAAAAAAACTGGGGATGTGGCTGGGTTCAATCCCTGGTACCAAAAAAAAAAAAAAAAAAAAAGTTAAAGAAGACTGGGTGTGGTGGTGCATGCCTATAATTCCAGTTACTTAGGAGGCTGAGGCAGGAGGACCACAAGTTCCAGGCCAACCTTGGCAACTTAATGAGACCCCATCTTAAAATAAAATAAAAAACTTGGAATGGAACCACACACTCCTCAGTTATACCCAAAGGACTTAAAGTCAACATACTGCAGTGATGTAGCCACATCAATGTTTATGGCAGCTCAATTCACAATAGCTAAACTATGGAACCAACCTAGATGTCCTTCAGTAGATGAATAGATGAAGAAACTGTGGTATATATACCCAATGGAATATTGCTCAGCCTTAAAAAAAAGTGAAATTATGACATTTGCAGGTAAATGGATGGAGCTGGAGAAGATCATGCTAAGTGAAATAAGCCAATCCCAAAACACCAAAGGCTGAATGTTTTTTTCTGATAACATAGATCAGCATGATAGATGCTGATCCCTAATGGGCCAGAGGAGGTAGGGACGAATGGAGGAACTTTGGATTGTGAAGAGGGGAGTGAAGGGAGAGGAGTGGGTATAGGGGTAAGAAGGATAGTAACGAGACAGACATTATTACCCTATATACATGTATGATTACAGGACCAGTGTAACTGCACCGTGTACAGCCAGAGGAATGAGAAGTTGTGCTCCATTTGTGTACAATATGTCAAAATGCATTCTACAGTATAACTAATTAGAACAAAATTTTAAAAATAAATAAATAAAGTAAAGTAAAAAGGGCTGCGGATGTAGTTCAGTCCTTACCTAGTATCTGTAAGACCCTGGGTTCAATTACCAGTAACACACACACACAAATCCAAGAAGGGAAAGAGAAGACCTTTTAGAGAGAGCAGGCCCTGGTGGCAGATTACAGTAGAGGATCAAGGACAGCTAAACATGAGATGTGTCCTGGGATGCAGTTGGAAGGACATTAGTTAAGAGAAAACAAAAAGGGAAAAGTAACCTACTTTACCCAGAACCATTCTAAATTTTCTATTTGAGTCCATTGAAGTGGGTACTTCTCAAATATTTATGTGCCTATAAATCATCTGACTTTGAATAATTTATAATATGATTTATCTGATTTGTTATTTCAGGTTATAATAGGTCATATTGATGTGAAAAGAAACAAATGTATGAAAGTAATGATTCGGTCTTATGGGGTAAATTAACAGGTAGGAAATAATAATGCCAACTAAAAATGACTCAGAAGGGTGACTTCACACATGCTCGTTATAGCTTACTAAATAAACGATCAGATAGGAGAGAGGTACTTGTGTACCTCAAGTGACAGGGAAAAGGAAGGAAAGAGAACCGTAAGGACAAGTTCTGGTGTCAGGGAAACCTGAATGCAAATCCCAGTTCTGTTACCTACCAGTTCTGCTTTCTCTAGATCTCCATTTGATTAATAATAATATGGGAATTATAGTAGGTTATATCTTATGAAGTTACGAACATTCAGCTTTATTTTTTAAGAGACAAGGTCTTGCTACGTTGCCCAAACTAGCTTCAAACTCCTGGGCTCAAGTGATCCCTCTGCCTCGGCTTCCCCAGTAGCTGGGACTAAAGGTGTGCACCACTGTATCTGGCTTGATATCTGACCTCCTTTGATCTATACCTACCTCTTAGTGTTGTTGTGAACACAAAATAAGATAATATTCAGACCTAACTAAATAGAGCTCAATAAACGTTTGCTATTTTTCTCTTCACCTCTAACAATCACAAGTACTAGGTCAACGTTTATTCACATGAACCTAGTTTTTTCTCTAAGTGCCTTTTGATCTCCATCAAAAGTGGTGAAAAATGGATACAACCAATTCAAATTGAAGTCTTTGGATTATACATGACTATTAATGACTTACGCTGAGTTGCAAATTATATCTCATTTTATCATTTTTTTTTTAATTTTAGTTGCAGGTGACACAATATCTTTATTTTATTTTTATGTGGTGCTGAAGATCAAACCCAGGGCCTTACACGTGCTAGGCGAGCGCTCTACCACTGAGCCACAACCCCAGTCCCTCATTTTATCATTCTTATTAAAACTAAATAACTGGCCAAGAATATAAAGCCATATGCATAGACATATGACTCTAGTTATATCCTGCTCTTTCTTTAGCTGACTTCCCTACCCCCAGCATAACAGACTTTGAACATCCATCTCCTGACCTTAGAAGGATACTATGCTCAACCTCTGGAGGATTTCCTAAGCCTTCTCTCTCCTGGTTGGAAAATGGAGAAGAGCTAAAAGCCGTCAACACTACTGTTTACCAAGATCCTGAAACTGAGCTGTACACTGTTCACAGCAACCTGGATTTCAATGTGACAAGCAACCACAGCTTCATGTGTCTCATCAAGTATGGAGACTTATCAGTGTCACAGATCTTCAACTGGGAGAAACGTAAGCCATATTTTCCTGGGAATGTTCTACTGCACAGAATCTGAAAAGGAAAGAACTCAGCCAGATATGTTTTATATCAAACTTACTAACTTTGATGGTAATTTTGTAGTCATTTTAGACACACAAGATAGGCTATTTTAACTTGTTAAGTGTGATGATAATGTTCCTAAAATAAATGTTCTAAAATATACATACCTAATAACTGCTATTCATCAAGTAGTCATCTTGGTGAGTTATTGTAATAATATTGTTTTTATTGAAAGCACTAAAATTTGGCTGGGTTGGTGGCACACACCTGTAATCCCAGCAACTGGGGAGGCAGAGGCAAGAGGATCACAAATTCGAGGTCAGCCTCAGCAACTTAAAATAAAAGCATTAAAATGTCTCAAAATAAAGCATTAAAATTTGGACTTCTTTGGAATTTCCTTCAGGGTTTTGGCGCTTTCTTTTAGATCAGTCTACTACCTCCATGGACCCATCATATAAAATCTTTGTCTTTTGTGACTAAATTGCTTTTAAATAACTACTGGTTCATTCAGAACCAAGTCTGGTAAAGAATGTGAGTAGCAAAAAATTTTGCAGACAATACCTGAAGAAAAAGGTCATTTTTGAGTCAACATTTGACACTATAGGCAGTAACTATAGGATTCTCTTTCCCTACCAGATGAGATCATCTGAAAATATAAAATGAAAAAGTTGGGTTTATACAAATATATGTATGTTAAACCCATAGTAGGTTATCACAGAAGAACTCAGATACTTGAAATACATTTTCTAACTCGTATGGCTAACCATAGTAGAGGACCCTTGAGACTCTCCCCCAACCCACAGCTCCACTCCCAAAGATACATTTTGTGTCTGCATAATAAGAAATACTGTACCAAATATGATATTCAATGATATGTAAATATAGAGCCATACATGGTATGGCTTATGCCTTCTTCTTGTTGAGATATTTTAGATGGCATTTTACTTCATTCTAGTATATCTATTCTAGAGTTTTCAGTCTTGAGGTAGATTCTTAAACTATTTTCTGCAGTGAGTAATGAGGTAAAATTTCCTGGTAAAATGAGTCCAATGAAATCCAAATTTTGACATGGTTTTATCAATCCTCCAAACTCGTCTTTCTCAATCATATTTTACATATTCAAAAATTTATAAAAATAAGGTTTGAATCATATAGTAGTGACAGTCTATTAATTTAGTGTTTATTTTTACCTTAGAGATTCATCATTAACCAGCCAAATTTAGATTATTCTATATGTGGGGATTAGTACAGAATTAATCAGTAACAGTAGTAGCTTGAATATATTTTATTTTGGACATTATTTATGCTAGGAATATGGGTATATGTGACGTTTCAGGACAAGGGTTGCCAAAATTTTTATGAAGAGACAGATAGTAAATATTGCAGACTCTACAGGTCACAGGGTATCTGCTGCAGTAGCTTAGTTCTGCTGCTGTAAAATAAAAGCAGCATGGACAAGTCATCAGTGAATGATATGACTGTGTTTGAGTAAAACCTTATTTTAAAAAAAAAAAAAAAGGTGGTAGACGAGATTTGGTCCAGGCATCTTTGCTGGTCAATGTTTAGGTTTTGTCTTTGTGGTTGGAGAGTTTAAGACTATAAACACCTTAAATCTCACTAACTGGGTTGCAGGCATCATTTAGAGTTGAGTCTAAAGTTAGTTCATTTGTGTGTGACCAAGGGTTGATCACATAAACACACATAGATTAGGTGTTTATAGTTCATAAGAATGTTATAGGTTGGGCTGGGGTTGTAGCTCAGTGATAGAGTGCTTACCTAGCATGTGTGAGGCACTGGGTCCAATTCTCAACACCACATATAAATAAATAAAAAACAAAGGTCCATTGACACTAAAAAATATATATATTTTTAAAATGTTATAGGTTAATGTGAGTAAAACTATGCTATAAGAATACCTGATCTGGAAAAAAATCCAATAATTAATTAAACAGATTGGGCATATGATTTTTGTAATCTAGACCTGCCAAATTTGTTAAACCTTGATAACTGAAAAGAGGTAAGCCAGGGACCCCAACTCATGGTGTCTAATAAGTTTTATGTGCAGGTGTCCTTGCTCAGTACATGCTGGCTTCTGAGTCTGCCCCTGTGGTGTGTTGACAGAGTTCTAATAGCATCCCAGCAGGGCCAGTTGGCTGCTGCCAGTTCTGATTCCTTCTTTCCCTCACTCACACAAGGTCCCTGAAGGCTAAATGAAGCTCCCAGGTGGGTGTGAAATGGCCCCTGAGAGGAAGCCAGGAGTGAGCCAGCGACTGTGAAATTCCAGAATCCCAGGATAACAGGCGGGTGGGTGAGGGCCTCTTTGTTATTTTGTGGGCCATTCTGGTTGGTAGAGGCCTACCTTTGTAATCCCTTGATTTCTCCTTATAATCTGGTGTTTAACAAAAAAAAAAAAGAAGAGCCAACTTTCCATAGTCTGTCTTTAGTGGTATGCTCTGATGTACAATTACTATAGCATCAATGTGTAGGAATTATTACAGCCTAGGTCATCTGAGGCAGAGGCCAGCTTGGAGGCTAATAAGTGGAAGATAAGAAAAGTCCAAATGAACGCAGTCCCTAAGAGCGATTTGGGGAAAAGCAATCAGCACCAGAGATATTGTGAATGTGGCACAGAAAGCACATGGGAGGCTACTGGGAAGTGAACACCAAGAAAACTGTCACTCTGATGGGGGTAATTAATGGTGTCACTCACTGCACTGGTGAATACAGGTGGCAGATGTGCTTTGGGAAGAATATAGTGAGTTCAGGTTTTTTTTTCATCTTTTTAAAATTTGTTCTAATGTGTTGTACATGACAGTAGAATGCATTTATACATTTTGATAGATCATACATAAATGGAGTTTAATTTCTCATTTTTCTGATTATACGTATTGTAGGATCACATCGGTCATGCAGTCATATATGTACATGAGGTAATAATGTCTGTTTCACTCTACTATCCTTCCTTCCCCCATACCCCTTCCCCTCCCTTCACTCCCCTCTACCTAATATAAAGTAATTCTTTAATCAGGTGGAGAAATTGATCTCCAACCATCTAGTCAGACCCTAAAACTACAAAATCTGGAGGTTGGAAATGAGATTAGAAATATGGCATTTCAAGCCTTGGGAACGGATGAGATCATCCAGGAGGACTGGGATCTCAGACAGGACCTGTGTAGTGTGTGTGGGAAGAGAACATGCTAAGAGAAAGATAGAAGGCAGGACAGAACTAGAGAAGGGAAAATAAGGTATATCTAGAATGGGAAATCAACTAATTATTAGTAGGAAGACCTAGTAATGAAGACAAGATGCCTTTTAAAGTATCTCCTCAGACTCTTTCTTTCTTTTGGAGGTGGGGCACTAGGGATTAAAGCCACGGGCACTTTACCATGAAGTTACAAACTCAGCCCTTTTTATTTTTTATTTTGAGACAGGATCTCCCTAAGTTGTCCAGGGCCTTGCTAAGTTGCTGAGGTTGGCTTGAACTTGCCATCCTCCTGCCTCAGTGTCCTGAGTTTCTGGGATTACAGAGTGCACTGCACCAGGCCTTAGACATTTTCTTATGCTCACTTAACTCAGTAAATGCAAAAGTTCAAATTGTCCTTCTCATATTCAATAACTGACATCTGACTATTACTTGCCCGCAGTATGTGTCTGAATGAAGAATTATATAAGGAAATTGTTAGCAGCTATGTCTTGGTGAGCTGACCTGGCAAAGAAGTGAATACTTCTCTGCATGTGCATATAGAAGAGGATAGGATGGGAACCAAGCTGTAGCTGACATTTTTCTTTTCCCTCTACAGTCAAGGAAGATCCTCCTGGCAATCAGATCGGGGTCCCGATCTTAATAGGTGTGAGCGTTGTGATCGTTATTGGGATCATTGCATTGTGCTTCTATTGCATTTACAGTAAGTACTACCTTTCTATCACCATGATCTCAATTCCTGGAAGCCCAAACTCTTTGGTGTATTTCAGCATCTCTGTCATTTTAGCCTATTCTCTTCTTATGTTTGAGCAAGTCTGAGACAACTTCAGTGTCTCCATTACTTGTCTCAACAAGTTGTTTTCATTCACTTCACAAACATTTTTGACACCTACTATGTGCCTAGCATTTTCCTAAGTGCTAGGGTTAACAAAGACAAGTAGTCAGTACCCTTAATATGTATTCTACTTTGGCCCTTTCTTTTTCCCTAATTTTGTATTTTCTTGGAGATACTTAGGCTTTGACTAATTTGAAAACATCTCCAAAGCTAACTGATATTTTAATCTTTGGTTTGGAGTTAGAGGAAAGGCAGAAGATCAAGATTTCAAGGGTAAGAATTATTTTCTGGGGCTAGGGATATAGTTCAGTTGGGAGAGTGCTTGCCTTGCAAGCACAAGGCCCTGGGTTCAATTCCCACCACTGCAAAAAAAAAAAAAAAAAAAAAAAAAAAGAATTATTTTCTTGAAGAAAGACAAGATGCACTAATGAAGTTGAGAAACTACATGGCCACAGGTGGTTTTACCAATTCTCAAATCTTCAGAACACATTTTTTTTTGGATGAAAGATGAGGAGTGATTGATGAAAATACATCTAGGATATTTTATTCTATGAATTTAAATTTGTGGCCTTAGACACATTCTGTTCTAGATCTCTGTATTTAAATGAAGAGGAACTGCTAGGTCAAAGTTATAGCTGTAATCACCAGGAAGGGATTCTGAATATTCCTGGAGTTGAAATTACATACACTGAGCAAAGAAAATTAGAAGACCACCATCTGCTGATTTTTTCCAACTTTCAGCACATACACAAAAATGTCATTGCTCAGAGAAGTCAATAGAGACTGTGTTATGAGCAAATTACCCCATGGGTAGGATCAGAGTGTCTGGTAGACTCAAGAGTATTTCAAATATAAGCTGTTCAACCTTATCCTCTAATTAGGGGTTCTCATCCTCAGCACTATTACTATCAATATTTTGGGTCAGTCAATTCTTTGTTTTAGAGTGCTGTTCTGTACACTATAGGATGTTTAGCAGGTTGCCTAGCCTCTACTCACTGGGTGCCAGGAGTACCTTTTCCCTGGTTGTGACAACCAAATGTCTTTTTGAAGTATTACTGAAGTATTGTCCTCTGGTGGGGGAGGATGAAAGTTCCCCCTTGTCTGAGAACCACTGCTCTAGATCTAAGGCAGTCTGAAGTCTTGCTGAAACACATGGACATGGTTTAAGGTAGACTTAATATCATTTTTATTGTTCATGCTTTTTTAAGGACCTGCCACAAGACGCAATGAGAGAAGTGTTGTGGTTTAGATACGAAGTGTGAGACAACGCAAGAAGGTTCAGAAGAAAAATGATTGGGGTGTGAGAGTCTTTGTGAATTAATCCCTGATGGGATTAAGCAAGTGGTAACTGGAGGCAGGTGGGGTGTGGCTATAGGAAGTGGTTAATTGGGGGCGTGACTATGAGATATATATTTGTATCTGGAGAGTGTAGTCTCTCTCTCTGCTTCCTTATCAACATGTGAGCTGGTTCCCTCTACCACACTCTTCCACCATGATGTCCAGCCTTACCTGGAACCCCAAGGAATGGAGTCGGCCTTCAATGGACTATGATCTCTGAAACCATGTGCCCCCAAATAAATTTTTTCTCCTCTATAATTGTGCTGGTCAGAAAATTTAGTCAGAGCTGTGAAGAAGCTGACTAAAACAGAAATTAGTACCAAGAGTGGGGTCATCACTGTGATTAACCTGGCCATGTGGTTCCAAAGCTTTTGAGCTTTTTGAAGTTGTTAGGAGGAATTTCAAGATGTGTAGCAATACAAGATGGAAATGTTTTAGAATGTTTTGAGCAGAGATTAATGGTCAATTTTGGTGGGAGCTCAGAACACCAGAATGGCAATAGGACTGTAGTCAGTGAAGACCGGGCTCAAGAGGGTTCAGAAAAGGAGAACTCTGTTGAAATTTGGAGTAGAGGCCATTTGTGTTACGTTCTGACTGAGAAGTTGTCTGCATTTTATCTGTATTCTGAGACTTTCTGTGAGGCTGATTTTAAAAGCAATGGATTTCTTAACCTGGTGGAGGAAATTTCTAGACAGCAGAACATTTCAGGCAGTGACATAGACATTGCTGGCAGTGGCTTTTAGCCAAATTTATTTTGATAATCAGGAGCAGAAAAAAGAGCAGAAAAACTTGAAAAACATGGACTTGAAAGGCAGGAGTAAAACTAGGGCTAAGAAAGTTGAGGCTGTTAAAGGCATTACTGCCACTAAAGGAATGCTGAAGACTTTGCCTAGAGACAATAAGAAAGATGGCTTGAAGTCATCTCAGAAGTTGGCAAGACCACATCCATCTCAATCTCAAGGGAGTAAGGTGAATATTCTCTTGAGAAAATACCAGTGGGGTATCCTTCTTGCACAAGGGGGCCTAGGAAGTTTTTTCAACATGCTCAGCCACCAGACACTCAGAGGTTGATGTGGCAAAGGTCCCTGGAGGCTGTGGTACTACAGACCTTGGTGTCAACCACATGGTGCTAGTTTTGCAGGAATGTAGGATGCTGGAGTTAAGGGTTCATGGAGGCTTCCACTAAGATTTCTAAGGAAGGCCTGGGAAGTCAGGCAAAGCACAGCAAGGCTGGAGTCTCTGCAGGCACTCCCTAAGAAGTCAAAGTGTGGATATGTGGGAGGAAGTCAAATCTGCGGTGGAGACCCCTGAGATTAAGAAATGCCAGTAACATGGGACATGGTCCAAGGAAAGCTGCAGGAAATGAGCAGAGACAAGCCAACAGGAAGGCCACTTTGGCTGCAAACAACAAGTCCACAGGGTCAAGCTACATATGCCCTTTGGAGAGAGCATCACCATGCCATGTGCCCCAGATGCTGGACATGGAGCCACAAGAGCTGTTTGCCCAACTGGATTTTGGCCTTGCTTTGGTCCTACCCCTTCTTTCTATGCACCTAATTTTTCAAATGGAAATGTTTACTCAGTACCTTTATATGTTGGATATTGTAAATTGCTTTTGATTTTATAGGCGCTCACAATGAAAGGATTGCCTTGAGCCTCAGAAAAGACTTTGGACTTGAATTTTGATCAATGTTTATACTGTTGAGACTATGGGGACTCTTACAAATGGACTAATTGTATTTAGCTTTTGGGGACCAGGGGTGTAATGTTATAGTTTGGATATGTGGTGTCCCCCAAAAGTTCACATGTGAGACAATGCAAGAAGGCTCAGAGGAAAAATGATTGGGCTGTGATAGTCTTAACCTAATCAGTGAATTAATTCCCTGATGGAATTAACTGGTGGCAGTTACTGGCAACTGGAAGCAGGTGGTGTGTGGCTGGAAGAAGTGGTTAATTGGGGGCATGGCTATGGGGTATATATTTGTATCTCGCAAGTGGAGAACTCTCTCTCTGCTTTCTGATCAATATGTGAGCTGGTTCCCTCTGCCACACTCTTCCACTATGATCCTAGAGCCCCAAGGAATGTGTCCAACCTTCTAAGGACTAAGAATTCTGAAACCATAAGCTGCCAAATAAACTTTTCCTCCTTTATAATTGTAGTGGTCAGATCATTTACTCACAGTAGTGAAAAAGCTGAATAAAATATGAAGGAAGAAGGTAGAAATAGAGATGAGGACATCCTGTATTTACACTGGACCTGGAAAAGCCTAAGACTGAAGAGAATGTGAAAACATAGCTTCCTCTAGCTCTCCTCTACCCATGTGGGACATATGAGATCATGCAGGTTGTGAAAAAGTCTTTCTTCCTCTTAGTACCAAAAGTGAGGTCTTTTACCTACTACCTCACCTCAAAAACTTCATTCAGATTACTCTAAACAGACTCAAGGGTGCTTGGCCTCCCTCTCAGTTTCTCCCCTCATGCAAATTGCCTATTGCAGACTTTTCCTTTGCTGTGCTATTCTGCCATCTTGCAATGTTCCCCTCTTGTCAGCCAACTCAATATCTTCACTTATAAAACACCAATTTGATTTATCTTGAAAATACTCCTGCGCTAACTTCTTATTCTGATCATTCATTTTCCTCTATCTCTCACTTTCGGTGGACACAGATTGGGGTCACTATGTACTAACATGATAACATCATCCTTGATTTCTCTGCATCTTACTGACAGATTTATCCTTCTGACCAATCACTCAACCAAATTACATCAAGGATTATTCTGTCATGTCCTTTTCTCACTTAAAGACTCAGAAGAGACCCTGGTGCTTACAGGAAAAGTTTTGAAACTTTTAACTCTGCGTTCCAGCTGATCTCTTCAGTCTAAACATCCTCAGTTCTTTCCATTGTTCACATAGTATCGTTTCCAGGCACCTATGTGAGCACGCTAGATGCTAGTGAATGGGGTTCAAGACTTTAGATCTGTCTTACTGACTCTACATACAGAAGGGTGATTACTGTTGAGGATCTGGAATGTTCTTTCTGTTAAAGGAACTTTAGCTTTGTGAGAATTACACTCTTAACATCTATCAATTTTGTGTTCTCCTAAAGACCCTGGTCTTTTCCTGTAAAAGAAACATTGGAACATTGAAATCCTAGACTGATTATCAGGTCTAGGGTACTTGTAACCTCCATGAACAGTTTAGTTTTGACTTACGAAGTTTGGGGTAACACCTCCCTGAGAAAGGAAAATCTGTAGAATTTCCTTTAAAAATAAAGGAAAATGAAAAATAAATGTCTTTATTTTTCTTAAAACAACGTTTCATCTTTTTGTTTGTTTGTTTGTTTGTTTTGGTAGTAGGGATTGAACTCAGAGGTGCTTTACCACTGAGCTACATCCCCATCCCTTACCTTTTTTTTTCTTTTCTTTTCTTCTTTTTTTTTTTTCTTTTTGAGACAGGGTCTTGCTTTAGTTGCTTAGGGCCTCTCTGAATTGCTGAGGCTGACCTCTAACTTGCCATCCTCTTGCCTCAACCTCTCGAGACACTGGGATTACAGATGTGTACTAACATGCCCAGCCTACCATTTCATCTTAGTAGCTTAGTGGTAGAGTACCACTGGGTTTAGTCTCCAGTACAGCAAAACAAATAAATAATTTTAAAATTTCTTTGAGCAATATCTTTCTAAGCCTATTTTATGGGAGAGAAACTGGAGACTGCCAGAAGGTGAGTGATTTGTTGAGGTTATACAGATAAGGAGCTGAACCAGGACTCAAACTAGGCTTCAAGCTCCTTTCATTACACGTTTCCTAAAGCAGTCTTTTAAACACCTACCCCGTTTTCTTTTCATTTCAGTATATTGCTCACTTCTTGATACTGAAATCTTTCCTTTTCCCTCAAGAAGATTCAATAACTAGCACATGGTTTTGAGAATTTGGCCTCTGAAATTTGGTACAACCCTGTATTTATTTTCATGTCTTATATACTTTACAAACTTAATATACTTATGGAATAGAGCAACCGTATCTGATGCATCTTTGCCATAAACATAGAGCCTTGATCAATAGCATTTGATTGGTGGTAACTGCTTTAATAAATACTTGTCTGACAGATATTTCATGTGAAGAAAATTAGACTAGTTCTAAATTCTCTCATACTTCTAGTCTTCCTTCATATTCTTTAGCTATTAAGATTTATATCTACAATATTACCTCAAGCTAGGAACATTCTTGGCCTTGAGATTAAAAATGCACAATTGAAAAATGTTTTCCTCCCTTGCAAATGTAGGGCTTCAAGTACTCATTTATTTTGTTTCCAAAGGCTCCACCTCCGTTTGTGATTGACTTCTTCTAGAAACTTCTTCAGATGCTTGAACTACCCAGCCATGTCCTTTAAGTGTCTGTTTGCTAGGAGAAGCCTCTTCACTGTAGTGGTTTTGCAGAAGTGTCTAGAGGACTGCAAGGGGCACTGAGGTACCTCTGGTGACCTTGATAAGGTTTAGAAACCAAAAATTCTCTGTGTGTAGAAGTGACGTTAGAGAATATTAGTCTTAATGACAAGGACACTGAAAGGCACAGCAGAGATAAGTTATAAAGGCTAGACAGGATCAAAGGGCTCAGGTGCTCAGTGCAATTTCTCTTCAACAGTTTGATGCTGGGCTTCTTTTTTTTTTCCTATTGAATCCAGAGCTCAACCACAGAGCTACATCCCCAGCACACACACATGCACGCACATACACACACACATATGCATGCACACACACACCACCTTTTTCTTTTCTCATTTTTGAGACAGAATCTTGCTGAGTTGCCCAGACTAACTTTTAACTTGTGATCCTCCTGCCTCAGCCTCCTGAGTAGCTGGGATTACAGGCATGTGCTACTGAGCTTGGAGCCAGAATTTGATTTTACATTTTTTTTCCTTTGTTGCTCTCTAACTTCCTCATCAGATTTTAGAGAAAATAGAACTATCCAAAATTAATTTCCTCTGATGTGTAAGATGAGTGAATGCCTTTTATACCTCAAAGCAATAAAGCCAGAATTAAAGACAGGAAGTCAGGATAGATAGGTGATAGGGTCAAATCAAGAAAATGGAGGCCAGTTTGGATCTGGGAAGTTGGAGACCACCCCTGGGAGATTGGAATGTCACTGTCTCCAGAGCCCTTTGATTACCAAGATTACTTGCATTCTAAATCAACCCCTCCTGAGAGTTCCTCGAGAAAAGGGCATTATACAACTAACAACCAATAGATGTCCTCTCACCCTCCTGAGATTCCTTTAGTCTACAGGGCAAAAAATAGTCAAAAAAAAAATGTGCAATTTTTACTTTTGCCATGGGTTTTTCATAATCAGGAGTTTAAAGTGGCAGGAAGGAAAGCAGTAATGTCCTTAAGTCTGAATCCTCCAAGGGTCTCTGGCATAGAACAAGCTGGGACCCTAGTACTTTGCCAAAGGAGGCCAGAAATAACTTTGGCAAAGCCCGGTGGCAAGAGATGGGTTTTATAGACTGTATTGAAGCTCAAACTTAGGGAGACATCCCTAATTTTCTCACTGAAGATGGGAGTTTCACTCTCAATAGTATTGCCAGGTTCACCATTAGCCTGCACACTGGGAAATTACAAATGATCAAGAAATGTGTCTTTCATATTTTGCCAGCTTTGCCTCAATAATCTCTGCCATTAGAGGGGAAGGACTTAAGGAATCACCTACTAAGGGAGAGAAATCAAGGGGACTCCCTTCCAACTTACAACAGATAAGAATAAATTTAGGGAGATTTTCAGAGGCTCCAAATAAATGTATTGAGATGTTTCAGAACTTATGTCAGGTATTTGACTTCACCTGAAAAGATTATGTTATTACTTAACCATCTAGAGCACATGTAGTTCCCAGAAATGATACTGACTGGGATCCAAATGATGAACAGAACACTTGGAGGGTTAGACATTTCCAAATGTTGAGCCTTAAGGCCCTCAGGAGAATCAAGCAAAAGCTCATTATTCCAAGGTCTCTGAAATTGTACAGGGTCCCCAGGAAAGTCCTGCTATTTTCATGGAGAAACTCAGGGAGGCAATGAGAAAACACACCACCCTGGATCCTGAATCCATAGAGAGCCACCTATTTTAAAGGATAAATTTATCATTCAGTCAGCCCCAGACATTTGAAGGAAAGTACAAAATTGGCATATGACCCTGATCAATCCTTAAGTGATATCCTCCAGCTTACATTTTCCATTTTTTTTTAATAATAGAGATCAAGAGGAAAAGAAAGAAAGGGAGCATAAAGAGAAGAAAAAGGGTTTATTAAGGATCATTCAAAACCTCAAACAGCAGAAACTTTTACTACCCTGCAACAGCCCATGTAATCCACCCATTTTAGGAGTTCAAAAGCCAAATGGGGAATGGCGCCTAGTCCAGAACCTTAGAATAATTAATGAAGCAGTCTTTTCCCTCCAACCTGTGATTCTTAATCCATATACTCTGTTATCTGAGATTCCAGCTGCTGCTTGGTTTACTGTGTTAGATTTAAAAATGCCTTTTTCTGTATACCCTAGACTCTCAATTGCAATGTTTGTTTACCTTTAAGAACCAGATACTGGATCTCAATTAACCTGGACAGTGTTGCCTCAAGGATTTAGAGATGGCCCTCACCTGTTCCAACAGCACTAGCTAAGGACTTAACAGAATTCAGAGATAAAACATCTGTAATTTTTCTCCAATATGTAGCTGAAATCCTTTTATGTTCCACCACACAGAAGGAATGTCAAAAGACCATTACAGAACTCCTAAACTTCTTAGCTGATAGGGATTATGAGATCTCAAAGAAGAAAACTCAATTATGCCATCAACAGGTTTAATATTTAGGATTGCAACTGTCTCAAGGAACCCTCAAGCAAGGACAGGAAAGAATAGTACCCATAGGACAATATCCTCTGCCCCAGACCATAAAGCAACTCAGGGGCTTCCTAGGGATAACTGGATACCACAGGCTTTGGATTCCTGGGTATGGGTAATTAGCTAAGCTTCTTTATAGCCTCCTTAAAGAAACTCTACACCAAGGAGCAACTGCCCTGGTATGGGAAACAGAACATACTAAAGTTTTTAAGATATCAAAAAGGTGTCTTACTTGAAGCCCCTGCCCTCAGCTTACCTATGGAGCAAGATTTAACCTGTTTGTCACTGAGAAGAAAAATAACCCTGGAAATAGTCACCCAAAAACACTGGAAAGGCAGCCATGGACAAACCAGCTCAATAGCCAATGGCATATTTCAATAAAGAGCTTAGCATAGTAGCTTCATTCTTGAAAGTAATGGAAAATAAGGTCTCATAATTTTCTTCCACATCCAAACCTGTCCTATTACCAACTAGGAAAAAAAAATTATTAAAATGCCCTAGATGAATTTCTGCTCGAAGGAGCAATTTTCTTCAGCTTCTTCCAGATCTCAGTCAAGGCTTACATTAAAATGTAATGGAAGAAACCTGCAGGCTCAGGAAGAGATCCAAGAGAAAAAGAAAAGAAAAAGCATCTTTTACCTGAACTCCTACTAATTTAAACCAAAAAGTAAATTTTATGATGCTTTACTAAAATAATTAACAGGCTTGTCATTTTTTTCTAGTACTCTTGTTTTTTTCTTAAATTCTATATTTTTTGAGCTCATGATTTTAATGTCTTTATGATCAGTCCTATTTTTATTCAACCAGAGTTTTAAACATCTGTGACATTGTAATGGAGATTCACCTACAAAAACTTACAAGGGAGGATCCAAGATGGAGGACTAGAGGGAGGCTGCGTTCCTTGTCACTCGGTAACTTGGGTTTCAAGCAGAGGCTGTTTCTTGATTGCTCACTGTCAGGCACCTATCATCGCCATTTGCCTGCCTCTTGCCTGCCCATCGCCTGCCTTTCACCTATCCATCACCTGCCCAAGGTTCACCTCCCGATCGGCCCACAGCAGTCAGCAAACTGACCACCAGCTGGAGCGCCAGCTGTCTGCTGCTGCCTGGAACTTCACTGTCACAGTACCTGCAGGATCCTGCAACCAGACCAACCACACCCCACCTCCAGGACCTCCAGCTGACCACGCCCACACCCTGAGCTGCAACTCCCCATTTCCCAACACATTTAGAAGGCACAGTGGCCATCTTGGATAATCCTGGAAGATGTATCTTCCATCTTTAGGTGGGGCAAATCCCATCCTGAGACACCTGCTGGAGACTGGAAGCTCATTGTAAGATACCTCTCACATACATCAGGCTACTGAAGACTGGGAGGTTTAAATACTGTATGACTGTTGTAGTGTAGATTTTCTTTTTTCTCCTTATTGAAAATTTACAAGGTCTTTGCTTTTGTGTTATGTGTCTATTGTGTTGTCTGTCTATATATGTGTGTCCATATATCATGTACATGATATCAAAATTGGTATATAGATAATGATCACTCATGAATTAAAATTTAAAAATGGATCCAGATACCTTTAATTCACGTGATTTTAAAAGGTTCAATTTAAATTGGGTAAACAAATGAAGATAAAATGTCTTTAAAATTATTTAACTCACAAATCTCTCTAGGTGGTCAAACTTATAAAATGTTGATGTCTAATATCCATTGTTTCTAGGACTTTTCTTCAACATGAAAGAGATGACAAATACTGTTCAATACACTTGTCTGACATCTTGGGTTTTACAGTAAATAAATTAGATTTGACATGTATAGGATTACTCAAATGTGTTTGTTAGAGACACCTGATTAATTTACAAAGTTAAAATCCTAACTGTTAAGTATAACAAGTACTCTTAACTCCTTAAATTCCTTGGGGTAACATACTTAAACATTATTGGTGTTTTCATAGATTGGTAAATAAAAAAGTGTTTAAAATTGCTTTGTGTCAACACTAAAAACAAGGTTACTAAGAATTAAGTCCTAACAGGTACAATTCTATATACAAGGGATCCAAAATTTCAACTGTTTCAATTAGAGTACTGTAAATAACATAAAGTATTTCTTCTTATTAAAATGGAGTACTTTATCTCAATTAAGAACTTTCATAAGGGTTGTTTCAGAGCATGAATTTAAAAAGGGATCAACAGCTAAAAATTTCAGTTATATGTATGGAAATATATTTAGTAGAAGGAAAAAGCAAATATTTCTGGGTAAGAACGTCTTTGTGTGATAAAATACATGAAGTTATAAGTAAGTGCTAAGAAAGTCTGTGTGTACATAAATGGCAAATTTCAACAAGTTTGTGTGTAACTAAGTTGGTTATATGTATATGGGACAATCAGTTAAAGCTATTTAAGATTTTGCCCTAAGGTCAAATACTAATGTACTGATATAAAACCAAGGTTTAATCCATATGTTAAACTGACAAGTAAACTAAAACATTAATTTACTCTTAACATTGTGTCTATTGTTTTATTTTTTGAAGTGACTGATCTTGAAGGAATTGGGATCTGTTTAACACTGGTTGCACGGCAATAACTGTTATTTTATTTTCGAGTATTACACTATATCACAATATAAATTTTCCTTTAAAAGTTAAACTTTGTTAATATAAAAAACATCAGTATTGCATACTAAATGTGTTCATATCTTCCAGGTATACAAGTCTTTAAAGCAGAAAATTTAAAAGAATATTTTTATCAAGTTGCTATTCTCTAAACTAAACTTGTTTATAATGGTAATTTTAAACTTATAAAAATAGCATGTTTTATTGAGGATTTATTTATATCATTTAATGTTCTGTAACTGGACATGAACCTTATGTTATCTTCTACACCATGATAAAAATGTAAATTTATTTCTAAAAGATAATGCAAGCCTAATCTCTTTAAAGATTAATATTGTGAAACACAAAAGGATTTTGCCACTTTTTCCACAAAAATAAAGCTAAAAGCTCTCTCAACCTTTCCTTTTTTTTTTTTTTTTTCCTCAGTGCTGGGGATTGAACCCATGACCTTGTGCTTGCAAGGCAAACACTCTACCAACTGAGATATCCCCAGTCCTTCAGCCTTTGCTTGATTCATGTTTTGGATGTAATGTCATATTGTGTTAACTAACATTCATATACATTCAGAAAACAATATATGTAAACTTTATAAAATGATATTCAAAAAACAGGCAAAGATAGCTTCAGAACTAGAACACTTGGAGATTGGTGAAGAACCCTGCCTTACCTGAGATAAGGCACTGCCTCCCACCTACTGCGTGTTAGAGTGGCTCCAAAATAAGCCAGACATCAGCTCATTTAAACTTACATTTAAAAGATTAATTTTTGCTGTAAAATTACTGTGATCTTGAACAGGGGATATAATGTATAACTGAGTCAAAACTCAAGATAGCTATTACACAGACTAAATATGTTTTTACTCTTGTTAATTCCATTTTGTATTTTCCTTATAAACTCTATAACTATTGCCTTTTAGTGTTTTGCAGAGGTACTGATTCAAGAACAAACAACATGGGTGAATTTGAGATAATAAACCAACACCTATAGGGCAGATAATATAGACCCCAATTAAATTAAAGGGGCTAAATGACTATAAAGTTATAGACATTAAAGTTAAAGCCCAGAAAGTGAGGAATTAGAGGGAGACTGCACTCCTTGTCTCTCCATAACTTGGGATTCAAGCAGAGGAAAATCTGTTTCTCTTTGAGGCAGTCTTTGCTGCTCATCAATCCCCTGCTGTTCATGCCATTTGTCCATCTCAATTGCCTGAAGTCTGCCTTTTCAGTGCAGATTGCTCATTGACAGCTGCCTATCATCTGTCATTTGCCTGTTTACCTGCCTCTTGCCTGACCATCACCAGTCTTTCACCTACCCATCACCCACTGCCCAAGGTTCATCTGCTGATCATCCACCATTAGCCTGCAGACCGCCCACAGACCACTAGTGGATCACCTGCTTCCCACTGTTGTCTGGAAGTCCATTGTCACAGTACCCACAGGTTTGGTTACACATGGCTGCCACCATTTTGGGACAACAGCCAGGACCTGAAGAACCCCCAGCCCACCCACACCCTGCCAAGACTCAGCACCCATGCCCGGTTGGTGCCCATGCTGTGGCTCCCCATTTACCAACACTTTGGAAACCAGCGCAGCTATCTTGGATTATCTACAAAGCGGAAGCCAACATCTTTAGGTGGGGCAACTCCCATCCTGAGATGCCTGCTGGAGACTAGAAGCTCATTGTCAGGTACCTCTCATGCATCAGGTTACTGAAGACTGGGAGGTTTGAATAGTATATGACTATTATAGTGTAGATTATTTTTCTCCTTTTTGAATTTTTAAAGTTTTTATTTACTTTTCTTACTCTATTTTCCTTTTCTGTATCTGTTTCCTCAGAGTCTCTTTCTCCCTTTTCTCATGCTAAAAACAAACTTTTGATTCTGCTTTCACCCTTCCTATGATCTAGTACCTCTATATACTATTTTCTTATCCCATTAACAGTTACATCCTACATCCCTCCCCATCCTCTTTGTCCCCCATTCAAAACTATAGACCTCTTTGCAAATCTATCGGTTATACTGTAGATAAAATTGAATTCATCCTCTCTATTTATTATGACAATACTCTTAATGTCTTCATAGGGGCTATTTGGTTTAGGGTTACATATTGTCTGTACCAGGTGCTGCTATTATTGATCTCCCCCTTAAAGGAGAGATTTTGGAAACCTGCAGAGTCACTATAAGCCTATAAGGGGGAAGCTGCAATACCCCAGATCTGCACTGTTAGAGGGGAAGATACATGAACAACTTGAAAAAACAAGGGAAGAACATGTTCCAAACAACCAAGATTTTATATTAATAGAATCCAATGACAGCATGGTAGAAGAAATGTCAAAAAAGGAGTTCAGAATATACATAATTAAAATGATCTGTGAAGCAAAGGATGAGAAAGAAAGCAAATGCAGGCAAAGAATGATCATACTCCAATAAACAGTTAAAATAGCAACTGCAAGAAGCAAAAGATCATTTCAATAGAGATTCTGAAAAAAAAAAAACACAGAAATCCTTGAAATGAAGGAAATAGTAAACCAAATAAAAAATGGAAAGCATCACCAACAGAGTAGATCACTTAGAAGACCTCAGACAATGAAGACAAAATATTTAATCTTCAAAATAAAGTTGATCAAACAGAGAACATGGTAACAAATCATGAACAGACCCTCCAAGAACTATGGGACATCATAAAAAAAAAACAAATTTAAGAATTATTGGAATTGAGGAAGGCACAGAGATACAAACCAAAGGAATGAACAACCTATTCAATGAAATAATATCAGAAAATTTCCCAAACCTGAAGAATGAAATGGAAAATCAACTACAAGAGGCTTACAGAACACCAAATGCACAGAATCACAACAAATCCACACCAAGGCATATTATCATGAAAATGCCTAACATACAAAATAAAGATAGGATTTTAAAGACTGTGAAAGAAAAACATCAGATTACATAAAGGGGGAAACCAATACGAATATCAACAGATTTCTCAGCCCAGACCATAAGAGCTAGAAGGGCCTGGAACAACATATTTCAAGCTCTGAAAGAACATGGTTGCCAACCAAGAATCCTATACCTAGCAAAACTAACCTTAAGATTTGAGGATGAAATAAAATCCTTCCATGATAAACAAAAGTTAAAAGAATTTACAATTAGAAAACCTGTGCTACAGAACATTCTGAGCAAAATATTCCATGAGGAGGAAATGAAAAACAACAATGTAAGTCAGTAAAGGGAGGAAATACCTTAAAGGTAAAGTCAATCAAAGGAGAAACCAAGCCAAGTTAAAAACCAAAAATAAGCCCAAATGACCAGGAATACAAATCATATCTCAATAATAACCCTGAATGTTAATGGCCTAAACTCATTTAATCAAAAGACATAGACTGACAGAATGGATTAAAAAGAAAGACCCGACAATATGCTGCCTTCAAGAGACTCATCTCATAGAAAAAGACATCCACAGACTAAAGGTGAAAGAATGGGAAAAAACATACCACACACACAGACTCAGTAAAAAAGCGGGGGTTTCCATCCTTATATCAGATAATGTGGACTTCAAGTCAAAGCTGATCAGAAGGGATAAAGAAGGACATTTCATACTGCTTAAGGGAACCATAAATCAGGAAGGCACAAGGATCATAAATATGCCCCAAACAAAGGTGCATTCATGTATGTCAAACAAATCCGTCCCAATTCCAGGAATGAAATAGAGCACAACACAATGGTTCTGGGTGACATTAACACACAACTCTCACCACTGGACAGATCTTCCAAACAAAAACTAAACAAAGAAAACAGAACTCAATAACACAATCAATAACTTAGACTTAACAGACATATATGTAATATCCCAGTGAATATAAAGTGAGAAAATACACTTTCTTCTCAGCAGCACATGGATCCTTTTCTAAAACAGACCATATGTTATGCCACAAGCAGCCCTTAGTAAATATAAAAATAGAGATACTACCTTGTATCCTATCAGATCATAATGGAATAAAATTAGAAATCAATGACAAAATAAAAAACAGAAATTACTCCAACACCTGGAGACTAAATAATATGCTATTGAATGAAGCATGGATAACAGAAGACATCAGGGAGGAGATTAAAAAATTCTTAGAGGTAAATGAAAACGATGATACAACATATCAAAATCTCTGGAACACTATAAAAGCAGTACTAAGAGTAAAATTCATTGCATGGAGCACATTCAAGAAAAGAATAAAAAGACAACAACTAAATAACCTAATATTACATCTCAAAGTCCTAGAAAAAGAATAACAGAACAACACCAACAGAAGTAGAAGATAGGAAATAATTAAAATCAGTTCCATTTAAAAATAAGCCTCAGAGCTATATTCAAAAGGTGAAGGGGATCACTGTTACACTTACAAGGGAAGCCACCTTATCAAGGAGACCCTACCCAGCAAATGGCACTAAAGGAGCTAAGGAACTGCTTCCAAATTCCCCACGAGTGACCCCTGTGGGAACTCAGCTGACTCTTAACAGACAGGAACAGGTCAATTTGACCAGCTTGATCTTGAACACCAAGCAAAATAGTTAAGACCAATTAACTGTTAAAACCAGTTTTTAAATTCCTGCGAATTTAAAAAAAGAAACAATAACTAAATGAAACTTAAGATGTGCACTCCTATTAGCCCCCTAGAATAAGTAAAGACTGGAGGCTACAAAAGAAAGATTGTTAGGCAGGAGTGCCTGATAATGATCAAGAGAAACTGCCAGAGTCAGAAAGTATTAATTGGTGTAAGGTCTACAGATCTTCCTAACCTTCTACACAGGTAATCTTAATCAATGTTTATTAGTATGATAATCTAGCCCTAAGTAATAGAAATATAGAGATCTCTACTAAACACAGAGGTCATACCAATGAAAAGGATATTTTACAAAAATCACATGACATTAAGTAGTTTAACTATATTTTATGGGGACATTTATGACATTAAAAATTAAATGTATTTACAATTAAAATTAAATGTATTAAAAATTAAATGTTGTATAATTCTGACAGTGTTAAAGATTTATGCTCCCAAATAAAGGCCTCATCCTCTCCAGTCTTTGTCAGGCCTTGTTATGGGAACAACTTCTCAGTTCTTCCACCACCTGGTGAGAGATCATTGACTTCTATCATCTTCATGATATTCATTGACATGTTCCAAATGTTGCAACATTTATTTTGTATTAATCCCATTTCAGTACTCATATCTTTTTCTTTCTGTCTCATAGAAGCTCTCAACCCCCTGGTGACTTTACAACCTGTTCTTTCCCAACCAGACTTTTACTGTGAACCCCTTGATCTACTGAATTTCTAAAAGGGAACTCCAAACTGCTTGCCCCAGGCTGCCCGCTCCCAGCTTGAAGCAGCCAGAGTGGTCATCGTCCCATTTCCTTACATCAGTAAGGAGTCCCTAAAATTAGAGAGGGGAATGAAGCTGGAATTAAAGACAGGTAGTTAGGACAGATAGATGATGGGGTGGAATCGAGAAAATGGAGGCCAGTTTGGATCTGGGAAGTTGGAGATTGTGCCTGGGAAATTGGAATGTCACTGTCTCCAGAGCCCTTTGATTACTAAGATTATCTGCCTATATTACCCCTCCTAAAAGGCTGCAGATAGGGAATTGCTGATTAATGCTCCCTGGGCTCCTCTCTGCCTATATCTCTCCATTCGGCCCTTCCCCCTGCCCATCTGCTTCTCACCTTTTGGTCATCCTGCCATATCTCCTGGGGATAGTCAGGTAGGCAGGAAGGAGAGAGATAAGGGAGAAGAGAGAGCAGGAGAGCAAAGGAAACTATAGTCTATAAAAGATCCAGGGTGCTTTCATTTCTTGGGATACCAGAATACCAGTCATGGCCCCCTTCTCCCTCCCGGGAGAAGTCTGTGTTACTACCTTTAAATAAAACCTGCTTTGTATGCTGCCTCAGTGTGCTTCCCTAATGTTCAGACTTCAACATCTGAGGAAGCAGAACTCCTCACTGATAACCGGCAGTATCAGCAATAGTGAGGTTGGAGAGGGACAGTTTTAAGATTCATAGCCTACTGGCTCATATTGGACTGATAACCATTTTAAATGATGTTAGGCTAGTTCAACCTCATTTATAAAATACTCGTTGTAAGAAAGTTCTCATTTAAAATGAGATTCTTTTTTTTTTTCTTTACAGTGCAGGTAGTAAGTTATCTTCTGAGGTGATAATAGCCTTTCATAGGGCTTCCTTAGATCCCTAAAAGTGACTCTTCCTCCTTGGTATTCCTAGATCCTTCTAAAGTAAGCACAGAATCGAAAAGAAGAAAGTAGTCAACTTGTGTTCCTATGTTATTTATGACTTCTCTTTCCCTGAAAATGCCTTCCATTGGACCAGAAGTGGACCCAACTAACACTGGGGCAATCAGATATTCTCATCTGAAAATGGAGCTGGAGAGTAAGATGACCAAGTTTCTCAAATGTGACTGGATTTAAGATGTTTCATTTTGCTAACATTCTAATGGGGCCAAATTCCAGAAAATATGGGTACACTTTTAAGTGGTTGCTTTCAGAACAAATCACTGAAAAAATAAAGGTAGTGGGCTGAAAAGAACCTAAGGCAAAGACTCAAACACTAAAAGAAACCACAAGAAACTAGGAGCTGCTGCTGCATTTAAGATTCATAATCCTTAAACAAGATCAAAAAGAAAACTCAAAAAAGAATTTGCCAAATAGGCCAAATCTAAGGTAAAACATAAGTTACTATTATTACATTTGATAAATGTGTTAGCTCTTTTTAAAAAGTTATACTTTACTTTTATTATTCTGATATTTGTGATACAAATAAAATTATTTTTAAAAGCAAGTCTCTCCTTTTATCATTTCTACTTGAAAGATTTAACTGATATGTGACCGCAAATAAAACAGTTGGGTTGGAGATCCAGGATGGCGGACTAGAGGGAGGCTGCGTTCCATGTCGCTCCGTAACTTCGGTTTCAAGCAGAGGATATCTGTTTCTTGGTGAGGCAGTTTTTGCTGCTTATCGATCCCCTGCTGTTTACCCCATTTGTCTGCTGTGATCACCTGCAGTCTGCCAGCATATCGACGCCTTTTTTGAGTGCAGATTGCTCAGTGTTAGGCACCTATCATCCACCATTTGCCTGCCTCTTGCCTGTCCATCGCCTACCTTACACCTATCCATCACCCACCACACAGGTTCACCTCCCGATCTTCCGACAACAGTCAGCAAACTGATCACTGACTGCCAGTGGAGCGCAAGCTGCCTGCTGTTGCCTGGAAGTTCACTGTTACAGTACCGGCAGGTTTGATTACACATGGCTGCCGCCATTTTGAGACAACAGCCAGGCCACGTAGGACCCCTGGCCAGACTGACTGAGCCCCATCTCCAGGACCCCTCAGCCCAATTGATCACTCCCTGCCTCTGGGGCCCTCACATCGACTGACTTCTCCCTGCCGCCAGGACCCCCAGACCAACTGACTGCGCCCTATCACCGGGACCCCAGACCGACTGCACCCAACCTCCAGGTTCCCACAACCACACCAAACACACCCGACCTCCAGGACCCCTGCCTGACCACGTCCACACCCTGAGCTGCAGCTCCCCATTTGCCAACACATTTGGAAGCCAGAGCAGCCATCTTGGGTTATCCTGGAAGCCGGAGCTCTGATCTTTAGGTGGGGCAAATTCCATCCTGAGACGCCTTCTGGAGACTAGAAGCTCAATGTCAGGTACCTCTCCTGCATCAGGCTACTGAACAATGGGAGGTTTTATTACTATATGACTGTTATACTGTAGATTTTCTTTTTCCTCCTTATTGAAAAATTTTAAGTTTTTATTTCTTTACTTTTCTTGCTCTCTTTTCCTTTTGTTTACCTGTTCCCTCAGAGTCTCTTTCTCCCTTTTTTGCATGCTAACATCCAATTTCTTTTGATTACACTCTCACCCTTTCTTTAATCTAGAACTTCTGTATGTTCTTTTCTTATCCCATTAACAGCCAAATTCTACATCCCTCTGCATCCTCTTTGTCCTCCATTAGAAACTGCAGACCTTATTGCAAATCTGTTTGTTTTACCAAAGATAATATTTGAACTCATTCTGTTTATTATGACAATTTTGTTATTGTCCTTATAGGGGCTATTTGGTCTAGGATTGCATAGTGTCTGAATTGGGCATTGCTAATACTGATCTCCCCTTAAAGAAAAGGTTTTGGAAACCTATAGGGCCACTATAAGGCTATAGGGGGAAATCTGCAATACCCCAGATCTGCACTGCTAAAGGGGAAGATACATAAACAACATGAAAAAACAAGGAAAGAAAATGATCCAAACAAATCTAGATTCTATATTAATAGAATCCAATGACAGTATGTTAGAAGAAATGTCAGAAAAGGACTTCAGATTATACATGATTAAGATGATTTGTGAAGCAAAGCATGAGATAAGAGAGCAAATGCAGGCAATGAATGATAATACCAATAAGCTGACAGAGCAACTGCAGGAAGGAAAAGATCATTTCAAAAAAGAGGTAGAGATTCTCAAAAAAAAACCAAACAGAAATCCTTGAAATGAAGGAAACAATAAACCAAATAAAAAACTCAATGGAAAGCATCACCAAAAGACTAGACCACTTGGAAGACAGAACCTCAGACAATGAAGACAAAATATTGAATCTTGAAAAAAAAGTTGCCCAAACAGAGAAGATGGTAAGAAATCATGAACAGAATCTTCAAGAACTATGGGACATCATAAAAAAAACCAAATTTAAGAATTATTGGGATTGAGGAAGGCACAGAGATACAAACCAAAGGAATGAACAACCTATTCAATGAAATAATATCAGAAAATTTCCCAAACCTGAAGAATGAAATGGAAAATCAACTACAAGAGGCTTACAGAACACCAAATGCACAAAATCACAACAGAGTCACACCAAGGCACATTATAATGAAAATGCCTAACATTCAAAATAAAGATAAGATTTTGAAGGCCGTGAGAGAAAAGCATCAGATTACATATAGGGGGAAACCAATAGCAGCTGACTTCTCAACCCAGACTCTAAAAGTTAGAAGGTCCTGGACCAACATATTTCAAGCTCTGAAAGAACATGGTTGCCAACCAAGAATCCTATACCCAGCAAAACTAACCTTCAGATTTGAAGATGAAATAAGATCCTTCCATGATAAACAAAAGTTAAAAGAATTTACAAATAGAAAGACTGCACTACAGAACATTCTGAGCAAAATATTCCATGAGGAGGAAATGAAAAACAACAATGGAGGTCAGCAAAGGGAGGAATTACCTTAGAGAAAAACCACTCAAAGGAGCAACCAAGCCAACTTAAAAACCAAAAATAAGCCCAAATGACTGGGAATATGAATCATATCTCAATAATAACCCTGAACGTTAATGGCCTAAACTCATCGATCAAAAGACATAGACTGACAGAATGGATTAAAAAGAAAGACCCAACAATATGCTGCCTTCAAGAGACTCATCTCATAGAAAAAGACATCCACAGACTAAAGGTGAAAGGATGGGAAAAAACCTACCATGCACATGGACTTAAGAAAAAAAGCAGGGGTTTCCATCCTTATATCAGATAATGTGGACTTCAAGTCAAAGTTAGTCAGAAGGGATAAAGAAGGACATTTCATACTGCTTAAGGGAACCATAAATCAGGAAGACATAACGATAGTAAATATTTATGCCCCAAACAATGGTACATCCCTGTACATCAAACAAATTCTTCTCAATTTCAGGAATCACATAGACCACAACACAATAATTCTGGGTGACTTTAACGCACCGCTGTCACCACTAGATAGATCTTCCAAACAAAAAACAACCAAAGAAACCATAGAACTCAATAGCACAATCAATAACCTAGACTTAATAGACATATATAGAATATTCCATCCATCAACAAGCGGATTCACTTTCTTCTCAGCAGCACATGGAATCTTCTCAAAAATAGACATATGTTATGCCACAAAGTAGCCCTTAGGAAATGCAAAAAAATAGAGATACTGCCTTGTGTTCTCTCAGATCATAATGGACTGAGAGTAGAAATCAATGACAAAATAAATAACAGAAATTACTCCAACACCTGGAGACTAAATAATATGCTATTGAATGAAACATGGATAACAGAAAACATCAGGGAGGAGATAAAAAAAATTCTTAGAGGTCAATGAGAACGACGATACAACATATCAAAATCTCTGGGACACTATGAAAATGGTACTAAGAGGAAAATTCATTGCATGGAGCACATTCCAGAAAAGAATGAAAAGTCAACAACTACATGACCTAAAATTACAGCTCAAAGTCCTAGAAAAAGAGGAAGAGAATAACAGCAAAAGTAGTAGAACACAGGAAATAATTAAAATCAGAGCTGAAATCAATGAAGTTGAAACAAAAGAAACTATTCAAAAAATTGACAAAACAAAAAGTTGGTTCTTTGAAAAAGTAAACAAAATAGACAAATCCTTAACCACACTAACAAAGAGAAGGAGAGAGAAAACTCAAATTACTAAAATTCATGATGAAAAAGGAAATACCACAACAGACACCATGGAGATACATAACATAATGAGAAGCTACTTCGAAAATCTGTATTCAAACAAAATAGAAACTACCGAAGACATTGACAAATTTCTAGAGACACATGCTCCTCCCAAACTGAACCAGGAGGTCATACACAATTTAAATAGATCAATATCAAGCAATGAAATAGAAGTCATTAAAAACCTACCATCCAAGAAAAGCCCAGGACCAGACAGATTCTCAGTCGAGTTCTACAAGACCTTCAAAGAAGAACTCATTCCAATACTTCTCAAAGTATTCCAGGAAATAGAAAAGGAGGGTACCCTACCGAACTCATTCTATGAAGCTAATATCACCCTCATACCCAAACCAGGAAAAGACACATCAAGGAAAGAAAATTTTAGACCAATATCCTTGATGAATATAGATGCAAAGATCCTTAACAAAATATTGGCAAACCATATCCAAAAACATATTCAGAAATTGTGCACCATGATCAAGTGGGGTTCATCCCTGGAATGCAAGGATGATTTAACATCCATAAATCAATAAATGTAATCCATCATGTCGATAGACTTAAGGACAAGAATCATATGGTTATATCAATTGATGCAGAAAAAGCATTCGACAAAATACAACACCCCTTCATGCTCAAAACACTAGAAAAAATAGGGATAGTAGGAACATATCTGAACATTGTAAAGGCTATTTATGCTAAGCCCATGGCCAACATCATTCTAAACGGAAAAAAAAACTGAAACCATTCCCTTTAAAAACGGGAACAAGACAGGGATGACCTCTTTCATCACTTCTATTCAACATTGTCCTCAAAACTCTAGCCAGAGCAATCAGACTGACTAAAGAAATTAAAGGATACGAATAGGAAAAGAGGAACTTAAGCTGTCACTATTTGCTGATGACATGATTCTATATTTAGAGGATTCAAAAACCTCCTCCAGAAAACTTCTAGACCTCATCAATGAATTCAGCAAAATAGCAGACTATAAAATCAATACCCATAAATCTGAAGCATTTTTATATGCAAGTGACGAAACAGCTGAAAGGGAATTGAGGAAAACAACTTCATTTGCAATAGCCTCGAAAAAAATAAAATACTTGGGAATCAATCTAACCAAAGAGGTGAAAGATCTCTACAATGAGAACTACAAAACATTGAAGAAAGAAATTGAGGAAGACCTTAGAAGATGGAAAGATCTCCCATGTTCTTGGATAGGCAGAATTAATATTGTCAAAATGGCCATACTACCAAAAGTGCTATACAGATTCAATGCAATTCCAATTAAAATCCCAATGATGTACCTCACAGAAATACAGCAAGCAATCATGAAATTCATCTGGAAGAATAAGAAACTCAGAATAGCTAAAGCAATCCTTAGCAAGACGAATGAAACAGGGGGTATTGCAATACCAGAACTTCAACTATACTACAAAGCAATAGTAACAAAAACGGCATGGTATTGGCACCAAAATAGGTAGATCAATGGTACAGAATAGAGGACACGGACACAAACCCAAATAAATACAATTTTCTCATACTAAACAAAGGTGCCAAAAATATGCAATGGAGAAAAGACGGCCTGTTCAACAAATGGTGCTGGGAAAACTGGAAATCCATATGCAACAGAATGAAACTAAACCCATATCTCTCACCATGCACAAAAATCAACTCACAATGGATCAAGGACCTTGAAATCAGACCAGAGACCCTTCATCTTATAGAAGAAAAAGTAGGTCCAAATCTTCAACTTGTTGGCTTAGGATCAGACTTCCTTAACAGGACTCCCATAGCACAAGAAATAAAAGCAAGAATCAACAACTGGGATAGATTCAAACTACATAGCTTTCTCTCAGCAAAGGAAACTATCAGCAATGCGAAGAGAGAGCCTACAGAGTGGGAGAATATCCTTGCCACTCATACTTCAGATAGAGCACTAATTTCCAGAATATATAAAGAACTCAAAAAACTCTACACGAAGAATACAAACAACCCAATCAACGAATGGGCTAAGGATATGAACAGACGCTTCACAGAAGAAGATCTACAAGCAATCAACAAACATATGAAAAAATGTTCACCATCTTTAGTAATAAGAGAAATGCAAATCAAAACTACACTAAGATTCCATCTCACCCCAATTAGAATGGCAATTATCAAGAATACAAGCAACAATAGGTGTTGGCGAGGATGTGGGGAGAAAGGTACACTCATACATTGCTGGTGGGGCTGCAAATTAGTGCAGCCACTCTGGAAAGCAGTGTGGAGACTCCTTAGAAAACTTGGAATGGAACCACCATTTGAGCCAGCTATCCCACTCCTTGGCCTATACCCAAAGGACTTAAAATAAGCATACTACAGAGATACAGTCACATCAATGTTCACAGCTGCTCAGTTCACAATAACCTGATTGTGGAACCAACCTAGATGTCCTTCAATTGATGAATGGATAAAGAAACTGTGGTATATATATACAATGGAATATTACTCAGCCATAAAAAATAATAAAATTATGGCATTTGCAGGCAAATGGATGAAATTGGAGAATATCATGCTAAGTGAGATAAGCCAATCTCAAAAAACCAACAAACAAATGATCTCATGATAAGAGGATGATGACACATAATGGGGGGTGGGGGAGCAAGAATGGAGGAAGGAGGGACTGTATAGAGGGAAAAGAGGGGGGGAAGGAAAAATAAGAGAATGAATCAAACATCATTACCATATGTAAATGTATGATTACGCAAATGGTATGCTGTTACTCCATGTACAAACAGAAACAACATGTATCCCAGTTGTTTACAATAAAAATGAATTAAAAAAAAAAACAGTTGGGTCTATAATCCCAGCACCTCAGGAAGCTGAGGCAGGAGGATCACAAATTCAAGGCCAGCTGCAGCAACTCAGGAGGACCCTGCCTCAAAATAAATTAAAAAGGGACTGGAATGTAGTTCAGGGATAAAGCATCCCTGGGTTCAATCCCCACTACTAAATAGCAATGATAATAATAAAATAGAACAATGAACAGATTGGCTAATTACTCCTTTATCATCAGTTTACAAGCAGGCTAATTAAGCATCAGATTCCACGGGTTAAGGGCTGTCCCTTCAAGACAGACAGGGACTAGACCAGGGAACAAAATGGTGGACAAACTCTCAGGCCTTAATTCATGATCTATTACTAAGTCTTTTCCTACTCCTCCACTTTTATTTTTTTCTTCTCTTTTTTTCTTTTTGCAATACTAGTGATTGAACCCAGGGGCACTCTACCACTGAACTGTATCCCCAGCCCTTTATATTTTTTTTTATTTTGAGACAGTGTCTCACTAAGTTGCTGAGGCTGGTTTCAAATTTGTGATTCTCCTGTCTCAACCTCCTGAGTCTCTGGGATTACAGGTGTATGCCACCATGCTGGCCTGCCCCACTCTTACAATATGTGAAATGTGCCTCCTTTTCTCACCTTCCTATTAATCAAATTAACCATAAAGGCCAGGTGTAAGGCAGTCCCAGGAAATATTACAATATCTGAGGTCATAATAGCCTTCCACAGGGCTTCCTTAGATTTCTAAAAGTGGTTCTTCCTCCTTGGTATTTTTGGATACTTCTGAAATCAGCACAGAATTGAAAAGAAAGAAGTAGTCAACTCATGTTCCTACGTTACTGATGACTCCTCTTCTACAAGAAAGAAACTCCTCAAATAAGTTATAAAAATACCAGACCCTCGTTGGGTGAAGCAGCACAGGCCTGTAATTCCAGCTATTTGGGAATCTGAGGCAGGATGATTATGAGCTCAAGCCCAGTCTGGCCTCAAAATAAAAAGGCTGGGATATAGTTCAGTGGAAGAAAGAGACCCCTGTCCCTCCCCCATTCAAGCCACAGTACCACAAAAGACAAAAAAAAAAAAAAAAAAAAAAAATCCTGACTCCCCCAGCCCCAGTCACTCAATAAAAGACTGGGCCATTCTTTTGTTCACAGGCAGTTTTGACTTCTCTTTTAGTCATGGCTGTTCCCTTCAGCTGGAGGCAAAGGCCCCCTCCTTCTCTGCCCCCACCCCCAAAGCTTTGCCTATATACTCCTGCTCACTTGAAGTGATGAAGCTGTGCCATTAACACAGACTGGACATGTTTGTGACTTTCCACAGTGTCACAATTTATTGAATAACAAATTCACAAGCTGTATCACTTTCATAGTTTGCAATTCTCCACGTACTGAATGGGTCACTTGGCAGGAACAAGTCAGGCAATGAGAGGTTCTTTTATTCCAATCTTCATTACTAAGATCTAGAACAATTAAGTCACACACATGGCACCTTACACTCTGATAATGTATAGCTTGCAGAAAGGTGAAGAAAATGTTCAGGGGGTTAAGAGTTTTAGGTGACTGCGCTGAGAGCAAAGACAGAGAGCAAATGTAAATTCTAAAGTTACTGCAAATGGTCAGGTAGGGATTACTAGCCAGCCCCAGAACTTCAGAGTCCAGAGCAGGGGACTTATTCTAGGCCAGGGTCCGGACAGCAGACAGGCAGTTTCCGAGCTGGCAGATCAAGCTCAGTGGAAACCTGGGGACTCTGACCGTCTGTTGACAGGTTGGCAGATGCCCCATGGGCCCCCATAACCAGTCTTGGGATACTTCTCCTTTTATGAATTTCAGATAAGGGGGTTATATTTAGTGAGAATGATAAGCTCATGGGCCTCAATTTTTTAACTAATTTTTTATTTGTTCTAATTAGTTGTACATGACAGTAGAATGCATTTATACATTTTGATAACTCTTACATAAATGAAGTGTAACTTCTCATTTTTCTGATTGCACATATTGTAGGATCACAATGGTTATTCAGTCATACGTGTACATGAGATAATAATGTCTGTTTTACTCTGTATCCTTCCTACCCTCTACCCCTCCCCTTCCCTTCACTCTCCTCTACCTATAAAGTAACTCTATTCTTCCCTAGCCTACCCTCCTTATTGTGAATTAGCATCTGAATATCAGAGAAAATATTTGACATTTGGTTTTGGGGGGATTGGTTTATTTCACTTAGCATAATGTTCTCAGGTTGCATCCATTTACTAGCAAATGCCATAATTTCATTCTTTAAAGTTGAGTAATATTCCAGTGTGTGTGTGTGTGTGTGTGTGTGTGTGTGTGTGTGTGTATCACATTTCCTTTATCCATTCATCTATTGAAGGGCACCTAGGTTGGTTCAATAGTTTAGCTATTGTGAGTTGAGCGGCTATTAACATTGATGTGGCTGCGTCACTATAGTATGCTGATTTTAAGGCCTTTAATATAAACCGAGGAGTGAGATAGCTGGATCAAATGGTGGTTCCATTCCAAGTTTTCTGAGGAATCTCCTCACTATTTTCCATAACGGTTGCACCAATCTGCAGTCCCACCAGCAATGTATGAGTGTACCTTTTCCCCCACATCCTCACCAACACTTATTGTTTCTTATATTCTTGATAATTGGTCATTCTGATTGGCGTGAGATGAAATCTTAATTTTGATTTGCATTTCTCTAATTGCTAGAGATGTGAACATCTTATGGGTTTGATAAGCTCTTGCATCCATGTGCTTCTGATTTAATTCAATAATTCATAGGTGGTCATTTTTATTAGCACTATTAATTTATCAGTTTGTACCTATGGTTATGCTGTGCAAATGGTGGTTGTTTATTTGTACACACAAGGTACAAACAAGGTATACAATCATTCTACTTTGGCCCATTTGTACTCAAAACAGAGTAACTCATGGTAAACTACTGCTTTACAAAATGGAATAGCTCAGAGATAGGTACAGCCTGAAAACTGCTGTTCTACTCATCATGGAGTAACTCAGAACAGGGCTCAGCCTGCTCTCTGCATCATTTAACTCCCCCATTTTTACTGGCTGCCACTGAGTCAAAAGTTTCCAGTCAGGCACGGTGGCACATGCCTGTAATTCCAGCAGCTCAGGAGGCTGAGGCAGGAGGATCACAAGTTTAAAGCCAGCCTCAGCGATAGCAAGGTGCTAAGGAACTCAGTGGGACCCTGACTCTAAATAAAATACAAAATAGGGCTGTTGATGTGGCTCAGGGGCCAAGTGCCCAGGAGTTCAATACCCGGTACCAAAAAAAAAAAAAAAAAAAAAAAGTTCCCATCTCTGGTATCACCTGAAGACGACTCCTACATTAGATGCCAGTCACAAGGCCTAGGTTGTTTTACCTGTGCTTCCTACTGACCAGCTATATAGCTGGGTTCCCACAACCTTCTCTTTCGAGTTCCCCACACTTCTCCTTGGGTTTAATTTACTTAAACAGCTTATAGAGCTCAGGCAAACATTTTACTGGTTTAGAATAAATATTACAAAGTAAACATATAAAGAGATACATAGAGTTAAGTAGGGGGAAGGGGCATGGAAGCTCCATGCCCTTTTTGAGCAGGCCACTCTTAGGAACCTCCTGGGTTTCAGCTATCTGGAAGCTTTCCAATCCCTGTTCTTTTGGGATTTTATGGAGGCTTTATTACATATGCATGACTGATTAAATCCTCAGCCACTGGTGATCACCTCAAACTTTGGTTCCTTTCCCCTTACCAGAGTTTGTGGGGTGGGACTGAAAATGCTTGTCCTCCCAATTCTGCTTGGGTCTTTTGGGTGAACAGCCCCATTCTCTAGGGAGATGGATGCTAGCCATCCCTTGAGTAATTCGCATACAAAAAGACACTATCACTTTCAAGAGTCCAAGGATTTTAGAGTTGTATGTCAAGGATGAAGACCTAATATATATTTCACTTAGTATGCAATCTCAAGTAGATGCTATTTCATTTGGCACATTCAGAAATCTAAGAAGTGAAGTAAAATGGCTTTGCTATAGTTCACATGGCTGGGAGCCAATGATCTGCCTCTGGAGCCCATGACTGAAGCTACTATTTCACACTGCTCTACAGACCTAACTCTCATGGAACAGTATTCTTAAAGTGAAGCAGAGAGGTCCAACACTGAAACAAAATACTAGCAGCTTTTCCCCCTCAATAATTTAGTAGTCTCCCCTCATCTGAGGGAGATACATCTCAAGGCCCCCCAGTGGATGCTTGAAACTGTAGACAGTTCAGTACCCTATATATACGGCATTGAGAACTTTCATCTTTCCACTTGAACACTTCACAGTTTCTCTTTGGCAAATCTGAATTGCCAGCATCACTTTCTTGTGTTGTAGGGGCATTGTTAAGTAAAATAAGATATATTTAGACATAAGCACTGCGATACCTCACCTGATCTGATAAGCAATGAGTCTACTAGTGATGAATGGATGGGTATAGAGCATGGACATACTGGACAAATGAATGACTACCATCCTAGGAGGTATAGCATGAGAGTTTATCACTCTACTCAGGAAGGCACACAACTCAAAACTTATGACTTCCTATTTCTGGAATCTTTCATATAAAATTTTCAGATCATAGTTAACTGTTGGTAACTGAAACTACAGAAAGTAAAACTTCCAAGGTGGGGACTACTGAATACTCAGTCCAAGCTTGTTCCATTCTCATTTACTCATTGCTGAAATCTGCAAGACAGCTTTCTTAGGCAGTCGCTCCAAAGTGTAGGGATGGTGTGTCTCTTCTAAATAACTCCAGCATACAATACATACTTTATCAGCAAGAAACAAAGTCAGACTGTTTCTTTAATAATGGTGACCTACTTCCTTTTTGTTAACTTTGTATTTTATCTCAAATGGCATAGAAGTCACTTTTGATTCTTATTAGAACAAATAAAACACTACTATACATTAGCTCACAATGATTCAAGGATCCAAGGGTTTTACAGACCACCTAGAGTTGGTGTTTTTTTTTTTTTTTTTTTTTTTGGTGGGTGGGGATAACTGAAACTAGAACGCAGGAATGCTTTACTATTGATCTACATCCCAGCCGCCCCCCCACTTTTTTTTTTTTAATTTTGAGATAGGATCTCATTAAGTTGCTTAGGGCCTTGATAATTTGCCGAAGCTGGCCTCAAACTTGTGATCCTCCTGCCTCAGCCTCCCAAGTTGCTGGATTTATCAGACGTGCACCAGCACACCTGACTAAAATACCCATTGAAGAACTACATGAGCAAATACACAGCCTACAGAATTCAACTTTAATCTTTTGGGAAATATTTTACTTTATTTGTAAAATCCAGGTTAAAGAAATATAAGCACTTCCTCCCACTCTGCCCCTCCTGGGCCTTGTGGGCTGGACAGCCGTTTTGGAAAGAGCTATGTTATGGTTGTGGGCTAGTCACCTTTGCAGGGCCAAGAAACTAGGGACACGTCCTTAGACACCGCGTCTCCTCCTTGGCTGTAGCTCCGCCGCTGCTCGATTGGTAGATTCATGTGGCCTTTTTAATGATTGAGTAATGATGGAAATGGATCCAAAATAAAAAGTGACTTCTCTACCAAAGCAGTAAAAGATTCTTCATATCACCTTCCAGTAGCTGAATTGAGTTTTCGGGAAGAAGCAAAACAAGTGAAATACAGAAAACTGAAAAGAAGAAAACCTCATTTTGGAACTTCCTTGACTATTCTTACCCCCTTTCTACTTTTTAAAATTTTGTTCTGAATTTATAAATATTGAAGACCAACGAAATAGAATATACACTTAGAAGCTTTATACCAAGAAATTTGCCTTGAAAGCTGCTATTTTTGGAGGAAAAAGTATATCAAGTTCCTGTCTGATTCTTTTTTTTTTTTTAAACAAGATTTCATATATGTATAGATTTTAAAGTTTAAGACAAATATAAATACATATCTGCACACTTTTTAGCAATTGTGTAAGAATAATGACATTTATGTTTTAAGGGCTTTGTTATGTTTGCCACTGGAGTTGACTACTCAGAAGATCTTTTAAAGTGCTTTAATATTATATTTTTGATCTATCACCTTGATGACATTACTTGCCCGCATGTGAGGCGACCTGTCTGTATAGCTATGACCTTGTTATGAACAGTTCGCACTCACTGTGCAAATGTCCATGTATTACCTATTTAAGCATCATCATAGTGCCATTACTCAAGGAAGCTGAATGAGGTGAACATAGACATAGCTCTTTCTCCTTATCCCCCTTTTTAAATGTAACAAATACTTTTTATGTTCCCCTTCCCCCTTCCCCTCCCCGCTTCCCTCTTTTGGAAGCCAGTCAAGAACTAGGTAGTTTAGGATGAGTAATTAGAGGGACTCAGAAAGTGAGCCACATAGAGCCAGGCTTCTTTGTGCTTCATCACAAGTCCTGCTGCTGATCAGACTGCTTAAGCACCTTTTTAACAAGAAGACCTCGTGAGAAAGCCAACTGGTAGTGTCAAGGAGTTCAGAAAACAGGACCACAGAGTTTCACTCTGGGATCCTGGCCATGAGGTTGGATGCCTCACTTTGCTGAAGACACTGGACCTAAATGGCACAGCATGACTTTTTCCTGCTTGGCTAAATTTCTCAACACCACAGTCAGCTAAGTCACCTACATCCACCTTTGAAAAGCACGGAGAGCACCTATCCCAAGGAGAAGGTAGATTTGGAGTGAGCCGTCACCAACACAATTCCTCTGATGGCTTTTTTAACAATGGGACCCTAGGAACTACAGGAGACTCCTGGCACCAGCCCTCCCTGTTCCGCCATGATTCTGTGGACTCTGGTGTCTCTAAGGGAGCATATGCTGGAATCACAGGGAACCTATCTGGTTGGCACAGCTCTTCCTGAGGTCAAGATAGCATGAGACAGCATAGTGGAGATGGCACAGGGAACCATCGACACTGGAATGGCAGCTTTCACTCTCGGAAAGGCTGTGCCTACAGAGGAAAAGCCACCTACAGAGATTAGGGAAGAAAAAAAAGAAGACAAGGTGGATAAGTTGCAGTTTGAAGAGGAAGGCTTTCCTTCTTTGAATCTCAGAAGCTGGGAAATAGAATCAGCCATACGGACCATTGGGACCCCTTCTGGAGTGTGGGAAAATCCACCTTATGCCAACCAACCCTCCAAGGTGCTAGTTATCAAAAAAGTTTCCAAAGGGGATCCTGCTGCTGCCTTCTCTGCTGCATTCACCTCACCATGCAAATGGGAACAAATAGCCAACTATGGTTCCAAGTGTTTATAAGAACTTGGTTCCTAAGCCTGCACCACCTCCTTCCAAGCCCAATGCATGGAAATCTAGCAGAATGGAACACAAATCAGGATCCCTTTCCTTTAGCTGGGAGTCTGCATTTACCAATCCAATCTCTGTTACCAAACCAGTGGTACTGGCTGGTGGTGGAGTTCTCAGCTCTCCCAAAGGGAGTCCCTCCAGCATTACCCCTCCAATTGAGATCAGCTCCTCTTGGCTGACCAAGTTGACCCGCCGAACCACTGACAGAAAGAGTGAGTTCCTGAAGACTCTGAAGGATGACCAGAATGGAGACTTTGCAGAGAACAGAGACTGCGACAAGCTGGAGGATTTGGAGGACAACAGCACACCTGAACCAAAGGAAAATGGGGAGGAAGGCTGTCTTCAGAATGGTCTTTCTCTCCCTGTGGTAGAAGAACGGGGGTCTTGTCACACTCTCTGGAAGCAGAGCACAGGTAATTGAAAGCAATGGGGTGGCAGGAATATCCTGAAAATGAGAATTGCCTTCCTCTCACAGAGGAAGAGCTAAGAGTTCCACATGGAGACAGAGCAGCTCAGAAGAAATGGCTTTGGAAAGTACAGCTTCTTGCAGAGCCCCAGTTCCAGCCTGTTCTGCCCTTGGAGAAGCACTTGTAAAGCAGAATTCGAGGACTCAGACACAGAAACGAGTGGCAGTGAAACATCAGATGATGATGCCTGGAAGTAGGCATATAAATGCTCACAGTTAATCTGACCCAGTAAACTCAGCTTGTGTGTTTAGGGAATATACAGAAGAAATTGTTCTTTTCCTTTTCCTTCTCTTAATGTTGTTGAATACTTCATGCACAAGAGAAATAATCATATCCCAAAGAAAGAGCAGTTGGCTTGTGTAGCTTTTGTTGTTGTTCTTCCCTGTTACCTGCTTAATAGAAGTTTGTGTGGTGGGATTTTTTTTAAATACACACACACAGTACATATGGGGCGATGCGCAGGTGGGAGCTGGTAGTGCAGAGATGCAGAGAGGAGAGATGGGTCTGCAGCAACAGCTTCTACTACCAGCCCTTGGGGCACTTACCCCCGTGCTCAAGCAATCATTGCCAATGACAAAGTGACTACTGAAGTTATAATTGTATTAAATTAATGCTAATAATTTGGATATTTCATTTTATTTTTGGTTGCTCGGGTAACTTTAGCCCTTAACAAAGCATATGTGGTTTTTGTTTGTTTTTGTTTTCTTTTTCCTTTTTGGGTACAGCTGTAAAATATTTGGATATAGGAAATGCTGTGTTATTCTTGCAGCCTTGATATTCAGGGTGGATTGTAAAATATAAATTTTTGTGAGATTTCAAAGATTAAGATTATTTTGATAACATTATTTAAGATTTAAAAGATGTGGTTATCACAAGTCTGTTGAGGGGGAAAAACTGCATAAAATAACTAACCTGGAACAAATATTTTGCATCAGTTTAAGAAAAAAAAATAAGCATACAAAAAAAAAATAAGCATACAAATGTGACAATAGATTGATACAGATGTAAGTTTGTATTTAAGGATAAATAAAATGAGAATTGAGTAGCACAATTCTTGATTTAAAGAGAGAGAGAGAGAGAGAGAGAGAGAGAGAGAGAGAGAGAGAGAGAATGAGCTAGAGAAGAACAAGTCACTGCCAACGCAGGAGCCGGGGCTTACATGTGCCAGCAGACTGATCCAGTGCCAGAGAAGACTGGCACTGGCATTCATGGCTACAGCAGAATAGCTCCTTCAGCTCTCCCATGAGTTTCAAGTCTGGAACATTCTCAGTCCTTGTCTTGTTTATTTGGTAATGAAGGGTTTCTAGGAAGGTTTAGCAGGGCTTCAATTTTCTTAGCATCCTCCTCGGATTGATCTTTCTGTAGGCTATTTTCAATTTCCTGAGGGAGCTGCTCAGTAAGTTGCAGTCTGGCTTTCCTGTAGTCAAAGAGTAAAAAGGATGTAAATTATCCACTTCTTAGTTCTTACAGAGATTTAAGAAAAAAATTATTTGTCTTACTCTCCCTGCTGTAGTATGGTAACTTATGTGCAAACACTGTTCTTTGTGCTTCATAACAATGACTCTTTTCTCTCTCCTAACCTGTTCTACTCACAAGCCACCCATGCACGATTCCCACATTATCAAAATGGATGTTGTCATGGTGAAGGAAGCCAGGTGTACACAGGAGCACTAGACAGCAGCCCATTACTCTCATCTTACAGAGGATCTGCACAGAATCTGCCGTAAGTCTGACTACCCTACCCAGGAAAGAGATTACTCTACCCCAGAAAATGACCAGATGGAATAGACAAAAGTTTTTATGCTCCTTCCTCAGTAGCATCCCATTCATGAACAGTCACTGTGTCTACTCAATTCCTCTGTGCCTACAGCAAGAAGTAGAATTTTTTTTTTTGGTACTGGGGATTGAACTTGGTGGCACTTGACCACTGAACCACATCCCCAGCCCTATTTTGTATTTTATTTAGAAACAGGATCTCACTGAATTGATTAGGGCCTCACTTTTGCTGAGGCTGGCTTTGAACTTATGATCCTCTTGCCTCAGCCTCCCAAGCCACTGGGATTACAGGTATGTGCCACCACACCCAGCTGAAGTAGAATTTTTGAATGTAGAAATTTAACATGTTCTGTATTATTTATAGATATAAACAATATAGGGGTGACCACTTTTTAAACAAGCTAAGTAAAGCCCCTTGATATGCATTACTGTTAGGTAATTTCCTATGCAGTCAAGAACATAGGAAAAGAAAAATGTACAACCAAATGAAGTTTATAACATTTTAACATTTTTTATTACAAAGTTTCTAAAGAAAGATCCTCACCAAATTAAAATTAAAATTAGAGTCTTTCATTTTTCTATTCTCCTTAATTAAAAGGAGTAAGACCATGAAGGGTATAAGTTGAAGGACAGCAAATATAAACTTTTCTTAGCCGGGTGGGATGGCATATGCCTGTCATCCCAGCAACTTGGGAGGCTGAGGCTGGAGGACTGCAAGTTCAAAGCAAGTCTCAATTTAGCAAGGTTCTAAGCAACTTAGTGAGACCCTGTCTCAAAATGAAAATAAAAATTGCTGGGGAAGTGGCTCAGTGGTTAAGAGCTCCTGGGTTCAATCCCTAGTACCAAAACAAAAAAACAAAACAAACAAAAACTTTTCTTTGAATTGGGTGGCAAGTCAGAGTACTTGGGTCAGAAGAGCACCACCAAATCAGGCCGTGGTTGGAAAGTCAGATCCCCTAGTCTTAACATCTCCTTACCACTCTTCCAGTTTCAGCTCATACAGTGCCTTTCGATCCTTCTGTTTTCTCTCCTGAACTGTCTCACCGAAGTACTTCTGAAGTGCCATGAACAGGCCTCCAACAGGAGTGCTGAGGGGAGGGAGAGAGAAAGCTTAGGGAACGCATCCTCAGTCTCTGTGCGACATGTGAGCAATTCCACTAAGCAACAGTACTGATCCACTTGTTCACTATCAGATAGAGGAACATTTGACAATTAAAGCATCTTTGTTAACATGGTTAATATCACTGAACTGTACACTTAAAAATGGTCAAGATGGTAAATATTTGTTACATGTTTAAATTTTTTAAAATTTGTTTTAATTAGTTACTTTAATACCTTTCCCCTACAAGTCAAGCTGGTATATTAACACTACAATAAAAATGTCAGCAGTGGATATGGCATGCTGAATTTTTTTAATTAAAAAATTTAAAAAGAACCCATAAATCTACAGAATTATCCCACTCCTGAAAAAAAGGTGAAAAAAGGGGGTAGATATGAAGGGAGAAAGGAGAACTTTTTTATTCATATGAATGTCAAGTAATGAAAACAGAGGGACTAACCCAATTAGCACAATAGTTTGCAAATACCTTTCTAACAGTCAATTATAGCATGAATCATTAATGTATCATTAAACCACTAGGGGAAAAAGTTGGAGAGCAGGACATTAACACAGTCTCATCCTACAAATACTTAGTATTCATAACTGGAAAGGGATATTTTTGCAATGGAGAAATTTAGTAGATGTTGCCTTAGCAGAATTCTAAAATAGTCTTCCCAAATTTGCTTTCCTAATTCCCCCACTGTGAACGGGATGAAATATTATTCCCATAACTATATTAAGTTACATGGCAAAATAGATTTTACAAATATAATTAAGGTGACTATTAAGTTGAATTTGAGTTAATCAGAAAGATCTTATGACTCCTTAAAAGCAGAGTTTTCTCTGGCAGAACAGAAGTAGAAGATTCAAAGTATAAGAAGTTTTCAAGGTGCTTTGATGGTTTCAAACTGGAGGAGACCTGTGGAAGGAATGTGGATGGGCCTCTAGGAACAGAGAGTAGCTTCTGCTTCACGGGAAGCAAGGAAACAAGGACCTCAGACCTATAGACATGAAGAATTGGATCCTTTTCAACAGCCCATATGAGCTCAAAGCAGATTCTTCTCCAGGACCTTCAGATAAGAGCACAGCCTAGCTAACACCTTGATTTTGACCTTGAGAAACCCTAAGCAGATAAGCTCACCCAGACTTCTGATCTGTGGAACAGTGAGTATTGTTTTAAGGAGTTCAAGTTTACAGTAATTTGTTACACAGAAGTATAAAACCAATTTATCAAGTAATTAAAATTAATATTACTCAAAATGGGTGACTCAATATGTTTCTTAATGTGATACAAAGAGGGCACTGCTTTACCTATGCTGTATTCCCAAAAACATTTAATCTAAATCTAATCCTGAGGGACCAATCAAATTTGAGAAACAATCTGAGCATTATAGTGATAATTGAGGAAACCTGAATATGGATCCTATCTTAGTTGCATTAGAACAATGTTTACCGTGACAATTGTATTATGATTCCATCCTGGGAGATACTGGTATATTTAGGGGTAAAGTGTCATGAGGTCTCAAAAAGTTTAGTCAAGAAGAAAAAAGAAAGGAAAAAAATATACTTACGTCCCACACATACACAGAACTACAGAAAACAAATGTGGCAAGATGATGACAACTGGTGAATTTAGGTAAAGGGTACATGGGGGTTTAACATACTAATTCATTCAACTTTTCTGTAGGTTTGAAATTGTTCAAAATTAAATAGTTGGGGAAGAAAAAACATTTTAGTCTTTTAAGGTAAACAAACCAAAACCAACCAAAAAAATTTTATAGAATGTGCTTATTAACTGTTTTATTCTTTCTTCCAGCTCCTTATAAATACCTTTACTCCAATTACAAACAATTTTAGGTATCAGTGATATTTAAACAGTTTTTGCGCAGTGAAATGGGATTTTGAATATATACTCTATCTTAGATAGTTGTATTAAATCAATCTTAAATTATTTATTGTGATAATTACATTGTGATAAGTGTAAGTAAAATCAATTAGGGTGGAACTAGAATTAGACAAAATCTTATAGGCTTTCAGTATTAAATATGTTCTTTGGAAATGAATGACCATTTTAATAGGTAAAGCATTAATAAAAGATGTACCAATTTAAAATCCAATCATTTTAACACTTACCCCAACAAGGCTCCAATTATACCACCAGCCACCAGGCCTCGAATGCCTAAGTTTATTCTGAAAAGACCTCCTGTGACAGCTAATTTAAAAAGAATAAAGTTAACATTAAATAATCTTTGAACACAAGAATTCCATTTTAAAATTTCCCTTCTATGATTCAATCCCCTAACTGAGCTTCCTGAGTCTACCATTAATATGCCACTATCAGAAAATAGCCCATACTTAACTTTCCATCTATCCTGCAGATTCAAAGGAAGAAATTTCCCTTTTACAAAAATAAACACTATCTTTACTAATGGATTGTCTTCTCATTCTGCTTGGTGTTTGTCCATTTACATTTTAAAATCTGTATTTTCTTCCCTTCTACCTCTTCTATTTTTTTCTTTGTCAAGGAAAGTTCACCCAAAATAAAAACCAAATCTTCAAGTAGTCCCAGTGGCTAATGCCTTTTCCCAGCCTCACCCTGCCTATGACTGAAACACTGTTCTCAGGCAGGCCTGCAAAGCCTTGGCCTACAGTGCTCCCTGGTGGCTGGTATAGGGTATGCAGTTTTCTTTTCCACTGGGATAGCATACATCTATGTTCATTCATTTTCCTCTTTGAAGAAGCACAATGCAACTTCTGACATTTCACACAGTAACATTCGAGGTTTATAGTTTTATTTAAATATTATATATTTATTCTTTACATTTTCTAAATGAACAAGAACAAAAATTGCCTTTAATTTCATTACTCAGAGATAGTAATAAATTGGTCTCCTTCCCCTAGTCTCCCAAACAAAATCTTTTTATAATAGGGGCCAATGCTGTACATACTAAATATTTTATTTTCTTGGAACACATTATTAAATTTAATATCACTAAGTTTTCTTCCACAATTCTATTCCATGGATGTACTATAAAGCATTGTCCAACATAGTATTCTATTTATGGATATTTTAAATAAAGGTGCAACGATAACTCCCATACAAAAATCTTTGTGCATTAGAATAAACTCATAGAAATATTATTTCTAGGACAAAGGGTTCAAAAATTTTAGTCTTCTGGCTTAAATTACTACACTGCTATTCAAAAAGTTAGCATGAAATTACTTTCCCATTAAAAGTACGCAAATGCCCTGTTCTATATTCTCCTATCTTTCCCAATAGACCAAAAGTGGTATCTAATTTAAGTCACATTTCTCAATTAGTAGAGAAAGACAGTTGTTCTACTGCAGGTTTACAAGTTATCTGTTATTTATGTATTTGAAAGAACATATTCATGTTCTTTCTCCTATCTCCAATTGAGGTATCCTTTCTCTTTGATGTATAAGGGATTTTATTGATTACCTGCTTACATTATTTTGGGATTGTTTACACTTAATATCTTCTGCGGTATTTGTGACATAGGTAAGTTTAAAATTTTTATGTGGCTAAGCCTGTTAACAATTTCCTAAATTTTCTATGCTTATGTATGTATACATATACATATGTATGTACATACACATTTACATATCTTCCCACTTAGAAACCAGACATATATCTACTTCTATTTTTCTCCAAATATTTTTTACATAACCATTTTAATGAATCTCATTTTCTTGTAATGAATATAATTACAATTTCATTTCCTTCCAGCTAATAATTGTTCTAGTTTGATTCTTTTACCATCAGTCTGAACTATCACCTTTACTCTAGTTTTGATATTTGTGTGTGCTTTGTTTTGTTCCTGATTTTGAATTCTGTTCTACATACCTGCTAATACTGTTTTATTTACTGTAATTTTATTCACATTTTAATGACAGTTGTAAGATTCTGCTCATTATTTATGAAAATTTTTTGCTGTGCTCACAGAATCAGGATTTTAAAGCTTTAACCTTGTATAAAGTTTTTATTTTAAATCTATAATTTTGATTTAAATCATTTTCAGTGAATACTGGGTGAACTGTACTAACTGTAACCCTATTTTTTCCCCCAAATTTCTTTATTTTAAACTCACTGAAAGAAATAAAATTATATTTAAAAAAATAGAGTATTCTCACAAACTGAAAGCCAGGAACAAAAGAACAAGTTGGTAGTTTTTCCTGAGAAGCAGATCTAATTAGCTGTAGAATGGACTTTCTCTTTCCTAGCTTTTGTCAAACAAACAAAAAAAGTTATTTTTCCTATTTCTAAGGCATCAAAAGCACTCTGAATGATACAACAGGTTGTTCAGGTACAAAGTTTCAGCCCTCTAACAGGGATTAAGAAACATCAAAGGCTGTTATAATTTCCTTTCTTTTAATATCAAATTGTACATACTTCTACTTTTTACATAAATTTGAGAATGTCACACTCATGACCCAAATTTCAAAAATCTGGTTATATTTTAGTAAAATCTCACTACTTCTTAGTAAGAATGTCCAAAGTATCTGAGCTGGCATCCCAGTGCTGAAAGGGGTCAGACATAGGAATAGCTGATCTGCTCAAATGCTGCCAGTCAAAAAGCACCCATCCCAGGAGACTCAGATCAGCTAGAAATTTCTACTACGGCCTAATTCCTAACCACTAGACCTGCCCACAAAGCAGATCAAATCCTAATGGTTCATAAGTAACACACAGAAGTTACAAAAAAGTCACTTTTTAATTCCCAAAGCTCTAAACTTAAGTCATTTCCCACACTTAGTTCCTCTCATTTTTATACTGGGAAATCTATCAAACTAAAAACTTTTTTTCTTGACTTCAGTAAGATAGTCAAGACAATTGTTAGCATTTTCATTCTATGCATAATTGCTTGTGTTACAAGTTTTGATTTGCACAGGTAGTAAGTTTGAATCAGTTTTTTCAGAAGTTCCAGTCTTATGTTCTGATTTGAAACACTGAGTACACACTCCAGATGATTTTTCCACAGCTTGTTTTTTAAGATAGTTTATTCACAATTTGTAACCACAAATTCCCTGGGAACATTCATTTCTGAATTTTTTAAAGTAGGGGAGTAAAATGTCTGTAACACCTATTACAGGTGTTCAAAGATTCAAGGGACCTAAACTGCATTTCCAATTAATTATATAACATCAATCAGCTTTTAAAGATTCAGTAGGATTCTGTGGGTACATCCTCATTAGTTACTCCAAACACCTTATCAACCTTTATGAGTAGATCAATATTCCAAAGTAAACTGGTGATGGACCCTAAGGGAGGGGAAAATTTTTTTTTAAATCCCCATCCTGCCCTACCCTGTTTCTTGGTTCTGTAGGGTTAGCAGCCCTCCTGGGAAGCATCTTGAACAACACTGGTGTAACCCTATTTTTATTATTTTATGATTGTAATTTTCTTCACAAAAGTTGTACATTTATTAAATGTATTTCCTATGTAATATTTTTGTTACTATTATAATTTTTTCAAAGCATCATTGTAGGGATCTAACAAGGTTATTTATTTATACTTTACCAATTGGTGTTAATTTTCAAGCAATCTTTCAAAATATTGTCTACAAATAGAATTGCTTCCTCCTCTTTTTTTTCTGTAATTAAAATTAACATTTATTTGTAACATTTGTAGTAGAATGTTTGAAATGAAATAGTTATGCATTGCCCTTATTTTTTTCTTTTTTTTTGCAATGAGCATACAAAAATACACTCCATTTAGATGCAGAGTTTTTAAGATCTGCCACATCTGATTAATCTTTCCATAATATTCTCTATTTACTTAATTTGATGTTACTGTTTATTTAGAATATATATTTGATCGGCAATTTTTCTGCTTCCTTTCTAAAAGCAATGCCTTTGCCCTGTTAATTTACATACCACAAAATTAACCTAAATATACAATTCAATGATTTTTAGTAAAAAGATTTAATGTTGTGCAAACATCACCACAATCCAATTTTAGAACATTTCTGTTCTCACAAAAAGACACCTTGTGTCTGCTTGCAATTACTCCTGGTTCCCAACCTCATCTTAGGCAATCACTAATTTACTTGCTACCTGAAAGATTCTCTTGCTCTGGACAAGTCTCTTTTTCATTTTCTCTTTCTTTCTTTTCTTTTCCTCTTTCTTTCTCTCTTCTCTCTTCTCTGTCTCTCTCTCTCTCTCTTTCTCTCTTTTACACTGGAGATTGAACCCAATGGTACCCTACCACTGAATTACATCTTCAGCCCTATTTATTTCTTATTTTTGAGACAGAGTCTCATTAAGTTGATCAGGCTGGCCTCAAACTTGTGATCCTCCTTCCTCAGTCTCCTGAGTTGCTGGGATTACAGTGGTGTGCCACCAGGCCCAGCTTCCATTTTCTTAATGCATTTCTTCTGAAATACAAAATTTTGATTAAATCCAATTAATCAACTTCTTATTAATTATGCACTGGCTATCATATTTAAATCTTTCCTAATCAAAGGTCACAAAGATTTAGTGCATTTTCTTTCTAGTTTTATAGTTTTAGCTCTTACATTGAGGCCTTTGATCTCTGAGTTAATTTTTGCATATGGTATGAGGAGCGGTGAAAGTTCACCGTTTGTGCAAGTGACTATGCAACACTCCGGCACCACTAGATGAGACTCTCCCCTACTCCCACTGAACTGCTATGGCATCTTGGGAAAACCAGCTGACCAGAAATATCAGATGTAGATTTCTGGACTCTCCATTCTGTTTCACTCACCTATCCTTAGGCCAGTACTACAGTGCCTTGATTACTATGGTTTTATAGTAAGTTTTGAAATTGGAAAGTGTAAGTTCTCCAACTTCATTTTTTTCTTTTTCATCATTGTTTTGCCTACACTGTTTCCTTTGCCTCTCCAAATAAATTAATCAGCTTGTTAATTTCTGCAAGATAATTTAAGCCTGTTGGGATTCTGATAGGGATTTAACTTGAGATCAATCTGGGGAGAATTGTCCTCTTAATAATTTTTAATCTTCACCACCTAAAATCTGGATCAGATACCAAGATGCTAAACTTGAACTAAGAGGATATTAAAAGGTTTATTACACATGGAGCTTAAGGAGGAGACCAAGGTGGGTTTCCAAGTATGAAACATGATCTAAAAATGGCCTGAGAGAGCTGGAAGGGTGAGTGGCTTGGGTTTTTATGGTGGTTGATAGTAGGGTTAGAGTGAAGGCTTTGTGCAGACTGGAGCTAGCTAGCATGGTTTACACTACCTGTTGGCACCAATAAAGGTGGCCCATAGCACTTGTGCCCCCTCACCCCAGTACTGGGAATTGAACCCAGTGGTACTCTACCACTGAGCTACATTCCCAATCCTTTTTATATTAAGACAGTCTCACTAAATTGCCCAGGCTGGCCTTGAACTGGTGATCCTCTTTCCTCATCCTCCAGAGTTGCTGGGATTACCATAGCTTGCGAAGACTTGGGTTTTCTTCTCTCTCTTCTCTTCTTCTCTTTCTCTCTCTTCTCTTCTTTCTCTTCTCTTCTTCTCTCTCTCCTCTTCTCTCTTCTCCTCTCTCTTTTCTTCTCTCTCTTCTCTTCTCCTCTTCTTTTTCTTTCTCTCTCTCTTTTAAGAGGAGGAAATGTTTATTTTGGTTCATGTTTTTAGAGGTTTAGTCCATGGTTGGCCCAGTCCACTGCTCTGGGCCCAAGATAAGGCAGAACATCATGGTGGAAAGGTATGGTGGAGGAACAATGCTCACATCATGGTGGCCAGGAAGCAGAGAGCACTTGGGCTTTCTTAACATCTCATTAAGATGTGGGGCAACAAAGCAAGGGGGACTTCCAGTTTTTGATGTGGCATATGCTTAGAATTTATCATTCCATTCTAATAAGCAAAAAGCTAAACAAATTGAAAAGAACTCTTTCCTTAGCTCTATCACAGATGTGAGGTCACAGGACAAACTGCTGCCCTCAAAACTGGGAAGGCAGATAGATGAATACAGAGAATCACAACTTACCCATGGGAGAGCAGAGAACCCATGGGAACCAGTATTGAGCAGGAAAACCTGAACTATAAATGACAAATTGCTGGAAGCTCAGTGTAGGGAAGTCTAAGAGAGAAAAAAAACTCCAGGGTGCCCAGTCATAGAGGATCCCACGCTGTTGAATTTTATCTTCACGAGTTCTAAGTTCTCACAGTGAAAGTCTTAGAAAAATCACCTCACCCATACTGAACTACACCAGAGCACAAGTTCCTAACAAGGGTTGCCCTGAAGATAAGTGATTTCACACAGTCTAATTTATTGGGGTTTTATCAGAGACTAACAAACATAGGGAAAATCTAATTCCAACCTGCTCCAGCCTTCCATGTAGAAGAAGGGAAATATCCAACTCTAGCCTACTCTAGCCATTTTGTCCCACCTAAGGAAAACACTGAGAAGAACGTGTGAAGCTAACAAAGGCACAAGCTCACCAAGACAGAAACCTCATCATAGAACTACAGAACGCTCTCCTCTCGCACACCTTACCACCACATTACTAAAGTCCTATTTGCTATAGTTCCTTTTACCTAGTATAGTATGTGTAGCTATCGAGAAAAACTTACACGGCATACAAAAAGGCCAAAGCACTGCTTGAAGAGACAGAATAAGCATCTGAATCAAATCTAGTTGTGACAGAGATGTGGGCTTTATCAGACTGAGAATTTAAAATACTATGATAAATATGCTAAGGATTCAAGTGCGTAAAGTGGACAGCACGTAAGAACAGGGGTAATATGAAAAGAAAGATGGAATTTTAAGGAAGAACCAAAAAGAAATGCTGGAGATCAAAAACTGTCACAGCAATGAATATACCTTTCTATGGGTTCGCTGGTAGATGGAACACAGCTGGTAAAAAAAGACTCTCTAAGCTAATGTGTCAATAGAAACTTCCAAAACAGAAGAACAAAGAGGGAGGGACAGAATATCTAAGAACTGTGGGACAACTTCAAAAGGTGCAACGTGAACAGGTGAAATGGAAGAAGAGAGAAATGAAGAAAGACAGGAAATGTTTGAAATAAATGGAATCCCCTATATTAATCTCAGAAAACAAACCACAAATTCAGGAAGCTCAGAAAACATCAAGCAGGATTAACTGGCCCCCATATTACACATAGGCATACCATTTTCAAATTGCAGAAAATCCCAAGATAAAGAAAGAAATATTGGGCTGAGGATGTAGCTCAATGGTAGAATACTAGAGTACCATGTGTGACGCCCTGACTTCAATCCTTAGTACCACAAAAAAACAAAAAAGGAGAAGCCAAAGGGGGATGGGGGACACCTTCCTTACCGGCAAAGATAACTACATCAGACTTCTCAGATACCACACATACAGAGAGAGCAGAGCGAGCTATTTAGTGTTAAGAGGAAAAAAAAAAAAATCACTAACAGTGTTTAATCCATTCAATTCATATGATGTTATTACTGACACGTTTGGATTTAGGCCTGCCATTTTGCTATTTGTTTTTTCTGTATCTTCTTAATTCCATTTTGATCTTTCTGATTTTAGCTTCATCCCCACTATTATTTTTTGTTTTCAGACAAGGTCTTGTTGAATTGTCCAGGCTGGCCTCAAACTTGATCCACCTGCTTCCACCTCCTGGAGATTACAGGTGCTCACAATGCCCATACTTCTAAAAGTTACTTTCTTATTACTTTGTTCCAATGTGACACCACTCTTCTCCAACTGTCATGCTCTTATTGTCATATCTGTGGTGTATGTATGTTAAATTCAACAATACAATGTTATAATTCCTGTTTCATACAAACGTATGTATTTTAAAGGTTAAGGATCAGAAGAAGAAAAAATTATTTTTAAAGTATTTTATAATAACTTATCCACTTACCATTTCTTGCACTTCCATCTACTCCTGTGGACTCAGGTGACAATTTGGTGTCATTTCCTTATTATAAGACCTCCACTCCTTCCCTCTCCTTTCTGCTACTATTGTTCAAGGTATCATTAAATGTTATGTGCCTGATACTTCACTTTTATTAGTTTTATCTGTTTTATAGAATCTATGTTGCCTTTAATAGTTACTTACATAACCACCTTTATCAATACTCTTAACTAACACTTCATGTAAATTTAAGTTAACCTCTGGTATCACTTCCTTTTTAAAAGGCAGGTTTGCAAGCAATGAATTATCTTTATCAGCAATGTATTTTTTCTGTCTTTTTTGGGAGGGCGGGGGGAATTACTGTGTATTTAACCCAGGAGTGCTTAACCACTGAGCTACATCCCCAGCCCTTTCTATTTTTTATGTTGAGACAGGGTCTCATTAAGTTGCTTAGGGCTTTGATAAATTGCTGAGGTTGTCCCTGAACTTGCTATTCTCCTGCCTCAGCCTCCAGAGTTGCTGGGATGCCATGTGCCCAGTGAAGAATAGTTTTTCTTGCTGCTTTCAAGATTTTCCTTGTGTTTCAATGGTTTAAGTATGACATGTCTAGGCACAAATCTCTTTGTGTTTTTCTTGGAGTTTGTTGAATTTCTTGGATATGTAGATTAATGTTTTTCATCAAATTTGGGGAGTCTGGGGCTATTAATTCTTCAAATACTTTTTCTATTTCATTTCTCCTTCCATTCCATCTGGAATTCTTATTACATATATGTTGGTATGCTTGATGGTGTCCCACAGACCTCTGATGTTCTGTTTGTCTTTCTTCACTTTTTAAATTCTGCCCTTCAGAAGAGATCATCTATCTTCAAGTTCACTGATTTTCTTTCCTGATACCTCAAATCTATTGCTGAATTCTTTCTCTCTGGTAAATTTCTATTATTAAAATTTCTATTATTGTACTTATCACCTTCAGAATTTTCATTTAATTACTTTTATGATTTCTTTCTTTACTGAGCTCCATATGTTAACTCACTGTCACCATACTTTTACGTGACATCATGTGAAGTCCTTTGTTAGCTATGTACAACAGACAGGCCCCATCAGAGGCAATTCCCACTGCTTTTTTATCCTTGTTTTTCAATGTGACTTTGTTGCGATTGTTGAAAACTGAACATTTTAAGTAAAATACTGCAGCAACTCTGGAGTTAGAACATGTTCCCTTTAGGGGCATGGCTGTGGTTCTTTATTTATGTAGTAACTTGCCTGGAGTAAATCTGTGGAGTCCATTTTGCTACAGAGTGTAGCCATTGATGTCTGCCCTCACTGTCTCTCATCTTAGGAACTGTATGCACCAGCTTAGTTGTCCGTCAATGATTCATCAAAACATAAGGCTTGTACCCTTGGCCAGTGAATTTGTCTGTAGCTTAGGGAATATATTTAAAGGTGATTCAGTTTATTTTGTATTTTTGTTTTTTAGTTTTTCTTTCTGTGCTCATAAGGATTCACATCTACCCAACAACAAGGAGCTTGCTAGGGCCCTCACCTGAGAATACATAGAGCTTTATCCATATGCACAAACTTCCAGGACAATAGGTAAATACGATCTTATTATGGCCCTCTGGCTTATTATTATTTTTTTCTCTCTCTCTCTAGAAGACAGGGTCTCACTATATTGCTCAGGCTGGTCTTGAATTCCTGAGCTCAAGTGATCCTTCTGCCTCTACCTCCCAAGCTGGAACTGCAGGCACGTCAACGCACCAGGCTATTTCTTTGGCTTTATTGTCCCTCAACAGTCTCATTAAAATTCTGCCTCATCTGCCAGTCTATGGTTTGCCCCAAACAGTACCAAAACCTCAGTCTAGTTATGTGATGTCTGAATTCCTTGATTGTTTGCAACTGTTTTCAGCAACTTCCCTATACATGGAATTTTCTGTGCTCTGCTCCAAACATCAGCCCCCTCAAGTACAAAATCCTCTCAGCCTAACCTGTCTTTGTGGGACTTCTGCACCACAGAGCTGGAGGTTCAGGGGTGGGAGCAGCCTCAGGATAAATCACCATAGACCCTTACTGTTCTTACCAAGATTCAGTAGATATTCTTGAATAAATGTTTCTCAATTTGTCATGTGCCTTGGATCAATTTCCAGCATCTTTAAACAGTTGTTTTTTTGATAACGTTGTTCAGTGCTACTGGTGCTTTTTGGGGAGAGGGTTTTCTAAGGTCCTCACTGAGCCACTCTAAATGTTGAATGGTTTTTTTTTTTCATTAATAACTAGACAATGCCAAATAATATCAAGACATCCTTGATATTATTCTGACAGTAGGGGAAATTAGCTTTATACCACCATGTTGGTTGCTGATTTGAGTAAAAATTCATATTGTATCTAAAAAACCTTTCTTATTTTACAAATTATTTTTATATTCAATGAAGATATATTTATTCTAAGCCAGATATGGTGGTAGACATCTGTAATCCTAGTCATTAACAACACTGTCAAGAGGATTCCAAGTTCCAGAACAGCCTCAGCAACTTAGCAAGAACCTGTCTCAAAAAAAAGAATAAAAAGGGGCTGGGACATAGCTAGTGGTTGAGCACCACTGGGTTCAATCTCTAATACTGAAAAAATAAATAAATAATTCTATTTGGCTATGTGTCAAATGATTGTGAAATGAAAGGCAAATACTTCCTATGAATTCAAGTAAGTCAGTTTAGTGGAGAAGCAAAACATGCTAACAGCCATATAGTGTTTTAAGTATTTTAATGAAACTATTTAGAGTTAATTATGGAAAAACTGGGGAAAGACACCTAAGCAGAACTAAAGATAGAAAAATAGGGATGAGGGAAAATTCCTTGGGGAAGCTGAGGTTGACAAATGACTGGACTTTGAAAGATAAATAGGAGCTAAGCTCGATGGCACATGCCTGTAATTCCAGTGACTCAGAAGGCTATAAAGCAGGAGGATCACAAGTTTGAGGCAAGACTCAGCAACTTAATGAGACCCTCAGCAATTCAGCAAGATCCTGTCTCAAATTAAAAAATAAAAGGACTGAGGATGTAGCTCAGTGGTAAAATGCCCCTGGGTGCAATCCCCAGTACAAAAAAAAAATTGAAAGAAAGATAAATAGGAGCTGAACAAAGTATTTGCAGGAGTGGGAAGAGGCATTCAAGAGGAGTAACCACGTCATGTAAAACAAGAATATACTGGGGATTTGGAAAATTCAAAATTTATAAAGCTAAGGCCAAAGACTGGGGCTTGGAAGCCATATCAAGAATTGATGTTAATGTGAGGGGAAACTACAGAAGAACTTCTGACAGAAAAGTCTTAAAATCATATTCAGATTTTGAAAAAATAGGTAAGTGGAGAGGTACAGCACACCAAGATTAGAAATAGGGAAGATGTGATAGTAGCAATGGGAAAAAAAGAGACGAGAGAATTCACATAGATATGTTAAAGAAGTACAACTGATAAGACCAGAAGTTTGGAAAAATAAAAATAAAGTACAGGACCATATCATTTCTTTGTTTCTGGTTTTGACACTCAATAGGGAGATGACAGAAAACATAATAGCAAGAACAAAGTGGGTGGAGGAATAGAAAGAGTGGTTTGAACCTATAGAATACCTATGTTCTCAAATTTAAAAGGGCACAATCTAGGTATTCCTATGCTATTTATTACTCTGTCTAGTTTTATATTTTAAAATGTTTCCATTAAAATGTTAAGGTCAAATTACAGATGTATGTGTTTGCCTGTGTGTACACATATAGGTAGAAATAGCACAATGGCTAGGTGTAGTAGTACAACTTGGGAGGCTAGGAAGGATGCCAGGATTCAAGGACAGCTTGGGTAACTGAGCAAGATGCTATGACAAAACAAAACATAAGAAGGGTTAGGATAAAGCTCAGTGGTAAAATGTTCCTTGGTTCATTCCACCAAAAAATAAAAAAGGAAGATGGGAAGGAAGGAGATAAAAATAGAAAGCATGCACCCAGGAGCAAGATGTTAACTATGGCTAAATCTCTCTATGTTAAGGGGACACAGTGTTCTGTGTATTATTATTTTATTTTGGGGATTGAACTCAGGGGCATTTTAACACTGAGCTACAACTCCAACCCTTTTTAAAAGAGGGTGTATCTAGTAGAGGAAGAAAGCTTTTAAAAGAAAATCATTAACTCTTGCCATGAAAATATGGTCTCCAGCTACCTCATAGGACCAGTCTCATCTCAAGCTACTCTTTCCTTCACTATGTTTGAACCACATTAACCTGTTTCTGAGGAAATTTATTGCCACAGAATCCTCCCCTAGATATTTCTGTTGCTCTTTTTTGCATTCTTCAGATGTCAGATTAAATGTTAACTTTCTCAGAAAGGCCTTCTCTAACTGACTTCACATTAGATTTCCCTGTCCCATGTATTTGTTGCTTTCTATCACAGGATTCTGTATTTCCCCATCCTCATTAGACTTTAAAATTCAATGAGAAAGAAAAGGATCTTATCTGTTTTATTCACTAAGCATACCAACGGCCAAACACAAAGCTGTCCATAAACACATTTGGATTGAATGTAGAATGAAATATGATGTGAAGCAAACCAAAGAACTCAGTACTTCTAAGTCCTTCCATATTTTCTAAGCCATATTTGAGGTTGAAAAAAATAAGCAAGAACAAAAATGTCTTACCTCCTGCAATGACAAAATGACTCAGAGCATTTTTATTTTGGTACACAGTTAGTCCAGTGTTCACTGAGCTGTGAAGAAAGGAAAAGAAAAACATACAATTCAAAGCATACCCTATTTACCTTCTTGACTGCTGTTCTGACTAAAAGGAGAGGTTTAAAAAAGTCTGCTATATCAATTCCTGGTCCTAGGGAGGCTCCTTCAATGTGTTCCATACTGCTAATGCCTATGGGTTTTCTAGGTAGACCTTCTGCTAAACAATGAACCAAAGAACTGTCAAATTTCTAGAACAGGGGACCAATGAGTACTGTATTGCCACTCTGCAACAATGGAGCAGTGTGCTGGTGAGGTTCAGGTATAGCTAGCCTCATTGAGCACACGATCCTGACTTCATAAAACATGAAAGTGTTTGCTTTGTTCCAAAATGTATGACAAAATCAAATTTTTCTTTTTCTGAAAAACAAATAAACAAAAAAAGCATTCTGATCTATTCAGCTAAAAATTAGCCCCATTAAACTACTGTCACATCAAAATAAGGTCAAAAGAAAGATAAAGATTAGGAGGGTTAAATTCTATTGAAATTCAAAAGAGAAATCACTGTCTTCCTCCAGTGATGTTCTTCCTCCTTCAGTCTCTGCCTGCCTCCAAACCAGATGTACATACAGTTCTCAGATTAAAAAATATCTATTAGGGCTGGGATTGTACGTCAGTGGTAGAGTACTTGCCTAGCATGGGTGAGGCCCTGGGTTCGATCCCCAGCACTACATAACACACAAAAACAAAAAAACAAAAACATTTTTAAAAATTTTTAAAAAGGTTAAATTTAAAAAAAAAATTATTAAAGATTCTTTTCTCAACTCTCAGTAATGTGAAGAGAGAGCCTACAGAGTGGGAGAATATCTTTGCCACTCATACTTCAGATAGAGCGCTAATTTCCAGAATCTATAAAGAACTCAAAAAACTCGTACACCAAGAATACAAATAATCCAATCAACAAATGGGCTAAGGAAATGAACAGACACTTCACAGAAGAAGATGTACAAGCAATCAACAGATATATGAAACAATGTTCAACATCTCTAGTAATAAGAGAAATGCAAATCAAAACTACCCTAAGATTTCATCTCACCCCAATTAGAATGGCGATTATCGAGAACACAAGCAACAATAGGTGTTGGCGAGGATGTGGGGAAAATGGTACACTCATACATTGCTGGTGGGATTGCAAATTAGTGCAGCCACTCTGGAAAGCAGTATGGAGATTCCTCAGAAAGCTTGGAATGGAACCACCATTTGACCCAGCTATCCCACTCCTTGGCCTATACCCCTTAAAATCAGCATACTACAGAGATACAGCCACATCAATGTTCATTGCTGCTCAGTTCACCATAGCCAGATTGTGGAACCAACCTAGATGTCCTTCAGTTGATGAATGGATAAAGAAACTGTGGCATATATATATACAATGGAATATTACTCCGCAAGGAAGAATGATAAAATTATGGCATTTGCAGGCAAATGGATGAAATTGGAGAATATCATGCTAAGTGAGATAAGCCAATCTCAAAAAACTAAAGGATGAATGATCTCGCTGATAAGCGAGTGAGGACATATAATGGGGGGTGGGAGGGGTTAGCGTTAGGGCTAGGGTTAGGTTTAGGGTTAGGGATAAGGAGGGTGGTAAGAATGGAGGAAGGAAGGACTGTGTAGAGGGAAAAGAGGGGTGGGAAGGGTGGGGGGAAGGGAAAAAATAATAATGAATCAAACATCATTGCCCTATGTAAATTTATGATTACACAAATGGTATGCCTTGACTCCATGTACAAAATCTAAAAAAAATTCTTTTCTCATCTTTCAAACCTTTAGCCTTGTTTTTCCCCTTATTCTTTAAAAAATAAAATTCCAGGAGGTTTTCAAGATGGTGGACTAGAGGGTGGCTGCATTTCACGTTGCTCAAAAGAGGAGATAGTGAGAGACTTGGGACCAACTCGAAGCCGCCGGGTGAGTCTGTCCCGTTGGGGAGGCGTCCCGGATGGGGCGGTAGCCCCGGAAAGCAGGGAACTTTGTGAAGTAGAGTTGCTCGGCTAGATGCCCCTCCCCTCACTGGAGCAGTGAACACAGACAACTGGGATCATCGTAGAGGAGGCAGCTCAGCACAGCGCTTGGACTTGGAGCGACCACTGGGGCTCCGGGCGGCTGCCTGAGGAGGAGCTGCGTGGTGAGCTGTTTGGACTCAGAACGACCGCTCCTGAACACCCGGGGGGTTGCGGTGGGTCGCTTGGTCTAGGAGTGACTGCATCAGAGCCACAGACGGTTGCCAGAGGAGGAGGCGAGTGGTGAGTTGATTGGACTCAAAGCGACCGCTCCTGAACACTGGTGGCCTGCCTGGAGGAGGAGCGCGGTGGGTCACTTGGTCTCGGAACCACTGCTCCTGAACACCCGGGGGGCTACCCCGAGGAGGAGGAGGAGGAACAGGGCGGGTCACTTGGACTCAGAGTGACTGCCTATGGCTACGGGCGGTTGGCAGGAGGAGGAGACGCGAAGTGAGTTGCTTAGACTCCTAGTGACTGCGTCAGAACACCAGGCGGCTGTCCAGAGGAAGAGGTGTGTGGTGGATCTCTGGGACTCGGAGCGACTGTACGGGGCTCCAGGTGGCGGCTCAGAGGAGGGGCCGCATAGCCAGGCGATTAGGTGCAGAGCAGGGTTCCAGGACCGGCTTCTTGGTGGAAGAGCCACACAGAGACACGCCTAGGGGCGGAGCAAAGTTTCCAGGACTGCGGGCAGATTCTCTGAGGAGAGGCAGCCTAAGGAGACTCGTCTACGAAGTGTGAGGCTCCCAGGCCCAGGAGGTAGGTCCGGGCCCTTGGGAACGTTGCAGAGGAAGACAGCCCAGCCCAGGTGGTAGTTGTAGATTGAGGGGAACCTCTAGGAGGGGAACTGACCAGCGAGACCTCCCCACCGGGTGAGTCTTCCCTGCCGGGTGAGGTTTTCCCACAGGGACAAACAGGCCTTGCCTCAGCCCGCAGCCTAGTTCCCCTTTGGATGACCATTGGTCAACAAGTGGAGGCACCTCTGCCCACTAGCAGGGAATATACCCCACCTGAGGGTCACCACCCCTACAGAGGCAGCTTCTTCATGGAGGTCCGCATTATCAACTTCCTCCAAGACTTCAGGCTACTGAAGGATAAGAGGAGATATACTAGCAATCTTCAGGGACATTATAAGTCGATAGAGGAAATTTGCAATATCTTAATGACACACTAATTCCTGAACAATATGAGAAAACAAGGGAAGAAAATGCCCCAAACAAATCTAGATGTTACATCAATAAAATCCAACGACAGCATGGCAGAAGAAATGACAGAAAGGGAGTTCAGAATGTACATAATTAAAATGATCAGGGAAGCAAACAATGAGATGAAAGAGCAAATGCAGGCATTGAATGATCGCACCAATCGACAGTTAACAGAGCAAATACAGGAAGCAAAAGACCATTTCAATAAAGAGTTAGAGATATTGAAAAAAAACCAAACAGAAATCCTTGAAATGAAGGAAACAATAAACCAAATTTAGAACTCCATAGAGAGCATAACCAATAGGATAGAACACCTGGAAGACAGAACCTCAGATATTGAAGACAAAATATTTAACCTCAAAAACAAAGTTGAACAAACAAAGAAGATGGTAAGAAATTATGAACAGAATCTGCAAGAACTATGGGATATCATGAAAAGGCCAATTTGAGAATTACTGGGATTGAGGAAGGCTTAGAGAAATAAACCAAAGGAATGAACAATCTATTCAATGAAATAATATCAGAAAATTTCCCAAATCTGAAGAATGAAATGGAAAATCAAGTTCAAGAGGCTTATAGGACTCCAAATACACAAAATTACAACAGACCCACACCAAGGAACATTATAATGAAAATACCGAACATACAAAATAAAGACAGAATTTTAAAGGCTGTGAGAGAAAAGAACCAAATTACATTCAGGGGGAAACCAATACGGATATTAGCAGATTTTTCAATCCAGACCCTAAAAGCTAGAAGGGCCTGGAACAACATTTTTCAAGCTCTGAAAGAAAATGGATGCCAACCAAGAATCTTATACCCAGCAAAACTTACCTTCAAATTTGACGATGAAATAAAATCATTCCATGATAAAACAAAAGCTAAAAGAATTTACAAAAAGAAAGCCAGCATTACAGAACATTCTCAGCAAAATATTCCATGAGGAAGAGATAAAAAACAAAGAAGCAAATCAGCAAAGGGAGGAATTATCCTAAAGGAACTGTCAAATAAAGGAGGAACCAAGTTGTGTCAAAAAATAAATAAATAAATAAATAAAATTTTAAATATGAACCAAATGACCGGGAATACAATTCATATCTCAATAATAACCCTGAATGTTAATGGCCTGAATTCATCAATCAAAAGACATAGACTGGCAGATTGGATTAAAAAGAAAGATCCAACAATATGTTGCCTGCAAGAGACTCACCTCATAGAAAGAGATACCCATAGAATAAAGGTGAAAGGATGGGGAAAAACATACCATGCACATGGACTCAGCAAAAAAGCTGGAGTATCCATCCTCATTTCAGATAATGTGGACTTCAAGCCAATGTTAGTCAGAAGGGATAAAGAAGGACATTTCATACTGCTTAAGGGAAGCATAAATCAGCAAGATATAACAATCATAAACATCTATGCCCCAAACAGTGACTTGTCCATGTATGTCAAACAAATCCTTCTCAATTTTAGAAACCAAATAGATCATAACACAATAATACTAGGTGATTTTAACATGCCTCTCTCACCACTGGACAGATCAAACAAAAATTGAACAAAGAAACCACAGATCTCAATAACACAATCAATAATTTAGACTTAACAGACATTTATAGAATATACCATCCAACCAAGAGTGAATACACTTTCTTCTCAGCAGCACATGGATCCTTCTCTAAAATAGACCATATATTATGCCACAAAGGTAATGTCAGCAAATACAAGAAGATAGAGACACTACCTTGTATTCTATCAGATCATAATGGATTGAAGTTAGAAATAAATGAAAGAGTAAAGAACAGAAACTACTCCAACACCTGGAGATTAAACAATATGCTATTATATGATGAATGGATAACAGAAGATATTAGGAAAGAAATTAAAAAAATTCTTAGAGGTAAATGAGAACAAAGAAACATCATATCAAAATCTCTGGGACACTATGAAAGCAGTACTTAGAGGAAAATTTATTTCATGGAGCGCATTTAATAAAGAAGTAAAACTCAACAAATCAACGACCTAACACTACAGCTCAAAGCCCTAGAAAAAGAAGAAAAGACCAACACCAAAAGTAGTAGAAGACAGGAAATAGTTAAACTCAGAGCTGAAATCAACGAAATTGAAACAAAAGAAACAATACAAAAAATTGACAAAATAAATAGTTGGTTCTTCGAAAAAATAAACAAAATTGATAAATCTTTAGCCACACTAACAAAGAGAAGACGAGAGAAAACCCAAATCACTAAAATTCGGAATGAACAAGGAAATATTACAACAGACACGACTGAAATACAAAACATAATTAGAAGCTATTTTGAAAATCTATACTCCAACAAAATAGAAAATTTCGAAGACATCAACAGGTTTCTACAGACATATGAAATGCCTAAACTGAACGAGGAGGACATACACAATTTAAATACACCAATTTCAAGTAATGAAATAGAAGAAGTCATCAAAAGCCTACCAACAAAGAAAAGTCCGGGACCAGATGGGTTCTCAGCTGAGTTCTACAAAACCTTTAAAGAAGAGCTCATTCCAATACCTCTCAAAGTATTCCATAAAATAGAAGAGGAGGGAACCCTCCCAAACTCATTCTATGAAGCCAATATTACCCTGATACCTAAACCAGACAGAGACACATCGAGGAAAGAAAATTTCAGACCAATATCCTTAATGAACATTGACGCAAAAATCCTAAACAAAATTTTAGCAAATTGCATACAAAATCATATTAAAAAGATAGTGCACCATGATCAAGTGGGTTTCATCCCAGGGATGCAAGGTTGGTTCAACATCAGGAAATCAATAAATGTAATTCACCATATCAATAGACTTAAAGTCAAGAATCACATGATTATTTCAACAGATGCAGAGAAAGCATTTGATAAAATACAGCACCCCTTCATGCTCAAAATACTAGAAAAAATAGGGATAGTGGGAACATTCCTTAACATTATAAAGGTCATCTATGCTAAGCCCATGGCTAATATCATTCTAAATGGTGAAAAACTGAAAGCATTCCCCCTAAAAACTGGAACAAGGCAGGAATGCCCTCTTTCACCACTTCTTTTCAATATCGTCCTTGAAACTCTAGCCAGAGCAATTAGACAGACCAAAGAAATTAAAGGGATACGAATAGGAAAAGAAGAACTCAAACTATCCCTATTTGCTGATGATATGATTGTATACTTAGAGGAACCAGGAAATTCCACCAGAAAACTTTTAGATCTCATTAGTGAATTCAGTAAAGTAGCGGGATATAAGACCAATGCACATAAATCTAAGGCATTTTTATACATAAGCGATGAAACTTCAGAAAGAGAAATTAGGAAAACTACCCCATTCACAATAGCTTCGAAAAAAATAAAATACTTGGGAATCAATCTCACAAAAGAGGTGAAAGACCTCTACAATGAGAACTACAGAACACTAAAGAAAGAAATTAAAGAAAACCTTAGAAGATGGAAAGATCTCCCATGTTCTTGGATAGGAAGAATTAATATTGTCAAAATGGCCATACTACCAAAAGTGCTATACAGATTCAATGCAATTCCAATTAAAATCCCAATGATGTACCTTACAGAAATAGAGCAAGCAATTATGAAATTCATCTGAAAGAATAAAAAACCCAGAATAGCTAAAGCAATCCTTGGCAGAAAGAGTGAAGCAGGGGGTATCGCAATACCAGATCTTCAACTCTACTACAAAGCAATAGTAACAAAAACGGCATGGTATTGGTACCAAAATAGAAAGGTGGATCAATGGTACAGAATAGAGGACACGGATACAAACCCAAATAAATACAATTTTCTCATACTAGACAAAGGGGCCAAAAATATGCAATGGAGAAAAGATAGCCTCTTCAACAAATGGTGCTGGGAGAATTGGAAATCCATATGCCACAGAATGAAACTAAACCCATATCTCTCACCATGCACGAAACTAAACTCAAAATGGATTAAGGATCTCGGAATCAGACCAGAGACCTTGCATCTTATAGAAGAAAAAGTAGGTCCAGATCTTCAACATGTCGGCTTAGGACCAGACTTCCTCAACAGGACTCCCATAGCACAAGAAATAAAAGCAAGAATTAATAACTGGGATAGATTCAAACTAAAAAGCTTTCTCTCAGCAAAGGAAACTATCAGCAATGTGAAGAAAGAGCCTACAGAGTGGGAGAAAATCTTTGCCAATCATACTTCAGATAGAGCACTAATCTCCAGAATCTATAAAGAACTCAAAAAACTCTACACCAAGAATGCAAATAATCCAATCGACAAATGGGCTAAGGAAATGAATAGCCACTTCACAGAAGAAGATCTACAAGCAATCAACAAACACATGGAAAAATGTTCAACATCTCTAGTAATAAGAGAAATGCAAATCAAACCACCCTAAGATTCCCTCTCACCCCAATTAGAATGGCGATTATGAAGAATACAAGCAACAACAGGTGTTGGCGAGGATGTGGGGAGAAAGGTACACTCATACATTGCTGGTGGGGCTGCAAATTAGTGCAGCCACTCTGGAAAGCAGTGTGGAGATTCCTTAGAAAACTTGGAATGGAACCACCATTTGAGCCAGCTATCCCACTCCTTGGCCTATACCCAAAGGACTTAAAATCAGCATACTACAGAGATACAGCCACATCAATGTTCATAGCTGCTCAGTTCACAATAGTCAAATTGTGGAACCAACCTAGATGTCCTTCAATTGATGAATGGATAAAGAAACTGTGGTATATATATATACAATGGAATATTACTCAGCCATAAAGAATGATAAAATTATGGCATTTGCAGGCAAATGGATGAAACTGGAGAATATCATGCTAAGTGAGATAAGCCAGTCTCAAAAACCAAAGGACGAATGATATCGCTAATAAGTGGATGATGACACATAATGGGGGGTGGGAGGGGTTAGTGTTAGGGTTAGAGTTAGGGTTAGGGAGGGGGAAAGAATGGAGGAAGGAAGGACTGTATAGAGGGAAAAGAGGGGTGGGAGGGGAGGTGGGAAGGGAAAAAATAACAGAATGAATCAAATAACATTACCCTATGTAAATTTATGAATACACAAATGGTATGCCTTTACGCCATGTACAAACAGAGAAACAACATGTATCCCATTTGTTTACAATAAAAAAAAATCACACACACAAAAAAAATTCCATTTAATTTTTATAGTCTTATAGCCATTATCATTATCAATGAATTTTTTTGAAAAAAAAATTTCTTCAATATTCAGAAATAGAAACATAAAAAAATTGAAACATAAAGGTTTTGAGAATTTCCTTTTCTTAGGAACCGTATATGTATTTTGATACTAGTGGTAGACCTCTATCATTTTGAATAAATCTACGATTGAACCAACCTTTACACAAAAGTTTCTCAAGTTCTTGAGAAAAAGGTATTATGAATCACTTTCAAGTGTTTTCTATAATCTCAAAAGATGCACTCCAAAAAAATATCAAGACCCTCTCTCACAACTCAGAGAACTTACTTGAATATAGTCACAAACATTGCAGTTCTCCAACTCCAGCGCCAGCCATATCGAATGAAGCCTCGTGTGGCAGCACGATGTGCACTTTGCTAAAAAGTTGATAAAAAAGCTGTGAGATTGCAAAACACCTTGATGCTTTCCTTATTCTCAAACTGTAGTGGGGGGTGCCAGATATAAATTAGTCAGGGGCACCTAAACAGAAAATCTCTAGAATTATCATTCTTTAAGCACTGAGGTTTAAGCAAGTGTCTTGTGTATCCTATTTTATCAGGAGATGGAAAACAGAATTGCCAGTGTCAATCCCAAGCAATCCATCAATTAAATATCTAAAGAGAATCTATGTAGCAACCACCATGACAGACATAAAACCAGTGTTAGACATATTCTTCATATTAAAAAAAATACTGGGGAAAAGAAAAATAAAAACAACTATTGGGTTGAGAATGTGGCTCAGTGGTATAACACTGGGATGTGTAAGGTCCTGGGTTCAATCCCCACTACCAAAAAAAAAAAAAAAAGGAATAACTACTGTGTAAATGCTACATTAAAGAGGAAGAATTAAAGTACAGAGGAAGTAAAAGGAATACTTACAGACTACCCTTTATGTAAAAAAATGTATTAACATATTACCTCATTTACTCTTAACAACATTCTTTTCAGGAAGGTGTTTTGATTTTAACTACGGCTTAGAAGGAGGTTTACCACCAACATAAACCAGATTGTAATAAATAAAGCTAGAATAGGAGGATATATTGTCTCCAAGGCCCATTTTCACTACCCCATCATACAGCCAGATATATAATATTATGGGGTAAAATTTAGATTCTTTTTTTTTTTTTGGGTGCTGGGGATCGAACCCAGGTCCTTGTGCTTACAAAGCAAGCACTCTACTGACTGAGCTATCTCCCCAGCCCCTAGATTCTTAAAGAATACGAGAGAACTGGGGTTTTGGCTCAGTGGTAGAGCAACTGCCTAGCATGTGTAAGGCACTGGGTTCAATTCTCAGAACGGCACATAAATAAATTAATTAAATAAATGTCTGTTGTCAACTAGAAAAAATATTTTTAGAAAAAGAAAAGTATGGGAGAACTCTTTTGCACATACTAACTACTTAGGCAAATCAAACTTTTCTGAGAGGGCTGGGGTTGTATCTCAGTGGTAGAGCACATGTGAGGCACTGGATTTGATCCTCAGCACCACATAAAAATAAATAAAAGTTATTTTTTACGAGAAAACTTCTCTGAGAGGTATCAGTATGAACGCATGACTTTTAATAAATAGGTAGACAAACACAGATATGGATATGTATAAACGTGTATATAAGTGTATCTCTCTCACACACACTCACTTCCCAACTCTTGTCTGCCAAGGGCTCAGAAGCAATGACATCCTAGTAGAAAGGCAGATAGTCAGGATACAGATTTTGGTTTCTAAATACCATACTCTACTAAAAGAAATGAGCTCCTTGCAGAAATGGCCACCAGACTGACATTGGAAAAGATGAGACAGGAACATTTTGCTGTCTCCAAAAGTAAAGGCATGCTCAGAGATTTATGAAGACATATATTAAGGACAGAGGAATTAGCTTAAAGAATTTCAACTGTCCAAATTCAGGTAAATTCGAGTGTCAAAATAAATGACAGTAATGGATTATAAATCTATAGAATAAAATAAAAAACCATGAGTAAAAACTGATACAAATAAATTATAAATACAGTCTGTACCACATAACAATGTTTCAGTCAAAGACAGATGGCATATAGGATGGTGGTGCCATAGATTATATTATCTGTGGTCCTCCCAGTTTGTATATACTCTATGATGTTTGTATAATTGACAAATCTCCTAACAAAGCATTTCTGACTGATCCCTGCTGTTGGTTCATGACTGTAGCTGGATAAATAAATAAATTAATATGGGGGAGGCATGCTTTCTTAGGGCAGAATATGAACCAATAAATGTAGGAAGAATGACAGACTTAATGCTGGATGTGATGGCACAAGGCTATAATCCCAGTTACTCAGGAGGCTAAGGCAGTAAGATGACAAATTTAAGCCAACTTGGGCAACTTAGTGAGAATATATCTCCAAAAAAAAAAAAGGACGGAAAAGAGGGGATCAAGAACTGAAACAAATTTTCGTGTATGTATGTATATATGAGTTCTATCAGGATGAACTCAACTACTATGTATAACCATAAATCTCTAATAAAAAAAATTAAATTAAAAAAATCAAAAGGGCTGGGGGTAGAGCTCAGTGGTAAAGCACCCCTGAGTTCAAAACTCAATATTGCGCACACACAAAAAAGAATGATGGAATTAGAAAATGGCCATTTGGTAACCATCACAATAATAACTAGTTCAAATAAGAATCATAATTTAATGCTAAAACTAGAGGATAGAAATTTGATGAAAAAGTAGGATATTTACTAATCTCAAAAAATCTAGGGCAGGGGAGATAGCTCAGTTGGTAGAGTGCTTGCCTTGCAAGCATAAGGCCCTGGGTTTGATCCACAGCACCACCAAAAAAAAAAAAAAAAAAAAAAATCTAACAAGTATCTATAAAATATTTTTTATTACAAAGAGGAAAAAACAGCAATTTTATGGTGGGTAAACTTGGTAGATATCATCTTAATCAAGTGACTAAAGTATATATCACCAGTAAAAGGACAAATAGATACCATGTGCTCAACTGTACTGAGAATACAATATCAATTCTAGGGTAACCTGCCAAAAAAGAATGAATTTTATCATCAGATACTATCAAACAAATCCAAATTGAGGAACATTCTACAAATGGTCCACAGTCTTCAAAACTGTCAAGGTCAGGAAAGGCAAAGACAGAAAAATAATTCTAGATGAAAAGAAACTAAAAAGGGGCATGAGAGACAAATTTAACATGTCATCTATAGATCCTAGACCAGTTAAAAATTTTTGTTTATTTTTTAAATAAATAAGTTGAAGAGCAAGCAAATTTTACACAAGGTCCACAGATAATAGTACTATAACAGTGTTAATTTTCTGATCTTGATCATTATAATCGTGGCGGTTTTAAATGAGAATGGCCTTGGTTTTTGGAAATGCACACTGAATTATTTATCATGTCTATAACTTACTCTCAAACAGTTCAGGAAAATATAACAGTATTTATTACACAGAGAGAATAATAAAGCAAACATGGTAAAACATTAATTATTTACAGGCTCTGGATGAAAGGTATGTAGAGAATCTTGTGCTTTTTGCAACTTTTTATTAAGCCCAATGACTTTAAAGTAAAAAGTTAAAAAAAGAAACCTCTCATGGGGCACAGTAACACATGCCTATGCCAGCAACTTGGGAGCTTAAGGCAGGAGGATATCAAGTCCAAAGCCAGCCTCAGCAATCTAGCAAGACCCTGTCTCCAAATAAAAACTAAAAAGGGCTGAGGAAGTTCAATCCCAGTACTGGAAAAAATAGAAGAAATATGTTTTAGACAGAAGAGTCATAGTTGTGATCTTACACATGTATATTGTGAATAAGTCTAACAAGCAATGTGTACAAATTACACATCAACATTAGTACTTCTGTTGCTATTAAGTAAGACTAAATTTCTTTAAAACCCTCCCAAACCACAACCTAACTGAATGACTAAGAGTAAATAAGTAAGTTTATATGCCCCTAAATACTATTTAGATCACCAGTACTTACCACAGCATCAAACCGGTTATGATAAATTTCTGCTTGGCTCTGCTCAATGTAGCGTCGTTTAGCATGAATAAAAGCTGGTATTCCACCATATGCCCAGCCGATGATGCCCGCTGAAGCTGCTGCCCTATAGATATGCTCAAGTTCCTTTGAAATTCTCTGTTGTTCACTAAAACATCAAGAAGACAACATTGTTGAGACATTATCCAAAATACCACAGGAAGAATTATCCAAAATGCTTTCAAGCACAGTAGTGCATGCCTGTAATCCCAGCGATTCAGGAGGCTGAGGCAGGAGAACCACAAGTTCAGAGCCAGTCTCAGCAATTCAGCAAGGCCCTAAGAAACTCAGCAAGACCCTGTCCCTTAAATAAAATATAAAAAGGCTGGGGATGTGACTCAGTGGTTAAATGGCCCTGGGTTCAATCCCCAGTACCAAAAACACAAAATCCAAAATGCTAACACCACAATTTTCATTATGGGATGAACTTAAATTCTTTAATGAATTAAACAGAGCAGTGACATTAAAAGTAGTACAAATTCCAGGCAAAACTAATCTATGTTGTTTGACACTAGGATAGTAGTTATCCTTGGAAAGACAGTGACTACAAGGGGCATAGAAGGGAGCTTCTGGAATGCTGGTAACAATTCCTGGTTGATTACACAGCTATTTCAGTCTGTGAAAGTCCATTAATAAATATACCATGTACACTTTTTTAAGGCACATCATACTCCAAAAATAAGCTTTTTTTTAAAAGGTGGTTTTATTTTAAGAGTATTACTATATTTACTATACCCTAGTAATGGGAAATCTGTGAGTTGGATGTAGAAAACAGTATTTCTCTTTTTAAATTTTAAGGTCACTTACAGAAATCACATAACACGAGATTTTAGAGCTTTTGTATGAAAGAATGAAAACATGAATTTTTTTTTAAAAAGTCAAAATCCTATCATACTAAACACTTATTTTTATGACATACTCAGATGGTGTAAAAAGTTTTTGGGGGGGGGAGGCGGTGGTGAGGTGGCACAAAAAGTTCCAGTTCCTTGGGAGGTTAAGGCATAAGGATCACTTGAGCTCAAGGCCAGGCTGAGCAACACAACCAGACCTATCTCAAAAAAAGGAAAGAAGAAAAGCATTGGGAAAGTTCACTGTGCCGATGGCAACACAGGCCAGTCTAAACTAAGGGAAAACAGCTGGGTACAGTGACACATGCCTGTAATTCTAGCTACTAGGATGCTGAGGCCAACCTGAGCAACTTGGAGAGACCCTCTTCGAAATAAAAATAAAAGGTCTGCGGATATAGCCCAGCACTAAAGTACTTGCCCAGTATGTGTGAGGCTGAAATATTACGAAAAAAAAAAAAAAAAAAAAAGGAAAACTTACTGTTTATCACTAAGAAACCAGAACAGTTAATGGAACTTCCAAAATGTCCTTCTGAACCTGTTCTAATGGCTGTTTGTAAATATCATTACTATAAATATCATTACTATAAATGTAAGTAAATTACTAAATGATCTTACTTTCACAGAAAATAGTTAATTCTGTCAATAACCACATTATTCTGAAGTCAGAATCTGTATTTCAGTTCCTATATTTACAAATAAATTTAAATAAAATCTCTAAGAAAATTGTAATTCTCTATATTTAACATCAGTAGGAAAACTGACAACTTAAATTTTGTACTTTGATCTTTTATAGTGAACAGAATAAGAAACATCTGCATAAAAACTAATCTATAGTATAACTCAGAAGAGAGAAAATGTAAAGGAGCTTAAAATTTGACAAGCCAGGAGATGTACATGCTTTGCCTCTTTTACATCTTCTACTTCTGCAACATAAATAATATGTATCTCCATTTTATCCATATGGAAATAGAGGCACTAAGAAGTTACATAGTTGGTCCAAATGGCTAATGAAAGGCAAAGAAAGTAACAGGCCACAGCAGTAGAACAGACCTGGACTTAAGCAACAAAGAAGTTGTGGTCCTGGTTGTAACTTATTGTTGACCCACCTGCAGCCAGATCATAATCTCATTGAACCTTGTTTTCCTCCTTCTAAATAGGAAAAGGGATTTTACATTTCAACTTTCTTTCAGCTCCAGTATTCTGTGTGTTGTGATGATCAAAATGACCCTCTTCTATTACACAAGTTCTTTCACAAAAGTCTCAACTACTAGAAGGACCTCAGAGAAAAGCTGCCTCATTATCATAAAAAAAAAAATGAAACCTAAATAAAATAATTAAATTCAAGTCTGTCAGTTACCTTGCTCCAACTATCTTGGCAACATTATAAAGCTTCAATTTTAGTTTAATCACTTCATAACAGTGTAGTAAATTACTTCATGAGAGAGCAATCTTTTCACAATTAATAAATGAATTAAGTTTTATTGAATAAAGTCAATTTAAAGGGTTATCCTCTATTCTGAAATATCTTCTATTTTAAAATCTAGTTATCTTTATTTTCTAGATGATGAGAAAGGGCTGGGGATGTAGCTCCGTGTTACAAGGCTTGCCTTAGCATGAATAAGGCTCTGGGTCCATCCCAAGCACCGGGAAAAAAAAAAAAAAAAAAAAAACACCCAATAGTTGCTACTATATTCAATTATTCATTAGGCAAAATAAACTGACAACCCTCTCTGGCCCTCTTCAATCCCCATTTGTCAAGGAACACTATTGGTCATGAAATACCAGTAAGTTTGGGATCAAATAAAATACAGAAAAGAACACTGGAACAGATTTCTGCAGACATGGGTTTCAGGGTTTTCTAGCTTGGCCCAATTTTTCTTATCTGTAAAATCAGGGTTTGCTTTCAAAAAGACTACATTCCTTTGTATCTAAGTATCCAACCCGAAGAGCTCTTTCAGTGAGTGAGCCTTAACATTCAAAACCTGTCAATTACCAAATGGCAATGTCTGGATATAACCTCGGGCCACAAATACCAGAACTTCAAATCTCACTTAAAATAAACCACCACCCCTGGGTCCTTCGCCCCGGCTGACAACTCTTTCGCGGCCCCTCCCCACAGACCCTGGGCACTTTTACTCTCTAACAAACAGCTCCCGGAGGCGATCCCAACCGGATTCCGGGTAATAGGGTTCTGGGACATAGGAGGGCAGCTTCTCATTCTCCAGCAGAGCTTCCGACTCAGTAGCCACAGCTCCAGCAGCAAAGACTCGGGGGAAAGGACGCCGTGCCCTGCAAAGGAAGCTCCGTGGGCCCGGTGGCGGCACCTCCATGCCCGCTCCCGACCTGCGGGCACACACACTTGCGCACTCAGAACACAAAGACCGCCTTAAAGCGCCTTAGGAGAGGGAGTGGATAACTGCACGAATCAGTGGGAACCCCGGCGACAGGTCCAAACTAATGCACTGCCCGACCGGCGGCCACAGGACTTAGACATTCCTGCCCTCAGTCCCAGGTCTTCCTTTGGAGGTCCCGGTAACACGCAACAGGAAGTCCCACCCCCATCAGGACAGAGGCGAAAAGGCGGGACGACAGCAGAGACTGCGCAGAAAGTACTTCCTGTCGGGGCGGAACTGACGGCCGCGGTGCTGGACCGCCCCCGGAAGTGAGTTGGCTGTGAGTGCGCGCTTTCGGTGCGAGATCTCCTCTCGCAGTTTTCATCCTGTTTCCCGGCCTCCTGGGTTCTGTCCCTGAGGATTGGGGCAGGTTCTGCTTACTTGAAGGCGGTCACGTACGGAAGTAGGTTAGCATATTTAAAATGCCAGAGCCCGGCGCGGTGTCACACACTTGTAATCCCAGCGGCTCGGGAGGATAAGGCAGGAAGATCACTAGTTTAAGGCCAAGCCTCAGCAGACTACCTGTTGACTACAGAAGAAATGCAGGCCCGAAATAATGTTAATAAGAGGAACCCGAAGGGGGAGACTTGTGTGCTTTTCCACAGACTAGATCCCGAAACTCGGGGAGATGAGGAAAATTCCTAACAGCCATAAAATGTAAGAATTTATAATTAAGAATTCAATTAGAACAAGTCATCATGGACCAGAGCAACCTAGAGTTGTCATGGCAGTCGGGACTTGAAAGTGATGTATTTTGCTGTCAGTCAAAAGTCAAGTGGTGAATCTGGGTGGGACTCTCTGGAAACTTATCTGGGATCGCCTATAAAATTGGAGTGCAGAGCCAGCCCAGTGGAGCACACCTGTAATCCCAGCAGCTCTGGAGGCTGAGACAGGAGGATAGAGAATTCATAGCCAGTCTTAGCAACTTATTGAGGCACTTAGCAATTCAGTGAGGCCCTGTTTCTAATAAAATGTAAAAAAGGGGGTTGAGGATGTGGCTCAGTGGTTAAGGGTTCAAATCCCAGTTTAAAAAAAAAATTGGAGTTCAGGAGAGGCACACTATTCTTCTCTCTGAGAGGACCTACTTTCTCCCTTGAGAATATCCCTTCCCCATCTCTTCAATAAACGGATGCCTGTTACCTTGAAATCTTTTCTGACTTGATTGTAAGAATTGGGGTTTAAGTTGGGGGTGGAGGGTGTCTGTGTTGCCTCAGTTCCCCGGAAGGCCCTGGCTCTAGTGTTAAGGAAGATTTGTCCTTGAGGAAAAAAAAAAAGATTCATTGTCCCTCCGTAGCACTTTCTCCATTATGCCATTATTTTCTATTTGATGATCTCTCTCAGAAAACTACTTTGGAGCTCAGAGACAACATATACTCATCTCTATCTCCAGGACCTACCAGTATCTGACACAAGGTGTTCAGTGAATATTTGTTGAAGAATTCATATCCTCTGACTCCTGGCACAGGTTGCTGTTTATCTCTTGTTAAGTAGAGGTAGAGGTGGATACCAGCATAAGGTCCTAAGGCCTAAACGTTCAAGAAAATGGCTGTGCAGCCTGTCTGCCTACATGTAAAAATAGTCAAATGCTTAAAGTGAACCCAGAATCATCCTGGAATGAGGAAGGATGGGAAATGGAGATAGGGTGGAGGTTGGGCATATGCTGAAATCATTTATATTTAACTCCAAATATCCACAGGGGTCTCTGGCCTGTAGATACAAATGAGGTCATATTAATAGGCAAATTTCACTAATTCCATAGCTGCTTCCTTGTGTAGGTAACTAGAGACACTTGTAAGACTTCCTTTGCCACCAGTAGCTTGCATAAGTCCCCTGTCTACTGCTCACACTGGCGCTGCTATTCCATCTCAGCTCTCAGACTGTCACACTCCCACATTTCCTACTTCCCCAAGCTCTTAGGGCTTACCTTCTTTTTAGTACTAGGGAAATATTCTCCCGCCTTTGAGCTTATCTTTTTGAAAGATCTCAGAGCAACACTGTCTTAAGTCAACAGATGTTAGGGGTTTAATTGAACCACACTGTAACACACCACTCTCATCAGAATATGTCAGCAGAATAACTGTATCAGGGAAGGATTTTAGTAGTCACCATTCTGTGTTGGAACCACAATCCTAATCCCCACTCAGCCCTTGTTTCTGAGATCTGCTCATAGAAGTAAATAGCCTTCTCTATAGTGAATTTTCTCCCCTCAATAGGTTCCTTTTCTCTGCCAGGTTCACCAAGTGTAATCCTTGCTAGCTACAATAATCCCAGGGACTTAGGATGCTGAGGCAAAATGATCACAAGTTTGAGGCCAGCCCCAGAAATTTAGCAAGACTCTCAAAAAATTCAAAGGACTGGGAACGAAGCTCAGTGGTAAAGTGCCCCTGGTTCCAACCCCCAGTACTGCCAAAAAAATTAAATATATGTATATATATACATATACACACACACACACACACACACACACACACACACAGAGTGTATGTGTGTGTATATATATGTATATATTCTTTGTTGCTACATATAATACATTTAGTTACATTATACACAACATAAACCTTTTCCATAAATAGAGAAAATGAATTTTTGAAGAGGAAGGGGTAAGTTTGAGCTAGTATTAATGACAATAAAAACCTTCAAAAGTTTTGGGGATACAAATTATTATCAAAACATACACTTTACACATTATTATACATCATCCTGATACAATCAACACTGAGGTAAACAGATAAACAGGTATAAAATCTGAGTAACACTTGCTGTATTTAATGACAAAGATGTCCTTGTTGACTCTTCGGAGGGCAAGTGAGGATTTGTATTGATCCAGTTCTAACAAATCTTATTCAATCCCCCTTGGAGCCAATGGCTGTGCAATCTATGAATAGAATCCAATTAAGCCAAATGTCTCCATATCCATCCATCCATCCATCTTTCAGACACTCTAAGTATTTACTCTGTGTGAGGCACTGTGCTGGATAATGGAGACATCAGGATGAGTAAAACATGATTCCCACCTATCAGTACCTCAGAACAAAAGCAGAAATAGTCAAGTAACTATGGTGCAATGTGATGTCATATAATGCAGGCAAAAACCAAATATTATGGTAACCCCTGCATAAAAGACTGAAAGGAAGGATTCAAAGAGAAGGATTCAAGTTGTTTGAGCTGCAACTTGAAACCAAATGGGAAACATTCCCAGAGAAATGAAGCTTCAGTTCCTAATCTAAAAGATAACAAGGCCAGGTGTGGTGGCACACACCTGTAATTCCATCAACTTGGGAGGCTGAGGCAAGAGCATTATAAGTTCAAGGCCAAACTCAGCAACTTATCAACCGTATTTCAAAAATAAAATAAAAAGGGCTGGGATATAGCTCAGAGATAGACTGTCCCTGGGTTTAATCCCCAGTACCACAAAAAATAAACAAATAAAAACAGAAGAAATTTTTCTTCCTATTTTTTTATTTTTATTTATTTATTTGTTTATTTCTTTCTTTTCTGCAGTACTGGGGATTGAAAGCTAGCCACTCTATCACTGAGCTACATCCCTAGCCCTTTAGTTTTTGAGACAAAGTCTCACTGAGTTGCTGATGCTGGCCTTGAATTTGCAATCTTCCTGCTTTAGCCTACTGAGTTGTGGGAATTACAGGCCATTGCACCTGGCCTAAATGCCTTTTTCAAAAAAGGAAAAAATGAGAAAGTACTCAAACAATGATTTGCAGTAGAACAAACATCTCCTATATAAGTAAATGTAAAAGGTGAATGCTCTAAATTACCAGCTTAATGATGTGTTCTAATATGTTGATCAATAGCCCTGCTGCTGCCAATTTAAGAAGGAAAAATGCTAAAGTGTGCAAAGGGTAAGATAAAAGTTGCTCATCTAAGCACAGTTCCTTAAAGTGTGAGGACTACTTCCTGAATGTATTAGGAAGTTTTTGTCTTCTGTTGTTGTGGTTGCTCTTTAAAGAAACAATAAAAAGAAGGGCATGAAGGCACAAGATGGAAACTTAAAATCCAATTGCAATAATTACTCATGTGATTAGCCTCTTTTCATGTGACATTATAGAAACCTCCTGAGTACCAAACAGTTTATGCTTTTACAAAAGAGAACTTCTATATCATTGCACAGCACGGAAGCTGCTTCCTTGGAACTCTCAAAAATGATCCCCAGATATTTTTCACAAATCCCATAGGGTTTCTACATTAATATAAAGCAACAGTTATCAAGTCTAGAATAATATCAGGATTGCGGAAATGAGTTGTACTAGTTCCAAGTGATGAATTTTCTGTTCCAGAAAATGGAACAAAGTGCATCTCACATGGACACAGTCATTTTCACAGTGATGAACATACACATGTAGATGATCTGAGGCACAAGCTGTGATTGATCGTAAGAAAATGAAAGTAGAATCAGATTCAAAATCCACATTTTGTGATTTCTGGTCCTTAAGAGTTGAACTGCTTCACATCTCTGTATTACACGCATTTTAGCTTTTCCTCAAGAGTTGCTCTGGGTGTAGCATGATAAGGAAAATCAGATGTTTGGCTTGATAAAAGGTGTTTGAGGAATAGGTGCTACACTCATAGTAAGTTTCTTACCACAGGATAGCAGATCTGCTGCCATAGGAAGGATTATTGTCCTATGATGAGTACTACAGTTCAGTTTTCAAAATTTTGGGAACAATCTGGTCATAGCCTTTCCTTCTTGTTACATTATAGGACAGAAATTTAGAGTATTCAGTTAAGAGGTTTTCCCAGTAACAGGTGATGTCTTCCATCTGCAAGTGGTCCATAATAAACTGGCTTCCCCTAGAAGAAAGATTAACAAGAATATTTTAAAACACAGAACTTAATAATAGCCTGTATGTGAGTAAGCTAACTTATGCCAAACCTCGTTCAGAGTACTTCACATGAATTTAACTAATTTGACCCTCAGAATCAACCCTATAGCCATCATATTTATATATATGCATTTAGCAATAGAACATAACATTTTCCCCCTAAAAACAAACATATTAAGAGCCAATGATCACATCTAGGCGAAATGGTTCGTGCCTATAATTCCAGCAACTTAGGAGGCCAAGGCAGAATCAAAAAGTTTGAGGCTAGTCTCAGAAGCTTGGTGACACCCTGTCTCAAAAAAGAAAAGAAAAGTTGGGAATGTAGCTAGTTGATAAAGTGCCCCTGGGTTCAATTGCCAGTACTGGGGGCGGGGGGAAGAAAGAAAAAGAAAAAAGTCTCTGATCATAAAAAGTACTTATTGAAATACCTTAAAGATTCCAATCTATTTCTATAAAGTTTGGGGCATATGAATGTGTGGATAAGTTTTTTTTTTTCCTCTGAACAGTTTTGACTCTGAATTATCTCTGTATGAAAAGGCTGATGTACAGATATCATCACAGTAACAATATTCAGGTAACTTTAGCTAAGGGAAAATGGGGATGATAAAGTAAGAAAAGGGAAAATGAACAGAATTTACCTTTCAGCAATTTCTTGAGCTAGATCATCATTTGCTTTAACAAACTGCAACAGCTCCCTAAAAGGAAAAGATATTTGAACTAAAAAATATAGACCAAACTTATTAGTACCAAGTCAGAGAGATCATAGCTTGATCTTTAGATATGTGGATAGTGGAATACTTCTTTAAAACAAAGATATGAAGGTCCTTGCAGGAACAAAATAACAACAAAGCCCACATACACATTAAAGGCAGCCTATTATAGATTTGGAACATAACAGAAAAAACAGAAATGTTCAAAGATATACATAAAAAATCAAAAGTGAAAAAATAAATTCCAACCTGTCTCCAAATTCTTCCTCTAACCTCCAGGAGAGAGAAGTGGGTCCACATTTATGGCCCTTCTCCAATCTCCTCCCAACCTCAGAGAAAATTTGCCTAAGCTTCACTCAGGTCAATTCTCCTGCTGTATCTGAAACCCTGTTGATAATGTAACAAGATCAAATATCCCTATCTTTAGCTTTTGAGAGATTAGAGCTTTTTTACTTTGTACTGTCTGAATGCTATACATTGGAAATGGGATTAAAGCACTTCTCCAAATTTAAATCCCATTTATAGCCTTCTTAGATAATAATACAACACTATACAATATATGCAAACCAAATAAGGGGGGGGAAAGCTTTTTTTTTTAAAAGAATTTTTTAAGATGTTCATAGACCTTTATTTTATTCATTTATGTATATGGGGTGCTGAGAATTGAACCCAGTGCCTCACACATGCTAGGCAAGTGCTCTACCACCGAGCCATAACCCAGCCCTGGGAAAAAGCTTTTTTTTTTTTTTTTTTTTTTTTTTTTTTTTTTTTTGCGGTGCTAGGGATTGAACTCAGGGCCTTATGCTTGTGAGGCAAGCACTCTACTAACTGAGCTATCTCCCCAGCCCCGGGAAAAAGCTTTTATTGGAAAAAAATCAAGAGTAAATTCCTTATGCCAGGCATAGTAGTGCACACCTGTAATCCCAGTGACTCAGAAGGCTAAGGCAGAAGAATCACAAGTTTGAGACCAGTCCCAGCAACTTAGTGAGGCCTTAAGCAACTTTGTGAGACCCTGTATCAATATAAAATAAATAAATAAAAGGGACTATGGATGTAACTCAGTGTTGAAGTACCCCTGGGTTCAATTCCCAGTACCTAGAGGAAAAAAGAAAGAGTAAATGCCTTGTAATCCCAGTGACTTGGGAGTCTGAGACAGGAGGATCACAAGTTTGAGGCCAGCCTTGGCAACTTAGAAGCAAATGATAGTTTCATTTGAAACTCTTAACTGAAGGATAGCTGCTTACTGGACATTGGAGAGATCTGTTTTGACTGGTATATAGTGAACCCACGGCTTCAGTTGTGGATAGAAGAATTCTAGCCACTCGTCACCAACATGGAAAACAAGTGAACCACAGAGGAAGAGGTGTTTGAACCGGAACTTGCAGCTACACCTCGAAAATTAAACAGATACCTACAGGGGGGAAAAAGAGCAAAATATATTTTATTCTATGCCTGTTACCACAAATCTGACCTTTTTCTTATTCCCTCCTTCCCTTCTCTCCTTTTATGATTACTCTCCTTTCCCTTTTCATTTTCAGGTTTCAAGGACACATTAGTATATCCCTGTAGGGTTTCCACAAACAGCTTGCTTTTCCAGGCCTGTGGGACTATAGGTTGCTCTGGGAATATCAGGGTAAGGGAAAAAGGAGAATACTTTCTCCAGACAGAACTAGATAGGGTCAGAAGCTGGGGTACTGGGTGGATAGAATACAGGCTCACAAGGAAATGATAGCATCTGTAGATTTTGGACATATCTGAGAAAATACAGAAATGTTCAATGATATATATTAAAAATCAAGAGTGAAAAAAAAAAAAAACAGGCTTCTCTGTGGGTATAATGTCTCTAATTAGTCATGACCCCCAAAGCCCTATTTTTCCTCTAGTATGCCCCCTCTGCTCAAAGGCACTCCCTGTTTCCTGGATAGCACTCTGAGATTTAGGGAGAAGAACAAGTCCACCCTAAACCATCTTTAAAGAAAGACTCCTTGGAAAACAGCTATCATAAAACAGAACAACACTTTCTTCTCAGGACCTCTCACACCTGCACCTGTCTTCAACCAGAGTTGTTCCTACACTATAGTTATCCTTGAGCATATAATGGCATTTTTACATTTGAGTCCCCCAGTTATCCTCCTTCAAGCCTTTACTTGTTCAACTAATTAGTCCTAGCATTTCATTATATTAGTGATTGATTAATTGGTTGACTGCAGTGCTGGAGATGGAACCCAGAACTCATGCATGGTAAGCACATACTTACTAAGCTTCATCGCCAACCCCTCATTATATTTATTACCCTGATAAATATTCAATCCAATGTTAACTATCGGGTCAGTGGGGTATGGAGAGGTAAACCTATCCCTTTAACTAACAGCAAGCTCTCTGGAAGCAGGCAAAATGTTTCATTCCTCTCTACAGTCCCCACAGAACTCAGGTCAGTGTACAATAGGCCCTCAGTAAAAGCCAGCTAAATGAATCAATGGTAGATATTAATATTTAAATTCTCACCCAAAGTAAAGCTGTTTCAAAAGCAAAACGGAAACCAAGAGTCAGGAGTTTTAGGTCTTACTTGTATTTGCAGTGATCCACAAGATGGACATCCTTAGCAGCTGGCTTTCCCAAGGTATCCTTTATGTGAAAAGGAAGTTATTGGTATTAGTAGGAATAGCATTTATGGGCAACCAATGTGCAGCAAGCATTGTTAAACATTTCCTCAACATAATCTAATTTAAGCCTCATAATAAACATACTCAGGAGGCATTATTATCCTCATTAAACAGATGAGGAAGTTAAGATTTAGAGCAGTTGAGAGACTTGCTCAGGATCACTTGACCCTAAGTAGAAATGCTAGGGTTTTAACCCAAGTCTGATTTTGGAGTTAAAATTTACCTGAAGCCATGCTGCCCTCCTTTGAACTCAAAGATCACAGCCTGTAGCACATTTCACTCTGTGTAAATTATACACACAGAAGGTCACAAGCACTGGCTAGCAGACTTAGGGGTATAGCCCATACACAAATATTCTGGGGCATGAAATATATTTTAAAATAAATACTCAAACCATTGCGGACTGGGCATAATAGTGCATGCCTATAATCTCTGCTACTCAGGAGGCTGAGGCAGAAAGATCCCAAGTTTGAGCTCAGCCTGGGTAACTTTGTGAAAACTTATCTCAAAATAAAATTTTAAAAAGGGTTGGGGAATTAGCTTAATGCTAGAGTACCCCTGGAATCAGTCCCAAATACCACAAAAATAAGTTTTTTAAAATTTCACACCATTTATAGGTGGGAGGATGGTTCTCACAAAAATCCAGATCTCTGACTTCTCTTAGGAAAAAATAAATACAAAGTAAGATCTGGCAAACTGGACTCCTACTCCCACTTGGCAGCAATCAACTGCAGCTGTTAGTGCTCTCTCTGACTCACTCTTTTACTTTACCTGCTGGCCTTCCAGGGCCTTTGATTTGAGATCTCTATGTACATTCCACCCTTCTTGGAAGATAGTAAACTGGATGAGGGGAATAAGTCTGTGTGTTTCTGCTGCCTCCCACAGTAGATACTAACGAATTGTGTGCTGAATACATTCTTTCATATATTTCTTATTTGATCAATTTTCTTAAATTCATTTGTTCCTGTTAATTGAAACAGTATCAGATTGCCTGAGGTGGTAATCCATGCTTATAATCCCAGCTAATAAGTAGACTGAAGCAAGAGGACTGCAAATTAGAGGACAGTCTGGGTAATTTATCAAGACTCAATCACAAAAATAAAAGGGGGGGGGGGAGGTAGTGCTGTACTTCAGTGGTAGACCAACCCTGGGTTCAATTCCCAGTACTCGAAAACAAAAAAAAAAAATACATAACACCTTGACCTTGAATATATTTATTTTTCCCCAAGAAATTTCAATTTTATTTATTTATTTGTTTATTTTTGGTATTGGGGATTGAAACAAGGGCTACGTAACTGCTGAGCCACATCCCCTGGCCTTTTTTTTTTTTTCTTATTTCGAGACAGGTTTCAGAAAGTTGCTAAGGTTGATCTCGAACTTTCAATCCTCCTGCCTCAACCTCTGCGTCACAGGGATTATAGGTGTGTGCCACAACACCCCGCCCATTCAATCTTTTTCTCATAGCATCTTCACATGGTACATGGAAATTTCAGATGAGAAAATAATGGGGTTGTCACATCTTTAATTAAAGCAAGAAGTCACAGGTAAAAGGACAGAGATGGACTCTAAACTAATAAAGTCCCAATGTCTAGCTTTGTCTTAGAATTACTTGGGAATTTTTAAAGAAATGAAGATTCTTAGATTCCCACAGATTTTGATTCATTTGACTCATTGTTTAAGTCCTCTGGTTACACTATATAGCCAGGTTAGATAATCAGTGGTTTAAATCAGGGGTTGGGAAACTGCAGCTGACAGCCCAGATCCAACCCACCACTTGACTTTGTAGAAGCCAGGGACTAAACATTTTTACATTTTCAAGTAGTTGAAAAAAAGCAAGATAAAAATATTTTATATGCCAGCTGTGGTGTTGCACGCCTCTAATCCCAGCAGCTTGTGAGGCAAGAGGATCATAATTTTGAGGTCAGTCTCAGCAATTTAGCAAGGCTCTGTCTCAAAATAAAAAATAAAAAAGGTTGGGAATGTAGCTTAGTGGTATAGTACCCTGCCACAGAGGTGAATAATGACAATAGAAACCATATGATCTGTGGAGCTCAAAATATTTACTATCTGGCCTTTTATAGAAAAAAAACTTTTGACCTCTGGCTTAAACCCTCAAAGTAGTATAATATGTAATATGCTAGGAATAACATGGCCAGAAAAGCAAGGTGAGTTTGAAAAAGAATAATTCATAGATATGCTAATATTGGTTCATGGAAGTTTCTCTACATTCATCTCACCACTGAGAGGAAACCTAAGCTCAAATTCTACCCAGGTGACAATGTTCTTTGGGTGAGTATGTTCACTGATGTAGTTTTATGCAGATGATTGCCAATTACTTTCATAGATTTCCAGGCCTGGTTTTTGGTGTACTCTGCATCAACAAGTTTTGGATTTTTCCGAGATAGAAGGATGAGAGGATCCCGTTCTGGATTTGTCCTATAAAAGAAACACAGGACATAGAACTATGTGCCATGGACCATAATACTGTCCCAATCTCTCAAAGGTAAGCAATACTGGAACCCATGCAAAGGCTGTCTGCACAGATGGATAATCTACTGGTTTCCGTGACAGCAGCGAAGGGTATTCTAGCTACTGTAGCACCTATGTGGTCCAGGCTCTTCCCCACTTAACCCTTAGGGATGGGAAGTGTTTGGCCCTTCTTTGCTTACATCTCTAAGGGCATGCTATTCTGGTCACTATAGCTATATCCCAGGGATGACTTCCCTTTCAGGAAGGTTCCCATAGCCTCTATAATTACTGGTATTCAGAGCTGTGTGACTAGGTAATCACCACTCACCAAAATAGCTACATGACTTTTGTTGTGTACACTCTATAAAGTCCAATATAACATTTAAGTTAGAAACAAAACAAAAAACTAAAGGACTTAAAAACCTGAAGACTGTATATAGAAAAAAGTATTAGTTATGGTTCAGGTAGCTGAGGGCTTGACATATGAGAGGTCATGAATCTCCTAAGAATCTGAAAAATGCACTTATCCCTATATAATTTCAAGGATGTCCTAAAATTCTTGAAGCCCAGATACAGTCCCCAAGTGAAGATTCGTGTTCTCAAGAACTAAAAACCAGAGAAATTGGTAAGAGACAGTAAGCAGTGGATAGTGGGCCCATCTGCATACTGAACTCCACTGCTAAAGCAAAGAGGAGGGTGGCTAGAGAGTATGATCTCTGATAAACAACACATACGCTACAGAACCTTTCTCCCTTCAGGGTCTTCCCTATCGAGTGTGTCACACGTATTTACTGTGTATCTACAGGCTGGTTACTGTTCTTGGCACTGGAGATATGGAGCTGAACAATACAGACAGGGTCCTTCTGCTCCCTTTTCCATTTCTTGCTTCTCTCCACTTCCTTCTCCATTTTCACCAGCCTCAGTCTATGCTATTAAACACTATTTGGCAGCCACATGGTCTGACGAAAAAGGTAGCTGGGAGACTGACTCCTGCTCTTCATTAACTAGCAGAGTGATTGTGGCATGATGACAAGCTACTCCCAGGAAACTGTAAACTAGAAGACAGTCATCTATTCAACATCATATAATCAATGTCCAACACAGCCATGACACTAAAAATATCTGCTGAATGACTACTGGACATACTTTACTTTTTGAGTTTCAGTTTCATGAAGAGTGATTTGCACGAATAATTCTCAGATTCTGGGCTTCTACATTTATTACTTAGTTATTTTAGCTTTTCCCTTTCCCTTGAGATCATACCCTCAAGATTACTTATATTTTACACACTGCTAGGAGCAATTTTTATAAGAGCTTAGAAAATACAATCACCTTGAGCCTCGAAAATAGGCTGTGGAATTTTTCTTTTTCCATGGCCACTGTGCTGCTGACCTAAAAACATAGATTTTGATTAGTTTCTATGCTTTTTTTTTTCTCAACTATATATGGATGTGTCTAAAAATTAGTTCAGGGCTTTATATTTTTAAATAAATTTGATCAAGGGTACTCAAAAGAAAAATCTCACTGGTTTGGGTGGCACACACCTATAATCCTGCAGTTCAGGAGGCTGAGGCAGGGAGGATCACAAGTTCAAGGTCAGCCTCAGCAATTTATGGAGGACCTAAGCAACTTAGATCCTGTCTCAAAATAAAAAATAAAAAAGGGCTGGGGACATAGCTTAGTAGTTAAGCACCCCTGATTTCAATTCCCTGTAATAACAACGACAAGAACAACAAAAAAACATAAAACAAAACAAAAAAAAGAAAGAAAAAAAAAATCTCTGAATGACATTATGATCCCTTTTGTTATCATTTCACTCTTCTTTGGGAGGGGCTTTCCATGAATATCGGTAAATCTACTGCCCTGTTAGTAAGTTAACAACATTAACTTAGTGGAAAAAAAACTCCCAAACTCTGAGTGGCTTTTTTGGGGCTATTTAACTGACATGATGAGGATTTACTCTCTACTTTAAGTAGAATGCCATTGATAGAATTAACATGAAGAAAACTGCAAAGAACATTAGAAATTGAATGAAAGGGAATTCACTCCCTGTCTATACCTCCCTGTTTTGGAGGTGTTTGGTGTCACCAGATTTACTGATATTCGCAAAGTATCCTGGTTTTGTTAAAGTTGTATGAAATGCTCTAGAAAGATAGTCCCTGAAACTCGCGTCTCAGTACACATTAGCATGACCAGACTTCTTGCTGAAACTGCTACTCAGCTGCATCATTTCTGACTTTCTTCATGGGAACTGTCCCTGTATTAAGGAGAAAAAGGAGAGGAAGGCTAAGTGAATTAGGGATTGGTGGACTATTTACAGAAATGGAGGAACACAGATATGAACTTTTAGATATATAGGTCCTTTTCTGATACCTAGTATCATAGAATTCATTTTTGCTCAGCTGAGAGCATTACTCAATATTTCCTAGGCCCTCAGACCTCTACCCTCAGCTAACCTGGCTCATTTTCTAACCACTGAGTGATATTCCCAAATCCCCAAACCTTTTCTTTTCTTTGGAACCAGGGATTGGACCCAAGGGTGCTTAACCATCCCCAGTCCTTTTTTTTTTTTTAACTTTGTGAGACAGGGTCTTGCTAAGTTGCTTAGGGCCTTGCTAAGTTACTGAGGCTGGCCTCAAACTTGTGATCCTCCTGCTTCACCCTCCTGAGTCACTGGGATTACAGGTGTGTGCCACCATGTCCAACTTGTCCTCTAGCTCTTTCTTGCTGGATCACCTTTACCTGATTCTTCAGTCCAATACCAGAACTATCTCTTGTTTCTCCTCATACTTCTTCCTACTAAAATATGAATATTATAGCACTAGTTTTTTTACTGTGGAAAAATGACAGGTTCATTATATTAAATTCTAAGTTAAAAGCATAAAGATAGGGCTCTCTTCACGGGGCGATCCAAGATGGCGGCCTAGAGGGAGACTGCACCTCCAGTCGCTCCAGAACCCAGGAGTTAAGAAGGGGAGGCACTGAGAGACTCGGACTGAAGTGGAGCCACGGGTGAGTCTGCCCACTGGGTAAAGCTCGGCCCGGGTGGCAGGCCCAGATAGAGGTGGCTTATCGGAGCCGGGCAGGGCAGCTAGAGTCATCCACAGGCAGTCCTGCGCACTCCGGCGGTGGGCCCCGCCCACACAGCCAGCTTCTCCAGGTTCTCGGAACGGAACTGGCCCGCTAGTGAGAGCCTTTCTGAACAGAGCAGGCTCCGAGTCCCGGAGCCGCTGCAGTGCAGTGTACTCCTGCAAAGAACCAGCGGAGAGCCTCGATCTGCAATCAGCCTCAGGGATAAGGGCAGGGCAGCCGGAGACCTCTTCAGGCGGCTCTGCCCACTCCGGCTGCGGGCTCTCTTCACGGGGCGATCCAAGATGGCGGCCTAGAGGGAGACTGCACCTCCGGTCGCTCCAGAACCCAGGAGCTAAGAGGGGGAGGCATAGAGAGACTCGGACTGAAATAGAGCCACGGGTGAGTCTGCCCACTGGGTAAAGCTCAGCCCGGGTGGCAGGCCCAGATAGAGGTGGCTTAGCAGAGCCGGGCAGGGCAGCTTGAGTCTTCCCAAGGTAGTCTTCCACACTCCGGCAGTGGGCTCTTCCCACACGGCCAGCTGCACGGTGCAGGCCCACAGTGAGAGCATTTCCGCACAGAGCCAGTTCCAAAACGTGGAACCAGTAGGGGGCTAGGGGCAGTATTCTTCGAATGAGCTGCTTTATCAGATTCCTCCAAGACATCAGGCTACTGAAGGCTGGGAGGTGATACACTGGAAATCTACTGGGACACTATAAGCCAATAGTGGAAAACTGCAATATCTCAGGGTCCCACTGACAACTGACCATTATGAGAAAACAAGGGAAGAAAATGTCCCAAACAAACCTAGATACTACATCAATAAAACCCAATGACAGCACAGCAGAAGAAATGTCAGAAAGGGAGTTCAGAATGTACGTAATTAAAACGATCAGGGAAGCTAATGAGGAGATGAAAGAGCAAATGCAGGCATTGAAGGAGGGGATGAAAGAGCAAATGCAGGCATTAAATGATCGCACCAATCAACAGTTAAAAGACCAAATACGGGAAGCAAGAGATCATTTCAATAAAGAGTTAGAGATACTGAAAAAAAACCAAACTGAAATCCTTGAAATGAAGGAAACAATAAACCAAGTTAAAAACTCCATAGAAAGCATAACCAATAGGATAGAACACCTGGAAGACAGAACCTCAGACATTGAAGACAAAATATTTAACCTTGAAAACAAAGTTGAACAAACAGAGAAGATGGTAAGAAATCATGAACAGAATCTCCAAGAACTATGGGATATCATGAAAAGGCCAAATTTGAGAATTATTGGGATTGAGGAAGGCTTAGAGAAACAAACCAAAGGAATGAACAATCTATTCAATGAAATAATAACAGAAAATTTCCCAAATCTGAAGAATGAAATGGAAAACCAAGTACAAGAGGCTTATAGAACTCCAAACATACAAAATTACAACAGACCCACACCAAGGCACATTATTATGAAAATACCTAACATACAAAATAAAGACAAAATTTTAAAGGCCGCGAGAGAAAAGAATCAAATTACATTCAGAGGGAAACCAATAAGAATATCAGCAGATTTTTCAATCCAGACCCTAAAAGCTAGAAGGGCCTGGAACAACATATGCCAAGCCCTGAAAGAAAATGGATGCCAACCAAGAATCTTATACCCAGCAAAACTTACCTTCAAATTTGACGATGAAATAAGATCCTTCCATGATAAACAAAAGCTAAAGGAATTTACAAAAAGAAAGCCAGCATTACAGAACATTCTCAGCAAAATATTCCATGAGGAAGAGATGAAAAACAACGATGCAAATCAGCAACAGGAGGCGCTAGCCTAAAGGAATAGCCAAATAAAGGAGAAACCAAATCATGTCAAAAACAAATATGAGTCAATTGACCGGGAATACAAATCATATCACAATAATAACCCTGAATGTTAATGGCCTGAATTCATCAATCAAAAGACACAGACTGGCAGATTGGATTAAAAAGAAAAATCCAACAATATGCTGCCTGCAAGAGACTCATCTCATAGAAAGAGACACCCATAGACTAAAGGTGAAAGGATGGGGAAAAACATACCATGCACACGGACACAGCAAAAAAGCTGGAGTATCCATCCTCATCTCAGATAATGTGGACTTCAAACCAAAACTAGTCAGAAGGGATAAAGAAGGACATTACATGCTGCTTAAGGGAAGCATAAATCAGCAAGACATAACAATCATAAATATCTATGCCCCGAACATTGGCTCATCCACGTACGTCAAACAAATCCTTCTCAATTCCAGAAATCAAATAGACCACAACACAATAATACTAGGCGATTTTAACACACCTCTCTCACCACTGGATAGATCGTCCAAACAAAAATTGAATAAAGAAACTATAGATCTCAACAACACAATCAGCAATTTAGACTTAACGGACATATATAGAATATACCATCCAACAAAGAATGAATACACTTTCTTCTCAGCAGCACATGGATCCTTCTCTAAAATAGACCATATTTTATGCCACAAAGCTACTGTTAGTAAATACAAGAAGATAGAGATACTACCTTGTACTCTATCAGATCATAATGGATTGAAATTAGAAATAACTGACAGAATAAAAAACAGAAACTTCTCCAATACCTGGAGACTAAATAATACACTATTATATGATGAATGGATAACAGAAGACATCAGGAGGGAAATAAAAAAATTCTTAGAAGTAAACGAGAACAAAGACACATCATATCAAAATCTCTGGGACACTATGAAAGCAGTACTTAGAGGAAGATTTATTTCATGGGGTGCATTCAAAAAAAGAAGTAGAAATCAACAAATAAACGAGTTAACACTACAGCTCAAAGCACTAGAAAAAGAAGAGCAGACCAATACCAAAAGTAGTAGAAGACAGGAAATAGTTAAAATCAGAGCCGAAATCAACGAAATCGAAACAAAAGAAACAATCGGAAAAATTAATAAAATAAATAGTTGGTTCTTTGAAAAAATAAATAAAATTGATAAACCCTTAGCCACACTAACAAAGAGAAAGAGGGAGAAAACTCAAATTACTAAAATTCGGAATGAACAAGGAAACATCACAACAGACACGAGTGAAATACAAAACATAATTAGAAGCTATTTCGAAAATCTATACTCCAACAAAACAGAAAACCTTGAAGACATCAACAAATTTCTAGAGACATATGAACTACCTAAATTGAACGAGGAGGACATACACAACTTAAATAAACCAATTTCAAGCAATGAAATAGAAGAGGTCATCAAAAGCCTACCAACAAAGAAAAGTCCAGGACCAGATGGGTTCTCAGCCGAGTTCTACAAAACCTTTAAAGAAGAGCTCATTCCAATACTCCTCAACTATTCCATGAAATAGAAGAGGAGGGAACCCTACCAAACTCGTTCTATGAAGCCAATATCACCCTGATACCTAAACCAGACAGAGACACATCAAGGAAAGAAAATTTCAGACCAATATCCTTAATGAACATCGATGCAAAAATTCTCAACAAAATTTTAGCAAATCGCATACAAATATATATTAAAAAGATAGTGCACCACGATCAAGTGGGTTTTATCCCAGGGATGCAAGGTTGGTTCAACATTCGGAAATCAATAAATGTCATTCACCATATCAACAGACTTAAAGTTAAGAATCACATGATTATTTCAATAGATGCAGAAAAAGCATTTGATAAAATACAGCATCCCTTCATGCTCAAAACACTAGAAAAAATTGGGGTAATGGGAACATTCCTAAACATTATAAAGGCCATCTACGCTAAGCCCATGGCTAATATCATTCTAAATGGTGAAAAACTGAAAGCGTTCCCCCTAAAAACTGGAACAAGGCAGGGATGCCCTCTTTCACCGCTTCTATTCAACATCGTCCTTGAGACTCTAGCCAGAGCAATCAGACAAACCAAAGAAATTAAAGGGATACGAATAGGAAAAGAAGAACTCAAACTATCCCTGTTCGCTGATGACATGATTATATATTTAGAGGAACCTGGAAATTCCACCAGAAAACTTTTAGAACTCATAAGTGAATTCAGTAAAGTAGCAGGTTACAAGATCAATGCTCATAAATCCAATGCATTTTTATACATAAGTGATGAATCTTCAGAAAGAGAAATTAGGAAAACTACCCCATTCACAATAGCATCGAAAAAAATAAAATACTTGGGAATCAATCTCACAAAAGAGGTGAAAGACCTCTACAATGAGAACTACAGAACACTAAAGAAAGAAATTCAAGAAAACCTTAGAAGATGGAAAGATCTCCCATGTTCTTGGATAGGCAGAATTAATATTGTCAAAATGGCTATACTACCTAAAGTTCTATACAGATTCAATGCAATTCCAATTAAAATCCCAATGATGTACCTCGCAGAAATAGAGCAAGCAATTATGAAATTCATCTGGAAGAATAAAAAACCTAGAATAGCTAACGCAATCCTCAGTAGCAAGAGCGAAGCAGGGGGTATTGCAATACCAGATCTTCAACTCTACTACAAAGCAATAGTAACAAAAACGGCATGGTATTGGTACCAAAATAGACAGGTAGATCAATGGTACAGAATAGAGGACATGGACACAAACCCAAATAAATACAATTTTCTCATACTAGACAAAGGTTCCAACAATATGCAATGGAGAAAAGATAGCCTCTTCAACAAATGGTGCTGGGAAAACTGGAAAACTATATGCAATAGAATGAAACTAAACCCCTATCTCTCACCCTACACAAAACTCAACTCAAAATGGATCAAGGACCTCGGAATCAGACCAGAGACCCTGCATCTTATAGAAGAAAAAGTACGTCCAAATCTTCAACTTGTTGGCTCAGGATCAGATTTCCTTAACAGGACTCCCATAGCACAAGAAATAAAAGCAAGAATAAACAACTGGGATAGATTCAAACTAAAAAGCTTTCTCTCAGCAAAGGAAACTATCAGAAATGTGAAGAGAGAGCCTACAGAGTGGGAGAATATCTTTGCCAACCATACCTCAGATAGAGCGCTAATTTCCAGAATCTATAAAGAACTCAAAAAACTCTACACGAAGAATACAAATAATCCAATCAACAAATGGGCTAAGGAAATGAACAGACACTTCACAGAAGAAGATGTACAAGTAATCACCAGATATATGAAAAAATGTTCAACATCCCTAGTAATAAGGGAAATGCAAATCAAAACTACCCTAAGATTTCATCTCACCCCAATTAGAATGGCGATTATCAAGAATACAAGCAACAATAGGTGTTGGCGAGGATGTGGTGAAAAAGGAACACTCATACATTGCTGGTGGGGTTGCAAATTAGTGCAACCACTCTGGAAAGCAGTGTGGAGATTCCTCAGAAAGCTTGGAATGGAAACACCATTTGACCCAGCTATCCCACTCCTTGGCCTATACCCAAAGGACTTAAAATCAGCATACTACAGAGATACAGCCACATCAATGTTCATTGCTGCTCAATTCACCATAGCCAGATTGTGGAACCAACCTAGATGCCCTTCAGTTGATGAATGGATAAAGAAACTGTGGCATATTTATACAATGGAATATTACTCCGCAATGAAGAATGATAAAATTATGGCATTTGTAGGCAAATGGTCGAAATTGGAGAATATCATGCTAAGTGAGATAAGCCAATCTCAAAAAACTAAAGGACGAATGATCTCGCTGATAAGCGGATGAGGACATATAATGGGGGGTGGGACGGGCTAGCATTAGGTTTAGGGTTAGGTTTAGAGTTAGGCTAAGGAGAGCAGTAAGAATGAAGGAAAGAAGGACTGTGTAGAGGGAAAAGAGGGGTGGGAGGGGTGGGAGGAGTGGGAGGGGTGGGGGAGGGGAAAAATATAATAAACATCATTACCCTATGTAAACGTTAAAAAAAAAAAAAAAAAAAAAAGCATAAAGATAAAAGTAAAAAATCATTTGGAATCTCCCTACCCACAGGTAAGAATATAATGTTCTAGTGAAGAATTTCTTTTCAATCACTTCTCTATATCAATGGCTTTTCTTTCTTTCTTTTTTTTTTATTCTCTTTCTTTTGCAGTGCTGGGGATTGAAAGCAGGGTCTTGCATGTGAGGTAAACCCTCCACCACTGAGCCACACCCTGATATGGAGTAATTTTATTTCTCCACCTTTACCCAGGGGACATCTAACCATGTCCACAGACATTTCTGATTATCACAACTGGAGGACTGCTAGTGGCATTTAGTGAGCAGAGGCAAGAGATGCTGCTGAACATCCTATAAGGAACGGGACAGCTCCCCATAAGAAAGAATTATCAAGTCTAAAATATGAATAGTGCCAAGATTGACAAACCTTACTTTGTATAACAGGTCATTCCATACATACTTTTAGATAACATTTTTATTAGGAAATACATTATAAATAATTATATAACCCAACACCTATAATATAATTCCTATGTCCCAGATGCTGTTCTATATGCTTTATGTATATCAAATCATTCCTACAACCTTATAACATGAGTTTAATTAACTAATTAACTTTGCAGTACTGATGATCAGACCCAGGGGCACTCTACCACTAAGCTACAAACTTTTTGTTTTTTATTTTGAAACAAGTTCTCCCTAAAGTTGCCCAGGCTAGCCTTGAACTAAAGCTGGGATTATAAGCTGAGTGCCACTGTACCCAGTTAAAGTGGGTTTTATTACCCCTTATTACAGGTGGTCACCTTGAGAGGAGCAACTTGATCAGAGTCACACAGTTAATCAGGGCCAAGATTTGAATTCAGAGTCCTGGTTTTTAACTCCTATTCTACCCTGCATTTCCATTTATTCATAGTATTCCATTTTAGAATCATGACATAATCCATGTCATCCCTTAGTGATAGGCTCTTTGGTAGTTTCCAACTTTTTCCTCTAAGAAACGTGGTAGTAAACATCCTAGTATGTATATCTTTGCAAAATCGTCTTATTAGTTCCTCAGGAAACACTCTAGAAGTGAAATGTTTGGACCAAAGGACATATATATTTTCAATTTTGAAATATAATGCCAAGCTACCTAACCAAAAAAAAAGGACTGATTTATACTCAGTTACTTCTTTTTATTTCCTTGGTCCCTGGGAAAGCTGTACTTGATACACCCAGACTTGAACTATGTATCATCACTATTTTCTCTCTCCTTCATTTTCTCCACCACCTACTCATTCCTCAAAAGAGCTACAGTAAGCCAGGTTTAGAGATACATGCTTATAATCCCAGTGAACTGGGAGACTGAGGCAGGAGGATCACAAGTTAGTTTGAGGCAACTTAGTGAGGCCCTCAGCAACTCAGTGACACACTCTCAAAAAATAAAAAGGTCTAGGGATGCAGCTCAATGGTAAAGCATCATCTGTGGTTTCAATCTCCAGTACAAAAAGAGGAAACAAAACAAAACAAAACAAAACAAAGAAATCCAAATTATACCTGCTGGAGAAGAAACTCATTTTTTTACCCTAAGAGCTGTAGCACTACATGTTTCTTTAGGAAGGGGTATACTTTTAATTCCCTCTGAATCTTCAGGCACACTTCTGGAGGTGACAGATATTTTTGGAAATAAAGTTGAATTAAATTATTGCTTTCCTTAAACCCTAGATAACACCTACAAAGACTTTCCCTACACCCTAGAGAAGACCTACAAAGTTTCTAATTAAGCACCTATGCTAACTGGGCATGGTGGTGCACACCTATAATCCCCGGGACTTGAGATGCTGAGGTAGAATGATCACAAGTTCAAGGCCATCCTGGGCAATCAAATGAGATCCTGTCTCAAAATTTTTAAAAGGGTCAGGGATGTAGATTAGTGGGACAGTATCCCTTTGTTCAGTCCCCAGTACTGCAAAAATAAATAAACAAAACATAACAAAAAAGAAAGAAAAGAAAAAAAGCACCAACACTGAATCATTACTGTGAAATGTAACTGGGTAAGGAATAAAGGAATACCTATGGCTTGGATGACCAGATCATCTAAATACTAAAACCACGGCAGGAAGATGTTAACAGGCCAAGGCTTATCTCAGTCATGAACAGAGGATCTGGAATAAGCTTGCACTTGAGATACCTATGGATGACTATGTTCCCACATACTTGCCTAAAGGATTTATCTTTAAATTACCAAGTACATTTAAACTCTTCCAAGTATTTTCTATGTTCTCCCACCACCACGTGCTTATTCACTTTCTCTTACTATGAAAGTAATTTGCTCTTGAAATCTTTAAAGTACAGAATTATTTAAAAAAAATAATAAAAGGTCCTATAATCTCTGTCCCACAGAGGCACTGCTGACTGTTTAGGATAGATTCTTCTGCCATTTCTATAGATATGTTTTTGTTTGTTTGTTTTTTTAACTACCAGGGATTGAACTCAGGTGCACTTGACCACTGACCCACACATCCCCAGCCCTATTTTGTATTTTACTTAGAGACAGGGTCTCACTGAGTTGCTTAGCACCTTGCCATTGCTGAGGCTGGCTTTGAACTTGCAATCCTCTTGCTTCAGCCTCTTGAGCCACTGGGATTACAGGTGTGTGCCACTGTGTCTGGCAACATGTATATTTTTATGTGTACACAAAATTGCTTCTGCTATAAACAGTCTTATTTTTAACCTAAAACTCAATCTTTTAAAAGTAAAAAAATGGTTATATTCTACCATTTACTGCCATGTGCCATTGTACCCAGCTCTACTACTTATTTCAAGAGAACCCACAAAAAGAAAAGCATGAAGCCTCTCTAAAGGACCTACCTTACTAGATCTTCTCTGAAGAGGTCCCACCGTCCAAGACCAGTAGGATAAATTGGCCAAACAGCAGGTCCCCCTTCCCAAAATGTCCAGGCAGGATACATGATATCGTGGTACTCTGATGTCTTCAACAGAAACAGAAAGGCCATTCTAAGTAAATCTTGGAACAGAGCAAGAAGCAAACTGCATTCATGACAGGAGGATATGGACAAAGACCATGCTGTAGTGTCCACTTGCGAAAGATACATTTCTGCAAGAAAGATACATAGTCTGCAAGGTCCAGACTGTAGACATTATGAGGCAAAAGAGACTACAGGATAAAACCCACAGGCTCACCATAGCCAAGAATTTAGAATAATATTAAATATTATTAAATATTTAAATATTAAATATTAAATATTAAATATTAATATTTTCAGTTCCCCAAACTTCTGTTTTTGTAGAGGATATATATACACTGTTAAGATTTTTTAGTTTAAGGAAATAATCTCCCCATCATTTAACTGCTATTACCTTTGGAGTTTTCATGGACTTGCCAGTTCTTTGTTATTTCCCAGTGGATCCTCTGAGAGCAAGAACCAGGAAACAGTGCAAAGATTAAGAGTATGGGCTCTTGGGACAGATCTTAAGAGTCTGAACACAGCCTCAACCTCTGTACAACTCTAGGCAAATTACTTAATCTCTCTATGCCTCATCATTGTATTGGGGAAAATAACATCAATGATACTCTACTCATAGGCTGATTTTGAATACAAAATGACTTAATATAAGCTTCGGATAGTGTCTGGCACATAGAAAGTATTCAATAAGTGTTAGCTAGTGGTACCTGATGCTATGGCAGTATTGAGCACACATTGGTTGAACAGTAAATCCTCAGCTATTCACTGATCAGGGTAAGAAGTGCCAATAGGCAGAATGAGGGAAAAGAATATGATCACACATCTTTCAAAGAAAGTTTGAAATCATTTGTTGCTTTTTAAAAAAATTTTTTTTAGTTGTAGATGGACACAATACCCTTATTTTATTTATTTATTTTTTATGTGGTGCTGAGGATTCAACCCAGCACTTCACACATGATAGGCAAGCCCTCTATTTTTTGGCTATAACCCCAATCACTCATTTGTTACTTTTTATGGCTAATCTGTTAAATATCTGGTCACTGATAAACCTCTAACAATTTCTTCCTTGGAATCACATGTGCAATATGCTGCTTACCTTCTCTTAAATACTTAAAAAAATATTATTCATTAAGCATTTCAAACATAATAGTTATTCAATGGAAGCTACATAATTAACTATAAAGTTAACATATTAAAATACCTCCCTTTGAAACTAGGAATTGCAATTTTTAAAAAACAGAAGGGAGGGAAGATAAAAGGAAAGTTAGTATACTGATGGTCATACTTTATTATCCACAGAAATGACAGATAAATAGACACCAAGTCCTTACTGATTTATATGGGAGCCTCTATCTGTTCTTCTTGGAGAGTTTCATGACAAACAAGGGGGACTAAGCACTTTTGAGAAATAAGGCTAAACCACTGGCAATGAAATACAAAATGTGGCCTCAGCCCACTTATAACACAGGAAATAAATAAGTCTAGAGAGAAAGTAAACTGTGATTTGAAAAAAAAAAAAAAAAAAGAAGAAGAAGTGAGGATAAAAGGTCCTTCTGCTTTGGAAAAAAAAAAAATCAGAGATGTTCTTTTTTAAAAAATCCATGGGGTTTTCCTAACTCTACTTTCTACTCTTAATCAATAGTTTTATTTATTTACTATTTATTTAGTACTAGGGATTCAACAAAGGGGCACTCTACCACTGAGCTACATCTGTAGTCCTCTTTTATTTTTTATTTTGAGATAGAGTCTCACTAAGTTGCTGAGGATTTCGCTACAATGCTGAGGCTGGTCTCAAACCTGGGGTTCTCCTGCCTTAGCTTCCCAAGTAGCTGGGATTACAAGCATGTGCCACTGTGCCCTGTTTGTTTTGTTTTGGGGGGGTCAGGAGGCACTAGGGATTGAACCCAGAGGTGCTATACCATTGAACTATATCCCCAACCCTTCTTTACTTTTGAGACAGGATCTCACTAAGTTGCCAAGGCTGGCCTTGATCTTGAGATCCTCTTGCCTCAGTTTCCCATGTCACTGGGATTATAGGATGTGCCACCACACCTGGCTCTCTGTAGGATTTCTGAGTCCTACTTCCAATGTCCTGTAGTTTCTTCAGGCCTCTTTCTCCCTACCCTCTCTCTCTAGCACACAGACATGCAAGAAATCTTACATTATTTATGGGTCCTCAACTCCATCTTCTCAGTCTTATTGCTCAACCACTGTGAATTTACAGGGACAGAGAATCCATTCCTGGCCCTTGGGACTCATCCTTACTATTAACCACCAGACTCTGCCACAGGACGATGATCTTTTCTCATATTCTAAAGGAGCACCCTCCCTCCCTCCCTGTGGCTCTTTTGTACTCACCTTACTGAAGGAGAAGACTGGGATGACAGGCTCCATCCATTTAGGAACCTGAGGATAATCCCGTACATTGATTATCATCTCCATGTCAGGGAGGTGCCCGATAACTTCCAAAATAAAGTGCTCAACACCACTACATCTGTCAATGAGAAAAACTCAAAGTCACCACAGTTGTATCTGCAGAGTCTAGGATAAAGGGTCCCAGCCACACTTCGAAATGAGACAAGCTAGTGTTCAGATCATCAGCTTACTTCAAAGTCTCCTGAAAGCAATGCCTTTCTTTAAAAAATAATTTTTTAGTTGTCAATGGACCTTTATTTTATTTATTTATATGTGGTACTGAGAATTGAACTCAGTGCCTCACACATGCTAGGCAAGTGCTCTACCACTGGGCTACAACCCAAGCCCCCTGAAAGCAATGCTTCTAAAGTACTATGGTAACTTTTATATTGCGCAAGTTATCATTCCTAGCTAAGCTGTTCCAGGTTATGACACTTAATAAAATTTTCCAAATAAATCATCATATTTTTGAAGGGAATATGATTGCAACTTCTACCATTTTTCCTCTATTCAATCCCAGATTTTTCTTTATTTCCCTTATACAGATTAGTTTAATTAGTAAGAAAGGTACAAATTCTGATAGGAACTGAAAGAGCTAATTTTCTAATTATGCTACTGAGTTTTGCTTCTCACAAAGGCATGGCTATAGTTTGGATCTGGAATATCCCCAAAGTCCCATATATTAAAGGCTTGGTCCTCAACGTGGCTCTATTGGGAGGCAGTGGAAAATTGTAAGAATTATAAGAAGTGGGGTATAGAGAGATGTTTTAGGACTTTGGGGTGTGCTCTTGAAAAAAACTGGGGTACCACATCCATCTCTTGCTCTCTCTCTTTTTGCTTCCCAGACATGATAAGGTTAACAATTTGCTTCAGTGCATACTCTCTGCCATGATATACTGTTGTGCCACAGGCCCAAAAGCAAGGGGGCCAGCTGATAATGAACTGAAACCTCTGATATATAAGCCAAAATAAACATTTCCTCTTTTTAAGTTAAATTTCTTAGTTATTCTATTACAATCATGGATAACTAACACAGACACCACATTATTTCTACCACAACTGTCATAGTGTATGAGGAGAGAAAATTTCTCATTATCTTCAACCTAAACACAGAACACTATTACAGTTAATTTTTTAGGTCAGAAAAAAAGTGTTTGCATAATCACAAAGACTGTAATATCACTTCCTGACTAATCTCTCTGAGGAATCCACAGAGGCTTTCTTAACAGGAGAAGATACACAGACAGTTTAGTTTGTTTCTTCCCTATCCTTCAAGGTTCTGAGCAGCACCACACTAGGGTAGCGTTCCAAGAACTGATCAAAATTTTCTGGCCACATGGAAATGACTGATTTAAGAAAATTCTATATATAGGGAGATGATTACAAAAAAAATATCAACAGTTCAAAAACATAGGTAAAGACACTCAACAGTACTAAAAACAAAATGTCATCCCACCTTTATGTACAATTATAAAGTACCGGGGGCTGGGGAGATAGCTCAGCTGGTAGAGTGCTTGCCTTGCAAGCACAAGGCCCTGAGTTCAATCCCCAGTACCGCAAAAAAAATAAAATAAAATAAAATAAAATAAAGTACCAATGAAAAAATGTGGGGGAAAGAAAATTAAATGTCAGCTGGAAGCGGTGGTACATGCTTATAATCCCAGTGAATTGGGCGGTTGAGAGAAGAGGATTGCAAGTTTGAGGCCAGCCTCAGTAAGTTGATGAGATCCTGTCTCAAAAAAGTGGAAAGGCCTGGGGATTTGACTCAGTGGTAGAATGCCCCTGGGTTCAATACCTAGTACTACAAAATAAAAGAAAGAAATGTCAAAAAACTACATGCCAATTTTACCAATCAGACTGACAAAGATCCAAAAGTCTAATACACAGTGTTGGTGAGGCTATAACATCTATTTAGAGCATGTGAAACAAGGGTGGCAGAAATATGAACAGGTACAACCTCTCCGAAGGACAATTTATTTTTATTTATCATGATTTTAAAAACACATTAATTGGCCTAGTTATTCCACTTCTAAACATTTAGCTTACATACATATTTATAAAAGTGCTCCAAGGTATATGTACAAGAATGTTTGCTGCAGCACTATTTCTGGTAGCCAAAAACCATGGAGACAGGGAAATGGGGAGAAATAATGTAAATGCCCATTGATAGAGGTCCCAATAAAGAAATCCATATATTAGATTATTATACAGCCATGAAATGGTGAGCTGTTCTTTCTGTACCTGGTCCATAATAGACATTCAATAAATACCTATGTTTTTCTGCCTCTTTCAGCTCAGTTCACCCCTGCTGTGTTTCATCAGCCTGTGTCCTGCAGCTACTATAGCAAGGGAAGGAAGAGATGAAGGGGCAAGTACAGTCCAGTCAATACATCCCATGATGTGCCCAAACCTCATAAATAGAGAGGAACTGGTAGCTGGGCTTGGTGGTGCATGCCTGTAACCTCAGTGATTCAGGAGGCCCAGGTAGGAATATTGCAAGTTTGAGGCCAGCCTTAGCAACTTAGCAAGGCCCTAAGTATCTTAGCAAAGCCCTGTCTCAAAATAAAATAATATATAAATAAAAAGGGTTGGGGATGTAGCTCAGTGGTAAAATGCCCTGGGTTCAGTCCTCAGTACAAAAAAAAAAAAAATTGACCTGGCAAGAAAAATTCCCAGGCATGCGAAAGAGCTTATCACTACTTTGTAGTCCTTGTAAAATGTGAGGAGGGATTCACTTGTGAGGACCCTGAACAGACTTCTAAAAGCAGTATCAAGTAGGCTCATATATTATAAGGTCAGAAGATGCATCTACTTCATAACTCTTACCTTGAGGGAAACATGCAGTCATTTTCTCGGTATAATCTGTTCTTAATGATCTGATAGTGGGTCCCTAGCTTCCGTTTGACTACTTCCGCCATCATCTTCCTGGAGATTCCCCCTCGGAAAGGAATCAGGTCCTCTTCTATGACACTGAAAAGGAATTAGAATTGTCAAGGAAAGCAGGCCAAAAGCAGTACCATTCCATGAACTTCCCAAGTGCATTTACATTTAGTACTAGAGAACACAGTAAACTGAGGCAAAGAGGGGTCAGGGACCAGGGACTAGCTCAGAGGTAGAACCTTTGCCTAGCAAGTTTGAGGCTCTGTATTTGATCCCCACGCATCGCCCAAAAAAATGTAGTGAGCAAGAATGAGCAACTCTTCCCCAGAAGCACCACGGATAATGAAAAAACATCAAACGTACAGGGCATGGTGGCACCAGCCTGTAATTCCAGCAATCTGGGAATGCTGAGGAAGGAGGATCACAAGTTCAAGGTCAGACTCAGCAACCTAACAAAACCCTGTCTCAAAATAAAACTTTAAAAAGGCAGGGAATGGGGGCAGGGCAGTGGGGGTATAGTTCAGAGATAAATTGTTCCTGGGTTCAATATTCAGTTGGGGGTGGGCATCATACACAACAAAAGTATAAAAAGTAACAATAAGTCAAGTAAATGTCTCTTCTTCCATCAGGACTGCTTCTTCCTTTAATCCATAGCCCTCTGTTCATGTCACACCCAAGTCCTCCCAGTCACTACAGTCCTACTGACATATATCTCTTTGTCTGGACACCCACAAAAGTTATGGTTTATGCCTCGCAGTCTAACACTGTCTATCCCCTACCTACCCACACACATGCTCTAGAAGCTGAAAGCCTTAACCAGAAAATAAACTATTTTGTATCTCTCTGGAAGCTCAGTAACATAGCAAGTTTTCAATAAGTATCCTAAGTATCAGATGAATTTTTGAGGAGTCAGAATAATACAATGAGAAGCCACTCTGCTATTTAGCTGATGACAAGTCTGAGATCCAGAGAAATTAAGAGTCTCTTTCAACGTAGTTATCTTTTTATCATACCAAGTTCCAGTCCTAATTTGCATTCATTAAAGGTAAACAATAGGAAATAAATGATTGGATTCATTGATAAATATGTCCATTCCTTCAACAGTATTTACTGAGTGCACTTACTGAGGTACAACAGTAAATAAGACAGACCCAGACCTCAAGAAGTTTTTAATCCACGGAAAAAAACAGACAATCACATGTTCCACAGGATGATGGCTTAATGCTGAGACCACAGGGCCCATTCCAGAGCCAGCACATTTCCATCCCTTAGAATTGAGACAACCACCTCAGTCATCCTTTCTGCTCTAAATATATGCTTGGCTCTCTGACCATTGCAACCAAAGTCTCTCAGGGATTTTTCTTTTTTTCTTTCTTTCTTTTTCTTTTTCTTTCTTTTTTTTTTTTAATTGGTACTGGGGATTGAACCCAGGGGTGCTCTACCACTATGCTACATCCCATCCCCAACCCTTTTTATTTTTTAAATTTTGAGACAAGAGTCTGGCTAAGTTGCTGAGGCTGGCCTAGAAAATGTTCTCCAGTCTCAGCCTACCGATTCGCTGGTATTACAGGTATACCCCATGCGAACCCAGCTCTCAGGGATCGTCGGGTACATCCTTTGGACAAGATTTCAACTCTCAAAGACATATCAAAGAACTCACCCATGGTAGCAGCTGCAGTTTTGACTTGAACATGGTTCATAATTCTCCAAAGACCTGTTAATTTGGTCAATAAATATTTTCCACTTTGAACCTTCAAAAAGTGAAATGAGAGTTAATTAAATATCTCTGAGCATTTTTATTTGCCAGCAGTATGCAGACAGGACCAACAAAAGACCCAAACTTTCAGAAGCCCCCACTCCTATCCCTCTGATTGAAACAAAGCACCAGGAAGGATTCTGTAACTCGCTGAGCCATTAGATGTCCAAGAAATTGGAAAATCCACGAGGTTAATGGTCGGCCTTCAAGAAGGCTGTGGATAAACTGGATGGCGACACAGATTCTCGTCTTATAATCAAATTAAGTTCGATAAAAAGGATCAATTAAAAGTCATGGACTTTAACCTTTCCCTCATCCCTCTGACAGCACACACACAGCCCACCCACCCGCTTCTCCCGGTGGGTTCTAAGTAGGGAAGAGAACAGCCAGCGCGGCCGATTCCTCCTGCGCGTGAACAGGGACTTCCCTCTCCTCCTTATCACTCAGCATTCCGGAGGATGGGTTGCCCTCCAGGGTCCTGGGCTGAGCCTGAGACCCAGACACCCTCGCTCTGCACTTCGAGGCGCCCGCTGCCCGCTGCCCGCTGCCCAGCTCTGCGCTACAGCGGCCACAGCATCCTCCAGGGCGCCTGCCGCGCGCGGAGCGCCTCCGGGCCGGAGCCCAGGGGCACGGTCGGCCCTGCCGGGAGCCCACCTGACTCCTTCTGGCGGCCCAGCACTGGGGCCAGCAGTAGCAACAGCAGCCAGAGCCGAAACCGAGCGCTGGTCCGCCGCTCCATCGCCAGCCGACCCACGGCGGACACCCCGCAGCCCCGCCCCGCACAAAGATGGCGGCGGGCTCCGCAGCCCGGGGACGCGCGGGCCGCCCCGCACAGAGGTGGCCGCCGCGCGCGCCCAGGCGCCGGCCCTCGGAGAGGCCAACAGGGAACCAGGTGCCCGCAAGCCGGCGGACAAGTACCTCCAATAAGGTCAGTTCCTTCCATTCTATAGCATACTGCAAACGTTCTCTACAGCCAAAAGACTGAAGGTCGGAGAGGATACTTTTCTTGCTCACAGCTTTACGGTCAGTGGCACAACCAAGACTTATCATAGAGCCTGATCTTTCCACGACATCAAACTGCTTCTTATTAAACAGCATAGATTTGTTGAGCATGTGAATGTGTATAGCACCATTTGCACGCCTGCAATCCCAGTGACTAGGGAGGCTGCACGCAGGAGAATCGCGAGTTCGAGGCCAGCCTCAACAATTTAGCAAGAGCCTGTTTCAAAATAAAAAATAATAAAGGGCTGGGCAGGTAACTCAGAGGCAGAATGTTCCTGGGTTCTAGTTTCAAAACTGCAAAAACAAAACAAACGAGACCTTCAAATGTTGCAAATAGGCTAGCACAGGTCCCTTTATAACAGAAATTTCTAACTGTTGGGGCGACTTAGACAAAGAAAAAAAAATCAGTGGTGTTAAATAAAATCCATGGGAAGCCATTGTTTGGACAGAGGCTCCAATGAACCAGATCAAATCAGAATGAAGTCACTTGACCTAGATACCGATAATCAAACTGAAATTTAAATGGTCTCCTTTAAAACACAAAACAAAACCAGATTCACAGCAACCAATCAGAAAGAGTTCAGTATACCTAGGCGAGCATGATAAAGAAGTTCCCTGTTTTAACCCTATAAGGACAGTTAACTTTCATTCTGCTTTTCATTCTTTATTTCTTCAGCCCTTTTCTGCCTGTATAGCCAACCACCTCTGCTCAGATCATTGGAACACCTGTTTTGATGGATGAGGTGCTGCCAGATTCATGACTCACTAATGAAAGCCAATTAGATCTTTGTTTTTTGACAGCTGACAATAGAAAACTGAATATTATATATCCAGGTGTAGGTTATGTAGGCATGCATTAGTGATCATACAGATCTTCATCCTTGAATAAAATATGCATAACAACTCTAGGTTTTGCAGAACTACACAGAAGTACAAAATCAAATTTGTGCCCTGGAGTTTAGAACTAGTAGAAAAAAAAAAAAAGACTTCCCTTGAGATAACTTACTTTTCTTTTTGGTGTGTGTGGGGGAGTAGTGGAGATTGAACCCCAGGGTGCTATACCACTGAGCTACATGCTCAGGCCTTTTTATTTTTAATTTTGAGACAGATTTTCATTAAGTTGCCCAGGCTAGCCTCAAACTTGAGATCCTCCTGCTTTAGTCTCCTGAATAAGTAGGATTATAGGCATGTGCCACCATGCCCAGCTGATGATTTATAATTTAAAATAATGTTAAGTGCTATGAGTTTCAGTGAAGAAAAAGACCAATATAAACCAGAAATCTGGAGAAAAGGGTGACAGGGGTATATTCCAAACTGAAGAAAAGGAAATGTTACAGTTAAGGAATATTGTGCTAGAGACATTAAAAAAGTGGGAGCCAGAGTTTGCAGTGTAGAATCTACATTGATAGTAGTGAAGGGTAAGGATACATGTTGAGAAAATTTGGAAGATTAAAATGATGTTGATTAGCTAGGAATAGGCCATATCAATCAGAGGGGCTATTTAGACTATATTCCCTAATGGTGTAATCATTACTCTGTTTGGGTCTTATAAGACCTATGTGGCCTACTTGAATTTTTTCCTGACTCTAATCTTGCTGGTTTTTGAGGACTGGATGCCTGAAGGTCAAAAGTTTCTCTTCAGTTGGGCAGGCCAAAGCTGGCTAAGTCTAAGATGGTTGTCAAAATGACTCAGACACCCTCTAACTTCATTATAAAAAAAGTCTGCCAATATTCTTCCCCTTTATTAACCTATCCTTCCCTTTCATTTTTTTTTTCTCTATATCTATAAATTTCCAACCCCCCAGGGAACAGTAGGTTGATTTGGAAGTTTATCTCCCGCTTCTCCCATTCTTGGCCAAGAATAAAATTCTCCTTTGCGGCTTAATCAGTGCTCAATCTTATTATTGGTTCCACAATTCTCACAGCCGGCCTTTGGAATAAAAAATTGGTAAAAACAGGGCTTTGTGGTACATGCCTGTAATTCCAGCAGTTTGGGAGGCTGAGACAGGAGGATTGCAGTTTTGAAGTCAGTTTCAACATCTTAGTGGGACCTTGTCTCAAAATAAAAAATAAAAAGGGTTGGGGATGTAGCTCAGTGGTAGAGCACCCCTGGGTTCAATCCCCAGTACTGAAAAAAAAAAATGGTGATGATACCACTTAGTTTGCGGATGAGACTCACTTTGGGTGAATAGGCAGGAGAAGAAAAGACCCCAATAGTATATTGGACTGAACTATTTCAGGAATTCAAAAATGAGTCAAAATGTTTTCTTCTAGGAAGATGTGCAGTATTTCAAAATGAAGGGTTCATCAGAAGCACATAACTGAAGACAGCATGTACCACATGAGTGCCTCAATGACATTTCCTTTCAAAGTTAGTTGAAAATGAATAGAGTGGAAAACAATTTTTCAAATTTAGTAAGATTTTTTCCCATAATCACAATTTTCTGTGATCAGAAGAAAATGGAAATCACCTTGTGTTATACTGTCTTTGAAATGAAAGTAAATTTTTTTTTCAATCTTACAATGTTTATGTGTGTGAAAGAAGAGCAGTGAGAGGCCGAGTGGTAAGCAGGAATAAATAGGAGGAATAAACTTCCTCTGAATCCAAATCAGAATTGTTCCAGTTCCTTAATAGGTGAGATCATTTATTTTAGGGGTTGCTGTATCTGAATAAGTAGCATAATCCTCCTGGAGTTTACGAAAAACACACATTTGTGGATCTTGTGCTAGCCAGTAATTTAAAATATGTTAAATAGTAGCAACACTAAGTAACATAATTAAGCACTCTTATTTGTTCAAATAAAAACAAGGCTTCTTCTATAAGGGATAATAATGCCCCTATTTTAGGGGAATTAAATACCTGTATAAGTAAAGAGAGACCAGTGGACATCATTTATTTACTCTTCAAAAAGTCTTGGTCAGATCTGAGTATGGTGGTACATGCCTGTAATTTCAGAAACTTGGGAGACTGAGGCAGGAGGATCAAAAGTTCAAGGCCAATCTCTGAAATTTAGCAAGACCCTTTCTTAGAATAAAAAGTAAAAAAAGGGTTGAGTGTAGCTCAGTGGTAGAGTCCCCTTGAGTTCAATTCCCATTACAACACACACACACACACACACACACACACACATACAAAGTCTTTGCCAGATTTCTACATTGAAAATACATTTTAATTGATACATAGTAATTGTACATATTTATGGAATGCAGTGTGATATATCTGTGTGTATACATGCCATTCAATGATCAAATCAGGGTAATTATTCATCACCTCAGACATTTATCATTTATTTTTGTTTGGAACATACAAAATCCCATCTTCTAGCTATTTCAAAATAGACAATAGGGCTGGGGATATAGCTCAGTTGGTAGAGTGCTTGCCTTGCAAGCACAAGGCCCTGGGTTCAAATCCCCAGCACCACAAAAATAAATAAATAAATAAATAAATTATTGTTAACTATAATCACCCTACTGTGCTAGAACTTATTCCTCCTAAATGTAATTTTGTATGTTCTCTAACCTCTCTCTCCCTGAACCTCATTCCCTTTTGTTTCTGCTAACTACTGTTCTTTTCTCTTCTTCTGTAAGATCAATTTTTTAGCTTCCACATATGAGTAAAAACATCACATTGCAAACATTTACAGTTTATCACCTCTGCCAGGTGCAATGGTACCCTGTAATCCCAGTGACTCCGGAGACTGAGGCAGGAGGATCACAGGTTTGAGGCAGTCTCAGCAACTTAGTGAGATCCTGTTTTAAAATAAAAAATAAAAAGAACTTAGACTGTAGTTCAGTTGTAATTCATTCTTTAGTTCAATCCCCCAGTACCAAAGGAAAAAGAAAGTTTATCTTTTATAGAAAGTGTTAAATGGTCATTAAACTAGCTGAAGGTTGGGGTAAAATAGGCTCTTCTCTTTTAAAAATTAAACAATGAAATTTCCTGGGATTCGTGATAAATTGATTTTTCTTAAGTTAAAACTAAATTACTTTGAATATAGTAAATTTTCTACTGTGACAAATAACAGCAAGACATGGGAAATTACTAAATCCCCCCATCTTATTCCTTACTCCAGTCTTTCTCATAATATAAAATGGCATCACCATTCTCCCAATTGTTCTCATTCTCTTTTTTACTTCTCCCCATCAGAAAGAAATCTTGCATTTCTTCAATTTTTGCTATACCACCTCTTCTACTGTATAAGTCCTCCTAAATGTCCTTGCTTCCATGGATTCAAAATTTGGTTCCACCATTAATAGTTAGGTGACTTACATAAGTACTTAACCTGTGTCTTATTTTCCCCATGTGAAAATGGAGATATAACAATAATACTTCTGTGGGATTAGCTTAGGATCAAACGATGTAGTATTTGGAAATGTCTTCGAACAATGCCTTATACAGAGTAACCATTGTATGGGTATTCATTAAGTAAAAATAAATAATACTTTTCCTTCAAACATATCAATTAAAAGTTGTAAGAGTAATTTTAAATTGTATCACTTGCTTGCTTGAACTCCTTATTGGTTTCCTGCTGCACTTAAAATGCATATATTGACCAGGCACACCTGTAGTTAAGATGATTCCAGAGACTGAGGCAGAAGGATCTTAAATTTGAGCCCAGCCTCAGCAATTTAACCAGGCCCTAATCAACTTAGTAAGACCTGTCTCAATATAAAATAAAAAGGGCTGGGGATGTAGCTCAGTCGAACAGTGCCCCTGGGTTCAATCCCCAGTGACTCCCCCCCCCCCCAAAAGCAAATACTGTGGTTTATTTTATTTAATTTTTTTCATCTTTTGAGTTAGGGTGCACTACGTTGTAGAGGTTGGCCTCAAATTTGTAATTCTCCTGCCTCACTCTCCCCAGGGCTGGGATTACAAGTATATACCACCAGGCCAGGCCCAAATATTGTGGTTTAAAAGCACATGCCAGTATCTTAAATCCATTTCATGTTACATTGTCTTTGCTTATCATGATTCAGTCATACAGGAGGTTGCTTTTATGAAAGTGCTCAGATTTCTGCATAAATTTTGTTTCTATTTCTATTTGAATTGCTTTTCTTTTTCTTCCTTTGTGTATCTATGTATTGGGGGGTACAGGGACACTATTACTCAGCTACATCCTCAGTCTTTATTTATTTTTATTCTGAGGCAGGTTCTTACTAAGTTGTCCAGGCTGGCCTCAAACTTGTGATGTTCCTGCTTTCTCCTCCTAAGACACTGGGATTACAAATGTGCACCTGGCTGTTTTTGCATTACTGGTTACTTCCAAACCTTTAGGTTTCTACTGAATATCTTTGCCTCAAAGAGATCTCCCCCCAAAATAGCACCCTCCTTATTTTTTACCTCAGTTCCTTGTTTGTCTCTTTCATAATACCTATAATTTGTAATTGTTTTATATATTAAAATATTTCCCTTATTAGAATGTAAGCTTCAGGAGGGCAGGGATGTACCTGTTTTGATCACTAACACAGTGTCTGGTACACAGTAGGAACTAAATAATTAATTGCTGAATGAAGGAAGGATGCTGGTGAGTCATCTGAAAAGCATCAAAGGAGTTTCAATGTAGCAAGTTAGGAAGCAGCTAACAGCAAATATTAAAATAAATGTACAAAACTCCTAATGACAAGAAGTGAATACAATGCAAATTTGTAATAATCTGTATTGGGGTTTATATATTCATGAATGAAGACTGATATATTAGGATACTGTAAATATTGGGGAATATTACTAACTTTAGTGGTTTTGATTAGCAGTCATTCTGGCTCTGCTTAGCTTGGGTTATTTTTAACAGAGTACTTAACTACTTTTCCTTTGTGAAATGAAAACTATGGTAGCATCTATCAAAGCATTATGAGACTTATCTCCCTCACCTCCTCCTTACTAGAAATTCATTCCGCGGTTTCATACATGCTAGGCAAGAATTGTACTGCTGAACTGCAACCCCAGCCCAGCCCTAGGAGATTTAACTGAAATGTGTAAAGTTACTACTCTAGTGTTTGGCACAGCAGCAATTCTCAATAAAAGTTGACTAATCATGTAATCAATATAAGGGGACCCCCCCCCCCGCGCCCCCAGCACTGGGAATTGAACACAGTGGTGCTTTACGGGTACATTCCCAGTCCTTTTTATCTTTTGAGACAGGGTCTCACTAAATTGCTGAGGCTGGCCTAGAACTTGCAATCCTCCGAGTAGCTGGGATTACAGGCTAGTGCCACTGCGCCAGGCAGAGGCTTTGTCTTTAAGGGCTTTGCCTGTGGAGTGATAGATCTTACATAAGTGCTCCTTTTAATACTCTTACTCCTCTAATACCAAACTCTTGGGAGTTCCTGAACTCATCAGGATTGAACCAGAGGCCTGGTGCATGCTAAGCCCCAGCTGTATCACTGAGCCCTTCTTACCTCTTTATCTGCCACTTCCTCTCCACGGGGAAATCCATTGTCCCGCAAAACTGCCTACTCATTCATGGAGTCTTGGCTTAAACCCCAAGTTCTCTACAAAGCTTTATTTGTTATTAACTCCACACCATCCCGATTCACTACCAGGATGGTTCATTACCATCTCTGGACCCTGGATATAATAATGTTACATTTATTGTAATAAATCCAAATTATTGTGTTTTCCTGGTATCTGGTCCCTTCTGTAGATTCTAAGCTTCTGTGGTATTCACTTTTTAATCCTAGCATAATCTAGTCCTTTACAGAAAGCGTAGGGTTGGATGCTGAAAAACTACTGAGACCCTTTTACTAGGTAGCGATGGGACCTTAGGTGACGTCTCCCAGCCCTCATTTGTGAAATGGGGCAACAACTTATACATGGCTATTCGTTGTAGTATTTGAGATAAGAACGTCTAATTGACAGACCCTCGAGTAGGAAATACACTAGCCAGCTCCCGCGGGGAAGGCGGGACGGCGCCCTCTGGTCGGCGAGTCCCACTGCGCAAGCGCACGCGAGAGACTGTAGGGCTGCTCCTCCCGCTGTGAGTGTAGTTCCGGGGGCCCCCGGCGGCTGGGGCGGGCAGCAGTCGCAGAGTTGACGTCATCGCCGTGCGCTGCCACGTCTGCTCAGCTCCGCGGTAATGGAGGCTGAGGATGAGTGCTGACGGGGCCGGGCTCTGGTTCTAGCTCTAGCTCTGTCTCTGACTTGGGGGTCTAGGTTTGGGTCTGGGTTTAGCGGCCTGAGGCCTGGACGCCCTTTTTCAGCCCTTCAGGCGGGGACGGCCTGCATACAAGCAGTTGGTTTGGAGAGCTTTAACGCGGGGAGCTAGTTATCTTGCCTGGGGTCCAGTCTTTAAAGCCACCTCCTCCTCCCAGGGATCCCGCCCCACCGGCCGGGCCTCCTCCATGCGTGAGTATTACCTAGCTGCTGCGTCCGACTGTCCCGCGTCTAGCTTTGATCCTCCGGGGTGGGCGGCGGGGACCGCTTTGTCGTCGTCTTTTAGGGGCCAGTCTCTTGAAGTTTGTGGTGTCTCGCCATCCACCTCCCCGCATCTCATTGTCTCTCTTCTCCTAGTGTTCACCTCACTTTTCTTTCCCTTTTTTTGTTGAGCAAGAACCAACAACCCCAACTCCCAACAGTTTGAATGCTTTGTCTCACCTGGTTAGTGTGCAGCCGAGGGCTGTTAGGAATAGGGAACATCAGATCCATCTACAGTAATGTTTTGAAAATCAGGGTTTTTCCAGTGTGTGATTCTTCGGTTTTTGGTTGTACTGTTTTAGGAAACATTTGGTGTTCATATTATCGGAACCATAATTTTTGCCATAGTTTGGTGAAAACACCAATTCTTTTCAGTGAGCGTCTTTGTTACTTACCTTATAATCTTGTAATTAACATAATTTCTAAATCACATTACACGTTTTCCTGGAGTGGGCATCCACTTGAGTTCCTTTTGGTCTTTTTGCTCTAACGTGAAGATATCACTTGAACAATTTAAAGAGTTTAAGGCCTATAGGTGCCCTTTTATCCATCTTCATCAGATTTGACAAAACCCACCATAGAACAGGGTACCCTTTTTTTCCTGATGAGGAAACCAATTCAGACGTTAAATCACTCTGTCAAGGTCAGATAACATGTGGTACATCTTATCTCAGAACAGATCCCTTGATAACAAATGCTAACTTTTTGCATATGCCTGTGTGGTGGGGATTCAATCCAGGGCCTCTCACATGCTAGGCTAGTGCTCCACTACTGTATTACATCCCCAACCCCATCTATTTTAATTTTGAGAAGGGGTTTTCCTAGGTTTCCCTCTTTGTGATTCTCCTGCCTCAGTCTCCTGAGTACCTGGGATTACAGGGCACACTGGCTAAAGCCTAACATCATGGACAGTGACAAACTTCTTGTATTTCAAGCGACTTAACCTGAAACGTTGAATAGGAAATGTTTAAATTGTGATCTTGTAAAATTCCACCTGATTGTAGTATCTTTCATAGGATACAAGTCAACTGACCAAAGAGACAAATTGCGATTTGCCTAATACTGAACAAAATTTAGGATTCTGACCCATTAGAATCTGAGTAGTCTTTCATTAGAATAAAGTAGGTAATAGACATAGAGAGTGTTTGTTTGAAAGTCTAGTTTTACAAGGCTTGTTTACTCAGTTTTCTGGTTATTTTGTTACATTGCCTACTGTAAAGATAGTTAACTGATATTTACATTTTTTGTTTTTGTTCAGAGTTTAAACAGGTTGACAACCATTAACCGGGGTTGCAACTACAGGTGGCACTGGAAGCAGACTGGTTCCCGGACATGCCCGGTGGAAGGAGGGGCCCTAGTCGGCAGCAGCTAAGCCGTTCAGCTTTACCTTCTTTACAGACTCTGGTTGGTGGGAGCTGTGGCAATGGAACAGGCTTGAGAAACAGGTAAAGAAAAAATAAATCTATGCATAATCTGTACTGTCCAGTGATCAGTAAGACTGACATAAAATTTATTATGGTGTTCAGATATTTGCTTATCAAGCTTTATTCTTGACACTGAAGTAGAGATTCTGCCCTTTCAGACTGAAAGGTTAGTATTTCAGCATACTTCAGAGAGATGTGATATGGGGCTCACAAAGTGAACAAAGCCCTATTCTTATGGCTGATAATCCAAAGTCTAGTCATTACTTTTTTTTTTTTTTTTTTTTTGTGGTACTGGGAATCAAACCCAAATTTGCATATGGTAGGCAAGGACTGTGCAACTGAGTTTCATTGCCAGCCGTAATCATCACCTTTTTAGCTATTAGAAGAAGGGGCAGGTGGATGAAAGTACAGGGTAGATGTGATGGTTTGGGATCCCCTCCTTTCAGTACTAGTGACTGAACCCAGGGAGCATTCTGCTATTGAGCCCAGCCCTTTTTAAATTTTTATGAGACACTGCTTGCTAAGTTGCTGAGGCTGGCTTGGAATTTACCATCTTCCTGCCTCAGCCACCTGAGTCTCTGGGATTACAGGCATGTGCCACCACATCTGGCAAATGTGATGGTCTATCTGCTTATTGGCATTCTTTTTATTTTTGGAGGTCAAATTAAAATTGACAGCTAACATGAAGTTCTAAAATTATGTTTTCTTCAAGGGTTTCAAAAATTATTTTGTCAGAAAACTGCTCAGTATTAATAAACTGTTAGCTGTAACCTAAATAAACATCTTTTAAGATTTGTGCCACGTTGTATGAGAATAAAGAATTTGATCTTATCTCTGTTCATAATTTTCAGAAATTAGGATGAAAGATTTCTTTTTTTAAGGAAGGGGATATTGAGGATTGCCCCCTGGACTTTGAGCTTTCTTAGCTATCACTGAGCTACATCCCAGCCCAAGATGAATTTTCTTTTCTTTTTTTTTTTTTTTTTAACAATACTAGGGATTAAACCAAGAGTACTCTACTTCTGAGCTATCTTCCAATCCCTTTTTATTTTTTATTTGAGATAGGGTCCAGCTAAGTTGATGGGGGTAGCCTCTAACATTTGGTCATTTTGTCTCAGCCTCCCAAGTAGCTGGGATTACAGGCATGTGCCACTCCACCTGGCAGGATGAATTATTTCTAATCTTATGCCGGTTGACTCACATCATCATAAGACTTGACTATGTAGCAGTGTAGCAATGGGTTCAATTCCCAGTACCAAAAATAAATAAAATTTAATGATCTCTTCAAACTAGAGTTTCAGGGAAAGCCCCACTGAAATAAGAATATCAAAACTAATATTTTTTGTGGTGTTGGGAATAGCTTACATATAATAGGCAAGGATTCTCCACTGAGCCTTCCTCCCAGCCACCAGAACAAATTTCAAAGATTGGGTAGAACTTGGGTTATAAAGTCAAAAAGAGTGAGGTCAGGCCAAGAAGAAGTATACAAATACATTAGGAGGGCCTGAAGTGGTACTGACTAATAGCTCTGAAAATTAAAATCAAGACAAGAGAAAAACTCTTATTTAGGGAGGAAGTAGAAACAAGCTGGCAAAAATTATCTTGTCCAAACAATTGATCAGATAAAAGCATTGCTGTATTGCTACATTATTAAGGTCTTAGTAAGACCCTGACTCCAAATAAAATGGGCAGGGGGTTTAGCTCAGTGGTAAAGCACCCCTGGATTTAATCCCTGGTACCTCTCCCCTCTTCTTGAATTTATAGTGTTTTTTGGTGGTTGTTTTTGGTTTTGTTTTGGTACTGGGGATTGAACCCAGGGGCTTTTAGCCACTGAGCCACATCCCCAATCCTTTTTTGTATTTTATTTAGAGACAGGGTATCACTGAGTTGCTTAGGGCCTTGCTGAGTTGCTGAAGCTAGCTTTGAATTTGGGATTCTCCTACCTCAGAATTCTCCTAACTCAACCTCCTGAGCTGCTAGAATAACATGTAGTTCTTTAGCAATTAATTTGAGACTGTGTGTGTGTGTGTGTGTGTGTGTGTGTGTAAGAACATATTTTTCAACTAATTAAAAGTGTTCATGATTTGAAAAGTTATAGAGACTATCATTGAATGATTATTTTGGAAGAAAGTTTCTGTGTGGTTTTTGTTTGTTTTTTCTGGTACTGGGTATTGAACCCAGGGCCTTGAACATGCTAGGCAAGTACTGAGCTACAGTACCAGTTTTTTTTTTTTTTTTTTTTTTTTTTCTTTTAACTTTCTTTTGAGACAAGGTCTTACTAAATTGCCTAACCTGGCCTCAGATTTGCAATCCTCCTGCCTGAGTCTACAAGTAGCTGGGATTATAGGAGTGTGCCACACCCAATTTATATTTCTTTTCTTTTTTTGTTCTTGATGAGAAGGAATTGGTTGGGATAGGTAGAATAGATTGTTGTATAAAACCTGGGGTACAGCTGAGCATAGTGGCACACGCCTATAATCTCAATAGCTCAGGAGGCTGAGGCAGGAAGATTCACAAGTTCAAAGCCAGCCTCAGCAAAATCAAGGCACTAAGCAACTCAGTGAGACCCTGTTTCTAGATAAAATACAAAATAGGACTGGGATATGGCTCAGTGGTCAAGTGCCCCTGAGTTCAATCCCCAGTATCCCCTGCTCCCTCCCCCCAAAAAATCCTAGGGTAAAGATACTAGAAAATATAAATAAAGGAAGTTTTGGATAGATTAGACTATGACTTTCGGAAGGACATATACAAAGAAAGTCCATATAAGATAAATCACTTTTGGAGTGATTGTAGGGTAGTGAAGAGAGAAATTGAGTTGCTAAAAATGGTATAATTTTGATATATTTGATTCTGCATGACAATCATTTGGAGAAGAAAGCATTTTTCTGTTTCCTTGTTTGATAGATGTTTGTGCCCTGATTGGTGAAGTGGTGATATTAAACTTGAGAATATCAAAGAGCTTGTTTCAAAGATTGAAATCTAAAAGTTGCCTGTGGTATTTTATACCTTTAGGGAACAGGGCATTGTTCTTTTGTTCGTTCTTTGTGTGTGTGTGTGTGTGTGTGTGTGTGTGTGTGTATGAATGTGCGTGTGTGTGGTACTATAGATCAAAGCCGGTGGCCCTCTACTACTGGGTCATGTCTCCAACCTTATTTATTCATTTATTTATTATTTATTTGGGACTTGAACCACTGAACTTTACCACTCAGCTCCATCCCAATCCTTTTTATTTTTTATTTTGAGTTAGGGTCTCACTAAGTTGCTGAGGCTGGCATTGAACCGTGATACTTCTGCCTCAGCTTCCCTAGTCCCTGGGATTACAGGTGTGTGCCATCATGCCCAGCAGGGATCTGTTCTTGCAAATGTGCTTAGATGACTCTTTTTTAAAAAGAAAGATGTAGTTGGTGGTACACAATTATAATCCCAGCTATTCTGGAGGCTGAGACAGGAGGATCACAAGTTTTGAGGCCAGCCTAGGCAACTTAGTGAGACCCTATCTCAAAATAAAAATGACAAATGCTGATGATGTAACTCAGTTATAGAGTGCCCCTGATTTCACTCCCCAAAGCTTTAAAAACAACAACAAAAAAAAGTACTGTTTCTGAGTTTCATAGAAAGTTCCTAGTTCAGAGAGATTCCTACATGAAAAGTACTAAGAATAATCTTGTTTTTGTTTGTTTAGCCCTTGCATATACTTTGTTAATAATATCACCAAACCTGTCCATATGACCACTGTTTTCTCTGTCTCTTCCAATACCTTTTTATCCCTTTGAATCTTTCTTACTTTATCCTATCCATTTGCATACTTAAATTGTGTTGCTCCTGACTCCATAAAGGCCAATCTCAAGCCTGCTATATTAACTCTTTCTGTGCATAAACTTTATACGTAAAGACAAAACAGATGTTCTGCATAAACCACATTATTTATATAGTTCAGGCACAGTGACCCATTCATATTATTTAAGGAAAATTTTATATCAGTGGAAGGAATTGTTTACCGTTAAGTTCCCATATGCAAGCCTTATAAGCAGACCTTTTTAAGGATAGCTACACTGAAATACCTTTCTTCTTTGGTGAGTCTAGAATTTTGGTATTGGTAGGGAAAGGGTACCCATGTAGCCAGACCCTGCAATAAAAACTTTGGGTGTTGAATTTCTAATGAGCTTTCCTGGTGGACAGCATTTCAAATGTGTTGTCACAACTTGTTGCTATTTGAATTAAGTGCATCTTGAATAGATTCTTGAATCTATCTTTATATCGTTAGAGGAATAATATTTTTATTTTTTCTAAATAGTACCTCTGTAACTAATTATCTGAGATATATTGACCAATTCTGTTTTATTTTAATACAATTGAAGTTTTATTGTTGATTGACACAGTAATATACATACATGGAGTATAGTGTGATATTTTGATATATGTAGGCATTGTCTGCTTATTTATTTACTTATTTATTTAGGTTTTAAGAACTTTGTTCATTTCCTCTTTCCAGCTTTAAACTTTATCAGTTTGGTGGAGAATACTCAATTATATCAATTATCTTTATGTAGGAATGTTTTCTTTTTTTCCAACTGGTGCTCTGAGTCACTTTATTTGACCTAAGTCTGTTTGGTCCTCTGACTTCAAGTTTAATAGCCAAAGTTGTATAGTGTATTACAAGTATAGATCTTCTGTACTTTTTTTTAAACAAACTTTTTTAATTCTACTGTTTTGTTTGTTAATGGCAGAAGCATGTATGTTCCAGAAAGGAAGTCTGCTTTACTTGGGAACATTTTTATAACCTTTTAAAACTCTTAAATCATAATAAATAACCAGGTGTGGTGGCATATTCTTATAATCCCAGCTGTTCAGGAGGCTGAGGCAGGAGTATCACAATTTTGAGACCAACCTGGGCAACTTAATGATCCCTGTCTCAAAATTTTAAAATGGGCCAAGGTGTAGCTCAGTGGCAGAGTGCTTGCCTAGCATATGTGAAGCCCTGAGTTCAATCCCCAGTACTGTGGGAAAAAATTACGACAGTTTAGCACACCTCTTTCCTTATTTTTGATTGAAGGAGAATAAGAATTTTTAGTTTGTTTAAATTAGAGACTTTTAACAGTGTAACATTTCATCAGAAATTTTTATTTCAGTATCTTATGATTAATTGGAGTGAGGCAATAGATTGGCTGCTGGCATTAATCCTCTGCATTCAAGTCAGTATTCTTAACTATTCAGAATAAGCAGAGTTCATATTCCCCTGAGTTGCTTAAAGTACCATAAATGCCATAACCAATGCTAGAATTCTATATTTGGAAATTTTGGAGTAGAATGGTAACACTAATATTGTTCCTTCAATCTTTTTTTGGGGGGTAGAGGTTTATTGGGGATTGAATTCAGGGACCCTTTACCACTAAGCTACATTCCCAGTCCTTTTTATTCTTTTCTTTTGAGACAGGATCTCACCTAGTTGCTGGGGCTGACCTTAAACTTACAATCTTGTCTCAGCTTTCTAAATCACAGGGATTCGAGGTACTCAAACCAAGCCTCCTTTCCATGTTATATAAACATAGTAGACCCAGTAGATCTCTCTATAACTATCCTGTGCATGTAAACAACAGAAAGTTTATTCTTTATCCCCATCTTATCACTTCAAATAGTTTAGCTGTTTCTGACCTGTAAGTGAGCTAAGAAGAAAGAACAAAATAGGGATTAATACCTCTGTATTTTTATTTGTGTGTTAAGAGAGTTATCTCTTTTTCTTTAGTGCATTGGTTTTTTGCTATCTCAACCTAAAAAAAAAACCTATTTGCAGTGAACTAAGTTAAGTAGTCTCTGAACTTAGGGTTATGGTCTGATAGCCCAGGCATAGATGTGTAGAAAAATTATGTTTTTAAACAGTATGGAAAGTGCAGTGATACTTTACGTATGATGGTGGCCCAAAGGAGAGATGAATCAGTTTGAGTGAGTCAGAGTAAGCCACAGAGGATGTGTTTGAATAACTGAAAAGTTATTTATTTGTGTGTGTGTGTGTACCTGGCACTAGGAATTGAACCCAGAGCCTCATATGTGCTGCAAGGCAAGCACTCTATCACTAAGCTATACCCGAGACCCCTTAAAAATCTTAAAGAATGAGTTAAAAAAAAGGTCTGGAAGGATTTTGTCAGTAAATGTGTATGTGAGAAGTTAAGGAAGCTATAATTATGGGGGGTATTATGTATAAAGGGAATAAAGTGCACAGCAAAATAGCACATATGTTCCAGACAGCAAACAGCATGAGTATCATGGGGTGCAAGTGAAGGAGTGATATGTGGGGAGGGTACTATGTTGAACAGAGGACTTCATATAATATACTCAAAGTTTTTTGATATTATCCCATTTGCGATGAGGAGCCATTAAAGGGTTTTAGGAAAGAGAGTAAGAACACCGTCGTGCCAGGAAAGCACTTTACCACTTAGGCCTTGGGTATGATCCCTTGCACTACCAAAAAAAATGTAAAAACAAGAGAGTAACACTATTAGTTTCACTAAGGGCAGCTTGCCAGGTTTGGTGGAAGTAAAGTTGAATTTAGGAGGATTACTGTCAACAATTTAGGTGAAAATTGGTGAATGCTTGAACTGAGACAGTGGATTGAGATGGGAGGGTACAGTTGAAGAAAATTTTGTGAAATGGAATTCAGTTCTTTATTTTCCCTTTTGCAGTAGTGAGGATAAAACACAGGGACACTTTACCACTGAGCTGCATTGCCAGTTTTTTTATTTTTGGTACCAGGGATTGAACCCAGGAGCCTGAACAACTGAGCCACATCTCCAACCCCTTTTTATATTTTATTTAGAGTCAGGGTCTCACTGAATTGCTTAGGGCCTCACTACATTGCTGAGGCTGGCTTTGAACTCACAGTCCTCCTGCCTCAGCCTCCCAAGCCACTAGGATTGCAGGCGGCACTAGGATTGTAGTGGCACCACTACACCTGGCTCTTAGTTTTTATTTTGAGACAGGGAGTTGCCAAGTTTCCTAGACTGGGCTTGAACTTTTCATCTTTCTGCCTCAACCTCCTGAGTACCTGGGATTTCAGGCATATGCTACCGTGCCTGACTTACAATTCAGTTCTTTAGAAAGTGATTGGATATGGAGTGGCAGAGGAAATATTCTAGGTTTCTGATTTGGGCAGCTAACAGAGTGGGTCATGAACTAGGGTTAGGACTATAGGAGGAGGAACGCAGATGTCTAACAGACAATTGGATAATAGGGGTCTAAAACTCTGCCGTGATATAAAGAGAAATTTTAGTTTTCAGTATGCCCAAGATGATGAAAATCTTAGCCACATCTTAGATCATTGAAACAGTGTGTAGAAGAAGGATCCCAGAATAGAGGCTTGGAGAAGGCCAGCAATTAAGTGTTAGGTAGAAGAGATATCAGGGGCTCTGTGACAGTAAGGCTATCACCATTTGAGTTTACCATAGTTTTCTCTTTCAGGAATGGTAGCGCTATTGGCCTTCCAGTTCCACCTATCACAGCCTTAATCACCCCAGGTCCTGTTCGTCATTGCCAAATTCCTGACTTGCCTGTGGATGGGAGCCTGCTTTTTGAATTTCTTTTCTTCATCTACCTGTTGGTTGCTCTGTTCATTCAGTACATCAACATCTATAAAACTGTGTGGTGGTATCCTTATAATCATCCTGCCTCTTGTACTTCACTGGTAAGTCTTCATAGGCCTCTAAGTTTTTTGTCATCAGATAAATTTTTTTCTTATTTTCCTTCTAAAAATGTTTTTCTAACAAACAGCAGATTTTTTTAGAAATAAGCTTCATAAGATTTTTGAAATATAAATTAAAATGCAGAAAATACTTAAATAATTTATTGTAATAATATTGCAGAAAGATTTCCATATCTGACTTTCTCTATCCCATGTTAAATTTGACCTACATACTTCATCCATCCTTGGCTAGAAATTAAATATGTTTACCATGGGATAGAGAAAGTATAGTACGTAATGTTAACATGTCATTATGATTAAATTCCAGCAACTTTACCTTTTAAATGGCTGAATTAAGATAATGTATCTTCTATAACAAATAAGCCCCCAAATATGTGATGCTTCTAATACGTAACAGTCTGAGACAGTTGTCCTGGTTGGCAGGAATTCTTCCATATGGTCAATCAGGGAACCCAGGGTGGTGAAGACTGCTCTTTTCCAACATGTGACCTTCAGGGTGACTGTGGTTCATTGCTATCAGCCATAATGGTGAAAGAGCATAGGGCATTGATAAAGGACAGTTTCTTATGGTCCAGGCTCCCATCATTTCCACATGTCCACTCATAACTGTAAGGGAGGCTAGAAAATAATAGTCCTTGAACTTGGTGCTTTGCTAACCTGAATGAAATTGAAATCTTTTTTTTTTTTTTTTTTTTTTTTTTTTGTGGTGCTGGGGATTGAACTCAGGGCCTTGTGCTTGCAAGGCAAGCACTCTACCGACTGAGCTATCTCCCCAGCCCGAAATTGAAATCTTTTACAAAATAAAATTGAGATGCAAACTAACTGTTTCTGCTGAAGTACATAAAAACATGTTGTAGGTTTCTTTTTGGCGGGGCTTGTACTAGGGATTGAACTCAGGGGCACTCAACCACTGAGCCACATCTCCAGCCCTATTTTGCATTTTTTTTAGAGACAGGGTCTCACTGAATTGCTTAGGGCCTCACTTTTGCTGAGGTTGGCTTTGAACTATTGATTCTTCTGCCTTAGCCTCCCAAGCCGCTGGGATTATAGGTGTATACCACCGTGCCAGGCTCATGTTGTAGGTTTCTTCTGCTTTCTCTGCATTTATTTGGGAGGACTCTGTTAATCTTGATACAAAGAAGGTTCTCTGTAGATGTAGATGAACATGTAAAATATCTAAAAGACTAGTCAGATGACTTGACATGTATGTTATTGGCAGTGGCAGATTTAAATGGGTAATAGAGATATTCTTTAGGGCAAAGAATACTTTTGTCCTAAATATTTTATATATTTTATGTGTTTGGGACTCATAAAAAATATGAAAACCTTTCTAATGTGGTAGACATAGAAAAGAAAATGTGATCCCAAATCTTCAAGATAGTATAAGAAGGGAGCTGGGCATGGTGTCGTATTCCTGTAATCCCAGCAACTTAGGAGACTGAGGCAGGAGGTTTGCAAGTTCAAGGCCAACCTCAGCAACTGTCTCAAAATAAAAAATAAAAAGGGCTGGGACTGTAGCTGTAGTAGAGCACCCCTGAGTTCAGTACCCAGTACTGGAAAAAAAATAGTATGAGAAGGGAATAAAAAATTTTATTTTAATATTTGTTACTGGAATTAACTATTAAGACTTTTCTTTCTGCTGAAATATATAAAAACATGTAAAAATATGTTGTAGGTTTTTTTTTTTTAATGCACTTTGGAAAGAAAAGTGTTAATAGTTAATTTCAGGAACAACCAAGCGATGCTAATATTTAAATTTAAATATTGACCACATATGTACTTAATATGTGATGAGTGTCTATTTCTTTAAGAATTGTAATGAGTTAGTACCAGATTTATTTTCATATATATATATATACACACACACACACATATATTTTAAAGTCTTTTCCTATCTGGATTATAAGTTTACTGAGTATAGGAACTACATACTTCACCCATCCTTGACATGAAGTAGTTTTTTGCAAAGGAGTTTGGGAAAGGAACCTAGTTAGCTAGAAGTCAGTGCCTAGTTAAATTCTACTATGATGGCAGACGGAACAAGTAATAATTTCTGCCATTTCCATCGCTTCTCACACCATAGTAGAGAGTAAGATGCAGAAGAGCAGGAACCTTGACTTTTGTCTTCAGCATTTTATACCTGGCATAATTTGGGTGCTAGGTATGTCATATGAATGAATTAACTAATTGAGAAATTCAGTTTTTCATTTTGGAAGGAATTGTAGAAACCTGCACACCTTTTGACTATCAAAAGGAAAATATGTCCCAGTTTTGTTGATTTCTAAGATATCATTATCAAAGAGTTTGATTTGCTCTCATCACAGTTTTATATATATATATGTATGTACACACACACACACACATACATACACATAACTAGAAGGAACTATAGATGGCATCTAAGTAATGGTGTTATTTTATAGAAAAGATCAAATGTAAGGAATATTTCTAAATTGTTATAAAGATTAAATAAATATAATTGATGTACCAACTAGTAGTTTAGTAGATGTACAGTTAGATTAAGTTTGAATAAAGAAACAACCACAGAAACTCCTAAAAGCTATGAATCCTGACTGATATATTGAATTTGACACATTATAAATCAGGCAATTTAGATGAATTATTATTGTCATAATTCTTTAGGTTATGACTTGTTAACTCAAAGCTGTAATCTTTTCCTTTTAATATAGTAGAGTTTCCAAAAAAGGACAGGAATACATTCCAGATAGTTTAAACAGTGTTTGGAAAGTTTAAGCAATTAGTCATGAAAGGAGAAGTGCAAGGTAGTCAGTCGCTTCATCATCTCAAATTCCTGTGTTCCATAAGAGTAAGTGGAGAACTAAGGAAGATCTTTTGAGGGAGCAAACCTCTATTTGTGTAGTAGTTCAGCTTGATACACATTGTACTTCTTTTTGATGCTATTCTTCCTTCTTTTATAGAATTTTCATCTCATTGATTATCACCTGGCAGCGTTCATCACCGTGATGCTCGCAAGGAGGCTTGTGTGGGCCCTCATTTCAGAGGTAATAGTTTATTCACTATGTTCTACTGCTTGTTGTAATTTACAGTTACTAGAATGGGTTCAGACTGAAAATGTAAAATGTTAAATATAATTTGAAAACAACTTTAATTTCTTTATTTCTATATGAGTTGTGCTAGTACTTTAAAAAAGAGTTTCTGAAATATATTTAGAATTCAGATGTTCAATAACTCAATTATTAGAAATCGAGTCTGTAGGAGTTTAATTTCAGCTTCTGGATTTTTTGGCACCATCTTTTTAATTTTAATAGTTCTAGTGAAAATAGAGTGAATTCAATTTTAACTAACATTTATATGCCATTTGTGAAATTTACTAACAAGAAACATTTGTAGTCAAGCATGGTGGTGTACACCTGTAATCCCAGCACTTGGGAGGCTGAGGCAGGAGGATCACAAATTTGAGACCAGCCTCAGCAACTTAGTGAAGCCCTAAGCAACTTAGTGAGACCCTGCCTGAAAATAAAATATAAAATGGACTGGAGATGTGGCTCAGTGGTAAAAGTGCCCCTGGGTTGGTTGGTTTGTATTTATTAAAACTTACAATTTGAATTTTATTAAAAGTTAGAATTTTTAAAAAGCAGTGTTAACATTTGCACAGGAGTAATCAGAAGATTAGAATCTTAAGTTTATTGAACAGAGGAGGAAAGATTTAGAACATTAAATTATTTTATTAAATTAAAAGTTGCAATAGAGTTGGTCTTTGGTATCGTTTTTCATATACTTGTAAACACCAGTGAGGAAGAAAAATGTACTTTTGTAAGATTTTGTATATTGTACCCTCTTAGTGATTATGAAAACAAAAATGTTAACTTAGCTAAAGTGGCTAATAATTTAAATCTTGGAATTATATTTCAGTTTGAAATTTTTAAATGAGTAGTTACTATAATGAGAATTGAGAGTTTACTTTTTTCTTCCAAAACATACATAGAAGTCTTTGTGAGTAAGCTCTGATTTCTGTGATTACAGAGTAATTGAAGATGTTAAGTCATGATCTAAAAGCCATTAAGATAACTGGAAAACAGTTTCTCTTGGTGGGAAAGGATATAACTCAGCCTTTCTCTCAGGTTCAGTATTTAGGTGATGAAAACAGGTACTTACTTTTGGATATGTTGAGAAAGAACTTTCTTTAGAGGACCTCAATGGATTTTTTGTTTACATCTGTTAAAATAGGCAGGAAATGATGTTTCATCCCTTCAGTTGCTTAGAAATGGTGCTTGTGAATGTTGATTTAGTTGTGTCCTGTTGGTGTGTAAATCCTTCATAATTGGAGTTTCTTCTTTGTTGCTACAAAGACTAGAACTTGAAGCATTTTTTTGCCTTTTGTGTGTCTGTGGTACTGAGGATTGAACCCAGGGCCTAGTGCATGCTAGGCAAGCGTTCTACCACTGAGCTACATCCTCAGCCCTTTTTATTCTATTTTGAGTAGTGTTTTATCAAGTTGCCCAGGCTGGTCTCAAACTCTGATCCTCTTGCCTCCACCTCCCAAGTTGTGGGGATTACAGGTATGCATCACTGCACCTGACTTCCTACCTTTTAAACATTGTTTATAACATTTAAACAATGTTTAAAATACCTTCTAAACATTTTAAACATTTTTATACCTTTTAAACATTTTTATACCTTTTAAACATTTTTATACCTTTTAAATATTTTAAACATTGTTTAAAAAGCACTTTACTTGCTGGATGTAGTGGTACATGCCTGTAATCCCAGCGTCTCAGGAAGCTGAGGCAGGAAGATAAGTTTTGCTTGCCTCAGCAACTAAGTGAGATTCTTAGTAACTTAGTAAAATCCTGTCTCAAATTAAAAAATAAGAACCATCCGGGTGTGGTGGCACACACCTGTAATACCAGTGGTTCAGGAGGCTGAGGCAGGAGAATTGTGAGTTCAAAGCCAGCCTTAGCAAAAGTGAGGTGCTAAGCAATTCAGTGAAACTCTGTCTCTAAATCAAATACAAAATGGGGCTGGGGATGTGGCTCACTGGTTGAGTGCCTCTGAGTTCAATCCTGGGTACCCCCTCTCCCAATAAAAAAGAACTGGGTATGTAGCTCAGTGGTAAAGTGTCCCTGGGTTCAGTCCCCAGTAACCATCCCCCTCAAAAAAAAAAAAAACAACAGGCAGACAGAGGGAGAAAAATGTATTTGTTTACATACAAATAAATTGTCTCTGAAAAGAGATACAGAGTAATAACGGCCTACTGTCTGGGGGCATCTGGAAGACAGGAGCGCATGAGTGAAATTTTTCACTACTAGCGCTATGTTTTGTCTTTTGAGTGATGTGGTTATATTATCTATTTGAAAATTTAAAAATCAACTGTATAGTGATGCTTTCCTAAACTATCTAAATTAAATGGTTTAAACCCATCACAGTCATTTTTCTTTCCTTCCATTAAAGTACATTTGCATTCTTATATCACAGAAAGGATTGCTGCTCTGAGAAAGACCATTTTTAAGGAGAGGCTAGAGGTAATTAATTTAGAAAGATAAATATTCAGCTGGATAGTCACCTCTCCACTTAGGTAGACTCTTGTTTATTCACCTCCTGGCCAACCCTGCTTCTGTGTACTTGCTTCACAAGACTAAAAATAAATTGAACTATTTCACCAACTTGAGGCAACTCTCTTTTTAAAAAAAAACAAAAAAATGGTTGCTTTTTTTTTTTTTGGTTGGTTGGTTTGTTCTGTACAGGGATGCTTTACCACAGCTACATCCCCAGTCCTTAATAATTTTATAATTTTGAGACAAGGCCTCACTAAGTTCTTAGTGCCTTACTAAGTTGCTGAGACTGGCCTTGAATTTAAGATCCTCTACCTCAGCCTTAAGTTGATGGGATTGCAAGTGTGCCAGCACACCCAGCAAAACGTTATTTTTCTAAATAGTATATTTTATTGAACAGTGTATTTTACTGAAAAGATTGTTAGACACTAGAATGTAAAGCAGAAGATTAAAAATTACAATTCCATTGTTGAAAATTACATTTTGGCTTATTTCCTTCTAATGTATATATACATTAAAGATTAATGTACATATATAAATGTATTTGGGAACATTATATGTATACTTTCCTCTTAACATAGTATTACTTAACATAGAATAATTTTCTAACCTTCCTAGCTCTTATTTATTTTTTAGGTTTCAGTGTAAATTTTGCTTTCTAAAGAAAGCCTTTCCATGTAGGGTCTCCTGTTTTTTGTTGTCCTGGTAGCTTATGCCTTTCCTGTAACACTCATCACCATTGTAAGAATAATTGTCCAAATTTAGTATGTGTTTAGTATGTGTCCAAGTTTAGTATGTGTTTTTCTTGGCTGGGCAGCTTCATAAAGATATTTGTCTTGGTTATTTGTCTTGGTTACCACTGTACCACCAGGATCCATCACATATGGTTAAAGAACCTGGATTCTGGAATAAGGCAAAATCAAACTCTGCTGCTTTGCTGACATGGGGCAAAAATAGTCTTTTATTTCTAACCCTGTACTTTTTTGAATAGAGGCAATAGAATGACTCCAGGGCTTACATAACTTCCCTAGGCTTTAAAATACTAGGTACATTGGCATGAGGTATGTATCAGGGAAGTGATGTGAAACTATTCGTCCTGCTATGTCTGAGAGCAGCTTGGGTCTTTCCTTCCACAGTTTGAGGCTTAAGCAGACCATTATGGTATTTGTTTAGTTCACATTTTAAAGTGTTGTATATACTATATATATCCATAGTATGTGTACACCCCTAACCCCACTCCCTGCCCCCCCCCACAGTCATGTGTCACTTAACTATGAGGGTAAGATCTGAGAAAGACATCACTGGGTGATATCCTCATTGTGCAAACATCATAGAGCACACTTGCACAAAGGACACTTGCATGGCATATGTTAATCACTCCTTGTGGCCTCTTAGTGCAGTGAAGAGCTGTGGTAAATGCAAGCTGTGTGAGTCTGCTGCCAGAGTTACACAGTATAGTGTTTTATAGTAAATTTTTTTTAAATAATGTAGTAAAAATGTAGTAAGTACACAATTAATAGTAATAGACAACTATATTTATTTCATTATCAAGTATTATGTACTGTATATAATTGTGTTTGTTATACTTATAAAAGTGTAGGACTGAGCTGGGGATATAGCTCAGTTGGTAGAGTGCTTGCCTCACATGCACAAGACCCTGGGTTCAATCCCCAGCACCAAAAAAAAAAAAAAAAAGAGCATAGACCTGGCAGCATAGTAGGTTTGTTTACACCAGCATTACCAAATACATCAGTGATACTATGTGCTGTGATGTTATGACAGCTGTGATATTGCTAGACAATAAGAATTGCCAGCTCCATTTAATATCTTTTCTTTTTTGGAGACATGGTGTTGCTTATGTTGTCCAGGCTGGCTTCTGACTCCTGGACTTGAGTGATCCTCCTACCTCAGACTCCTGAGTTGCTGGAATTACAGGCATGTGCTGTACACCAGGCTCTCTCTGTAATTTTATGGGAACACAAGTTTTATGTTTTGACAAGTATGTTTTCTTATTTAGTCAGTTTTTAAGATTTAAGAAGAATGTCTGAATAGATATAAAGAATTGGAAGTGTTTATGCATTATTTTCATATGTGCAAAAGTTGAACATATAGGGATCTGTCAAAGAAGATGTTATTATTTTGTGAAACTTTCATAATTTTTTAAACATTAACTCAACAAGCAGATTAGAGGTGAGGATTCAAAGACAAATTGAAATACTGTTGCTACTACTGAGGCCCTGGGCAGTCTGGTAGGAAGTAAGACAGATAAATTATTGGCTCTCTATATGTATATGCATACAAATCACCTGGGAGTTTGTTAAAATACAGATTCTTGATTCAAATTTTTGTTCCCTCCATTCGAAGAGAAAAGTTGTTAGGAATTTACATGTTTACAAGAAACTCAGGTGATTCTGATGACTGGTCCATGGACCATACTTTGATGAGAAGCCCTTGTGGAAACAAATTCAATGATCATGATGAGAATTGAAAGCAGGTCTGTGTGAGGGACTATGTGAGTAAGAGGAGGAAATGACCAATTGCCTGGAGAAGGCTGAATTTTCAAGAATTAGGAGGATAAGGTGGGAATGCAACTCTTTTCTTTTTCTTTTTTTTTTTTTTTTTGTAAGGTACAGTTTAGCTTCTACTAAACCTACTACCCTTATTTATGTTACGTTGCCTTTAAATAAGATAATTTATAAAATGTACCTTTGATGCTTCTAAACTTTCAGGCCACAAAGGCGGGTGCAGCATCTATGATTCATTACATGGTTCTGATATCAGCTCGCTTGGTGCTTCTCACTTTGTGTGGATGGGTACTTTGTTGGACCCTAGTCAATCTCTTTCGAAGCCATTCAGTACTTAATCTCCTCTTCCTTGGCTACCCGTGAGTACTCCTGTTTTACAATTAATAAATCTTTAAAGTTATTTGGGTCATGTAAATAATACTATAAAAGATGGGAGAATGAAATTCTTCAAATATAAATTAAGAGTTCAAAAAATAGGAAAGCCAATGGATACGAGACATATAATTTGTTTTCTAAACTAGGTTGGGACAACAGACATAAACTAGAAATATCCTCGGGAAACTGAGAAGTATGGCTATCCTACCAGTAGAGAGATTGTTGTTTTCCCTTTTGCTATACTGGGGATTGAACCCAGTAGTGCTTTACCACCAAGCTACATACCTAGTCCCTTTTTAATTTTAAATTTACAGTGCCTCACTAAGTTGCCTAGGCTGACCTTGAACTTGTGATCATCTTAGACTCCTGAGTCCCTGGGATTACAGGTGTGTTACAGGTGTGTACCTTTATGCCAGCTAGTGGAAAGGATGTATTTATTTATTTTACAGTACTGGGTATGAAACCCAGGGCCTCGTGCATGCTTGGCAAGCACTCTACACAGAATTAATACTGTTTAAATTTTATTTTGAGACAAGGTTTTACTGAATTGCCCAGGTTGAATTTGGATCTGACTGCCTCAGCCTCCCAAGTAGTGCAAATCATAGGTATACACTACCATACCCAGTGAGAATATTTTAATTTAGCTTGTTTACCAAGTAAAGGTGTCAAATTTCATAGGATTACCATCAAAATGGCTAGCAGACTGTTTCATTTCAATTTAGGTATATAAAGAAGCTTATCATTGTCATCATCATCATCATTATTTTTTGGTACTGGGGATTGAACCCAGGGTGCTTAACCACTGAAGCACATCCCCAGACCTTTTTATTTTTCACTTTGAGACAGGGTCTCATTAAATTACTGAGGCTGCCTTTGAATTTGTGTTCCTCTTGCCCTCAACCTTCCAGGTTGCTGGCATTACAGGCATGCCCCACTGTGCCCAGCATTCAGAGTTTGAGTTGTAATGAGGTGCCAGGCACAGTGGTGCCCAACTAATCTCACTGACTTAGGAACCTGAGGCAGGAGGATCACAAGTTCTGGACCTGCATCACAAGTTCTGGACCTTAGCAAGATCCTATCTCAAAAAAAAAAAAAAAAAAAAAAAGGAAAGAAAGAAAGAAAGAAAAAAAAGAAAAAACTGGGGATGTTGCTCTGTGGTAGAACACCCCTGAGTTCAATTCTCAGTACCAATAAATAAATAAATGGTAGTGAGGGAAGATAGAACAAGAAAAAAGAACCACCCTAGAATCAAAAACCTAAACATGTATGGAGTGGTAAAATCTGTGGAGAAAAATAACCAGGAAAGGACAGCTAGAGTGCGTTTGGGAGTGGGGTGAGTGATACACAGTATGGAGGCTGGAGAGCCCCTCACTAAGAAGGAGATGTTTAAGTTGAAGGGCAAGCCATGTCAAAAATTTCTAAACATACACAAAGATCTGTATTAGGAGAATCTTTGTCACATTATTTATGCTAGTGAAAAATAAAAAAAACAACTTGTTTCTGGGCTGGGATGTAGATCAGTGATAGAAAACTTACCTAGCATGTGCAAGGCCTTGGGTTTGATCCTCAGCAAAAAATGTCATGTGAAACTCACAGGAACAGCCTGTTTCTATCAAGTGAGAAATGGATTAATTATGGTATATTGATAGGAATCCAAAATTTATGTTTAAAATTTCTTATGGAAAAATATTTAGACATAAGAAAATAGTATATACATAGAATGTGAAATAGGATACAAAACAGTTTGTACTACATGAGATCAAATACATAAAAGTCTATGTAACTATATATAAAGTTTACATGTTGGACAAATGTATGCTCACTAATAAAGATGATTATTTCTAGGTGGCTTATGTTTTGTTATCATAATTTTTCTTTAGTTTCCACTTCTACAATGAATATGTACTGCTTTTGTTGTAAGAAATGAAAGACTTTCCTTCTCAGACAAGGAATTTACCATTGGCAAAGTTCCTATTATGTTTACTCTGGTGCATCATGACTATTTTATTGACATAGTTATACAGTGTGTACTTAGGTGTTGTCTGTGGTCTCATTTTCATGTAAACCTTGTCTTACAGGTTTGGTGTTTATGTTCCTCTCTGTTGTTTCCACCAAGATAGTAGAGCTCATCTTCTTCTCACAGACTATAACTATGTGGTACAGCATCAGGCGGTAGAAGAAAGTGCCTCAACTGTGGGTGGCTTGGCCAAATCCAAAGACTTCCTCTCCTTATTGCTGGAGTCTCTAAAAGAACAATTTAATAATGCCACGCCCATCCCCACCCACAGCTGCCCCCTATCTCCAGACCTCATTCGCAATGAGGTAGAATGTCTGAAAGCAGATTTCAACCACAGAATCAAAGAAGTTCTCTTCAACTCCCTCTTCAGTGCCTACTATGTTGCATTTCTCCCCCTGTGTTTTGTGAAGGTAAGCAGTTATTTTGCTTTGTGTGCTCCCTGGATTTGTGTGTGAATTAAATAAACTGGGTATTTCTTGTTTAATCCCCCTTTTCTCTGTCTCCCCTTGGCAGCCTGGATGGTGGAGTTCGGCTGCATCTGGAGTGCACTAAAACCGCTCCTGTTTGGCGGATAGGTATTTCCATATATGTGATGCACCCCGTGGTGGTTCCCTTTTTCTTCTTTTCCTTTCTTTCTAATTTTTTTCTTTTTCTTTTCTTTCTTTCTTTTTTTAAGTTTCTGGGGAGTGTAAAAATTGTAATTATTATAGAGAAAATATGTAGCAGCTTAAGAGAACCAAGGATTCAATAAAATTCAGCCTACTATGGTTGATCTAACAGGGTTATGAGGAATTTGTTGAATTTAATCTAACCTTTATTTATCTAAACATCAATTTACTTCAATAGAAAAGAAAAATGATCTGGATGTCACTGGGCCCAAAACCTTTTGGGACATTTTAATGTCCTTCCTTTGCCCATTCAGAAGCACATCTGCAGCCGGAGTGGTCCTTCAGAAGCACTCAGTTCTTCTAGAAAGGAAACATTTAAAATATAATTGCCTCTCCCTCCCAGCCCTAATTTATACAGCCAGAAAGTCAGGTTGAAGGATTTTGGAGGACTCTGCTCTTGAACTTTCTGCACGGACATCAGGATCACCAATGCATGTTGACAGTGTGGCATTTATCTGCAGGGCATATATACCCGCACCCATCCTGTGTCTGTTGCTGGTGCATGGATCATTTCTATCTCTTTTGATCTCTTTCAGAGTACCCAGTACTATGACATGCGCTGGTCATGCGAACACCTCATTATGGTGTGGATCAATGCTTTTGTCATGCTTACCACGCAGTTGCTGCCATCAAAATACTGTGATTTGCTACATAAATCAGCTGCTCACCTGGGCAAGTGGCAGAAGCTAGAACATGGGTCCTACAGCAATGCTCCACAGCACATGTGAGTAGGCTAGAGGGTAAAACCATGTAACATGTTTCTACATGCTGCTGATCATGTTTATTTGCTTTGTATGTCATTCTGTTCTTGGCTTTGGACATTTTTTAGTTTTTGTCTACATGGATGCTTGTCATCATGCTAAACTGAATACAGGATACATTAACTCATTTCTACCACCATACCCAGCCCCTTCTCAAATGTGTACTACTTTCAGCTACCCAGTCACTATATAGAGTATGTAATTTGTGTCCCAAGCAGTACTTCAGAGTTGTCTTTCAGTCTTAACTGTTTGCCCAAAATCAAAGAGTCATGATATATTTTAATTCTTTTTGTAAGACTTTAAGGTTCGTTTCTCATTTGCATTGCCACAGCTAAGTTGATAGTTACTCATCTCACACCTAAGACAGCTGGAATTTGCTTCTCTCATCTTTTCTAATACATGCAGATTTGGATTAGTAATTTTCCTTGCCTGTAATTTTTTCTGTTTTTTTTTTTGTTGTTGTTGTTGTTGTTGTTTTGGTTTTTTTTTTTCCCCTTCCTAATCTCTCTGTTTCCCTGCCTCTCCTGAGAACTGTCCCTGACTGTGAGTTCTAAGTATTATTCTCATTGTGTCCCCTTATCAGACATTTCTCTGCATGGCCCCTGTGATCCAAAATGGTTAACTTTAGAAACCCCCACCCCCTTTTTTTTTCTGTCACTTTTGAGCCCATCATCATGCCTATCTCTCAGACCCGGACCATCTTCATCTTCTTTCCTTGTGTAATTTGAACATTTCACAAATTTCATCCCCTACCAGTTTTTTCCTAATTAAGTGGGACAGATTGAGGTGACCTTCCCTTCCCCTCTCCCCCTCAGAGTTCTCCCTTCAATTATCTGCCTTGATGTCTGATACAGATTAGCACAGGCCTTCAAGCCCAGGAACTGAAAGAGATTGGGCCAGGCTGAAAAGAAACCCGACTGTGGGCAAAGGACAGATTTCAATAAAAATTGAAAATACAATCCACAGTACTAGTACTGTACATCTTCAGGCTACTGATGGCACATGGCCATGAGGTGTATCATCACTTTAATGCTGGTAAGTGTGAGCAAGGCTGGTGGAACATTTTCTGAACTGGGGAAGCTTCAGGGTGCTAGAATATATTTTTTAACATATCTAAACTGCTGCCCCAGTTCTTACTCTAGGAAACTAACCTTTCCAAAATCAGGAAGAAAAGAATTAACTTAGTTTGTTTATTTTTTTAAAATAAAGCTTAACCTGAAGATCCCCATCCCCATCCCAACTTCATTACATTGATGCTGAAAAGAATTGAAGCTTTTTCTTCCCTAACTTCTTATCCCTAGAGAAACCGCTATAAAAATGAGCCAAGAAAGCAGTAAAAAGAAAACTCTGTGTCAGTACCTTGTGTGTCTCTGTGTTCTACTGTATAGCTTCTCACATCTGTGAGGTATTTGAATTATCTGATAAGCAAACTGATTTTCTGTAGCTTTTGGGATATAATTCTGCAGTGAATATTACGTTAGTTTGACAGTGTATTAATTTATTCTCTTTTCTCGTTGCCATTGGCTTTCTCCTCTTGTTTGTTCCTTCTATCATGTCCACCAGTAGACAGCTCACTTGGAATGGAGACGAGAAATCCGCCTGCTTACATTCTATTTTCTGGCCCATGGATGCCTTACTGAAATATATATGTCTGCTCATTCTCCTAAGCCTCTTGAGTCCTTCAACACTGAGTTAACTGTATTATTTCACAGTCTCTCTGTATTACATAGCAATGAAATTACCATAACAAATCCTTTCTAACTCCTTCAAGTTTGATCATGGAATTACTATATTTTCAGACAGATGAAGCCTTGCATATTTAATTCCTTTCATAGAAATATAACTGGCCTTGATAGACACAGTCTTATTTGTAATTGTCAATATGCTAACATTGCATTTCTTTCTCCTTTAGTTGGTCAGAAAATACAATATGGCCTCAAGGGGTGCTGGTGCGGCATAGCAGATGTTTATATAGAGCCATGGGGCCTTACAACGTGGCAGTGCCTTCAGATGTATCCCATGCCCGCTTTTATGCAAGTACCACTTATATATTTTTAAGCATAAGTTTAGGGGTACGTGTTAGGAGGCCATTTTGTATGTAACCACATAGCACAGTGAGTAACACATACTAGGAAATAAAGACGTGGTAATCATTGCTGTTCCTGTAACAGTGGCCCTTATCCCAGGGAAGTGTCTTGAAGGTCATATATCATTATTCTAGTCTCAATAGCTTGGCTGGTTTCTCTAGGTACCTTGGAATTTATTAAATGTAATTTTGCTTGAAACAAGTAGGCCATTATATAAGACTTCCTTTTTCATCTTACAGTTTTATTTTGTAATAATTTGGTTTAGTGGTATCCTTAAGATATATTGTACCTGTGTGTTTTTAAGTACTATTTAATATAGTAATAGTGTGGTTTTTTATTTTTTTATTTGACAGATATTTTTGTATGTGTGTGTGTGTGTATTATTTTTATTTTCATTTTTTCTTCTCTTTAAAATACCTTAACTTACCCCTTTGGAAGTCAGACAAATGCCATGATCTATAGCCTTTCACCTTTACATGGATTAAAAAGAGAAAAGTTTCAAAGTTAGAAAAGGAAAAACAATAGGTATCCACTAAACCCAGCTTCTTTCTCACTTGCACTTATGCCTTGGGTTATGTTTTATGTGGTCTTTAGTTTTCCAGAAATTCTGACTCTAGGAGGCAGAAGCATTTACGTATAAAAGAAGGGCCAGCTGGTGGCCAGTGGGAGTAGGGAAAAGAAGATACCTGCTGAGGACCATTCTCAATAAAAATGTCTATAGTGTGGTGTATTGCCTTTGAGTAGAGATCATATCTGAAGATAGAATTGGAGTTTTTTTTTTTTTTTTTTTTTTTTTTTTAATATTTATATCCTTTTCTCCCTCAGCCCCTCCCAGTTCCTTGTGAGGACACATGGACTTTCTAGTTCTGCAGGTGTTTGCAACTAAGGGACCTTTCTGTTACCTACTGGGAACTTGCATCAGGGCAGGATCCTGTAAATATATGGTGGGGAAGGCAGGGTAGGTAGGCAGTTGGGAGGTACATGGAGAAAGTTAAAAGCCCTAGGATGAGGAGACCACAGTGGCTCCTTCTCAACTCCCATGGGCTTCCTTAAGATGGGAACAGACTCAAATCACAACTATACAAGTATTTGATTTCTCCACGTTATTTATTTAATTCAGAATTACCTTGATTTCTCTAGGGTGTTGACTTCTATTCATCCTTGCTGTCCTCTTGAAAACTGTAATAACAAGATATTTTTGTTAGAATTTTCTGCTTGAAAAATAAGTATTTTTTTTTTTGCTAGTGTTGGACAGGTGAAGAATCAAGTGGAATTCATAAAAGAAAGATTAGGCAAGTTAACTAATTGCTGATTTTGCATGATCAAATAGTTAAATTCTAAAAGCAGTTCTTCAGCCACCTGCATATAAATGACCTGGCCCACTCTTATCCCCGTCCTCCCTTCTTCCCAATATAGGGGGCAGGGATAAAACCCAGGGCATCATGCATGCTAGGCAAATACTGTATCATCAAGCTAATCCTCAGCCCCTTTTTAAATTGTGTTTTATATAGGGTCCCACCGAGTTGCCTAGGCTGATCTTGAACTTGTGATCCTCCTGCTTCAGCCTCCTAAGTAGCTGGGATTATAGGCTTGTGCCTCTGTACTTAGCACCTGCCCCACTCTTTTAAAGTAGTACTCAGGGACTATATCCCAGTCTTCTGAATCAACAGTCTCTGGAGGATCTTAGGAATTTATAGCATTTTCATATTTGGAAATGATGTTTAGGCAGATTGAAGTTTAAGAACAATCATTTTAGGTATGCCTATTACCAATACCTGTTACCTTTTAAAACCTGTCCACCTTTCTCCTTGTTCAGCTCATAGGTTATTTGCATATTTAATGACACACCTTGTCATGGAATCTGAAGTTGCTTTTCTCAATCTTTCTAGAAAATTAATTGAGCCAGTTTTACATATGCTACTGCTGAATATCATGTAATAAAACACAAGTTAAATATTTTCTTTTTTCCTAAAGAAGGGCCCTGAAAGACTCTTTACCTTTCAGAGCAGTCATGATAGTTTGGCTTCATTCTCAAGTTTACACTCTTTTTTTTTTTTTTTTTCTTTCTGGGAAAGCATTTTTTTTTTTTTTTTAAGTTTACACTCTTGAGACCAAACTTCCATCTAAATTAGTTCTTTTATATCTGAAGTACTGCCATTAATATAGTCTCTCCTCACCTAAATTTAGGACTTGACTGGCTGAACTGAATTGTTAGATAATGTTCCTTTGCAACCTGTGACCTAATACCTTTTATTAGTAAACCTGGATTTAGAGTGAAGAATTTGATGAGAGTGAAAATAGTAAGCCCAGTTTGTAGTCTAACTCTAGTTCCAGCTCATTTTTCCTTCCTTCCTCTTTGCTTTGTCATTGTGCACTCTATTTCTCAAAATTCAGAAAAATAAACAGGAGAAGCATGTTATATAAAAGATTTCAGTAAGTGACCTGGTGGGTAAACAGTTTAAGGAAAAATAAAGAAACTATTGTGTTGATATTGTAATACTTCACTGAACTTGTAACATTTCCCTCTTTCTCCATATTTGTGTGAGTGTTTGTGTCTTAGATCAGCCTACAAGCTAAGAATAGCTTTTATATTTATATTTTTTTTATTTCATTTAAAATGTTTTTGCAGTACTCAGGACTGAACCTTACACATGCTAGGCAAGCATTCTACTACTGAGCTACATCCCCAGCCTAGTTTTTACATTTTTAAATGGTTACATTTTAAACAGTTATATAAGTACCTACATTATATCCTCAGTATCCTTATTGTATCTTGATTTTCAAAGTGTAAGATATTTCCCATTTGTTGCTTTATTCCTCCCCTCTCTTAGATAAATACACTTTGGATTGTCTTGCATTATATACCCAAGATATTATCTAAGAAAAATCTTTATAGACAATATTCTTTTGGATATACATATCCCTTTTTGTGTCCCAAGGCATTAAAATGGAATTTATTTCATTCTTGAGTGAAAAGGAAAAAGTTTGGGTCTCTGTAGCAAGAAATAGACTGATTGATATTCAGCAAGTAGATCTATTTTTTATTGTGTATAAGAACTCATAAATATGAAATTACTTTAGAAAAATGAATTCAAGAATAACTTTGGTCTTTCCTATGAAATAACATTATGTTTTTTAACTTCCTTACAGTTCCTGTTTCATCGTCCATTAAGGCTGTTAAATCTACTAATCCTTATTGAGGGCAGTGTTGTCTTCTACCAGCTCTATTCCTTGCTCCGGTCCGAGAAGTGGAATCACACACTTTCCATGGCTCTCATCCTCTTCTGCAACTACTATGTTTTATTTAAGCTCCTTCGGGACAGAATAGTATTAGGCAGGGCATACTCCTACCCACTCAGCAGTTATGAACTTAAGGCAAACTAAGCTGCCTCTCAACAGTGAGGGAGAACTCAGATAAAAAATATTTTCATACGTTCTATTTTTTTCTTGCGATTTTTATAAATATTTAAGATATTTTATATTTTGTATACTATTATGTTTTGAAAGTCGGGAAGGGTAAGGGATATTAAATGTATCCATAAACAAGGTGATGTGATCTTTCATGTGTTAGTATATTTGCATAATACACATGTGAGAGGTATGCCTCTCTAGTAAAAAGATTGATTTGTATGACTGTGGAATAACTCATTCATTTTGAACACTTTTCATATGTCACTTGATGTGATGTGGTACCTTTGTGTGTCTGCTTTCCTTCCAGTGCTTTTCATTTTCTTTAGTTCCTAGTTGGCCACTAATTATTGCTACAGAAAAGGGGAGGAGGGGAGGTGCCTTCTAGCACCCAATCTCGCTGAATTCAGCTGGCTGATATTGCTAGAATAACTATGGAAGAGAGTAGGTTCAAGTCCTGGGTGGGGTTCGCTTTGTGACTCTTCTGGGTTGGGGTCTCAGCTGATCTTTTCTACCCTGTGATATTTAAAGATACTTTTGAATCAGCTATTCCAAGACTCAGGGTTTTGCTGTCACTTTTCCTGTTCTTTCACTTCTTTTGCTTCCAAAGATTTTCCTTTTACTTGTTTGAAATAATACTTTTAAAAGCTAGATTCTATAGAGTGCCCATGCTCATGAGGAAGATGACAAATGTAAATGCCATATAGGCATCTAGAGTATGGGCAGGTTGAAAATACCAGGTAATTGGAAGAATGGCAAGTCCTTAGCTAAACAGTCTTGGAATGCAGTCTTGCAGCAACCCATTTACAATGGCATTATGTCTGGAGTTATGAAGGGAAGTGAAATACAAGAAGTTACTGCTTTGTCCTCAGAGAATTTGATCTATATCCAAAATGTGTATTTTAAATTTCATATTCAAAGGTTGGGGATGTAGCTCAGTGGTAGAGTGCTTGTCCAGCATGCACAAGGCCCTGGGTTCAATCCCTTCACTGCAAAATAAATAAATGAATGAATGAATAAATAAATAACATACTGCAGAACTTTCATATTTGAGCATTAACCCTTTAAGTCAATACCTCCTGTGTTCTTGGGAGACAATATACTTAGTCCATTGATATTTTAATTAGTCATATAAACTTCTGAGGCCTTGTTTTGGAAAACTTAAAATTAGCATGTTATGTGTTTTTTGTGTTGGTTTTGGTTTTTTTATACTGATGCTTTTCGTGATACAAAATAAGACTTAATGAAGTAAAAAGATCAATCATGTGAGTTTGTAATCTGGCTCTAAAAACAATTCTTGGAGAAGAGTTCTCAAAAGATTTTCAGCAAAGGAAATAATTTGAGGAGTAATTGTCTCTATAACTACCCAAGGTAACTTTTTTATGTCTAACCATGTCTTCCTTAAATATTTTGGTATGCTTTTTTAAGTTAAATTATTTGGCATTCAGTCTGAGTCTGTCCAACCATTCAGCAAATATGTGTCAAACATCAGGCACTATATTAGGCATTGGGGATGTGACAGTGAATAAGAAACACAAGGCCCTACTCACTGAAGTTACAGGGCAGATGGTATAGATCATGTGGTAAGTTTATATACAATATTTCCTGATAGCAGTAAAGAACCACAAATCAGGCAAGGAAGTAGGAAGTGATAGGAATAGTACTATTAGAAGGCATCTTCGAGATGATTTTTGAGCAAGTATCAGACAAAGCATGATGAAATTGGTGACAATTTCATTTTATAGTAGAAGCAAGGGTGGTGGCCTCAGATGGGAACATTTTAGTACACTGGAAGAACAACAAGAAAACCATTGTATTAGGTTGGTTGCTATTTAAATTGATTCAGCCTAAATGTGATTCTTGGGGTGGGAGAAGGGCAGGGAAGCTGCCATTTCACTGTGCTTTCCTTAGCATCTTGAGGATGTTTCTCTTGGCTCACAATGTGATAAAATTAGCTGATAACAGCAAAATAGGTAGTATGGACACAGATATCTCACCAAGAAGACCCCATCTTGATTCTAGCATATACAAGTTGACCAATAACACTAATAGAGAAGATAAACAAGTCTTGCTAACATGATTGCCCCTCTGGCTTGAACTGTCTTGGTCAAATCCTAAAGGAGGAGTAACACAAGAGTACCAGATTTTAGGTTGGCTGAGTGAATAGATAGAAGAAATAAATCAGCTTTGGCTAATGGAATTGGAAAATCATTCTTACTCTTGACTTCCAGATAGAGTAGCATCAGGGGAATAAAACCCTTTAGTTCAGTGTGCTTTTACACATTCCAGCTGTTCTTTGTAGGTATCACTACAGGTCACGTGAGGGAAGGGACACCAGTGTTTGCTCAGTGATGGTAGGAATTAATGGCCTTTTAAAAATATATGTTTGTAAATTAAAAGATGTATGGAAGGAAATATGCGGCAAATAATCAGTTGGGTAAATTTGGGGTATTAGAATAGGAAAGTGCTGGCCAGTTGTCTTGGTAACCTAAGGTGGGTAAATGTCTTGGGAGTAGGAGGGTAGTACACAGGAATGTGCATGAGGGAAATGTTCCTTGATATCCTGTTTGCTCCGATTCTGTTTATATTCCCTAAGCCCTTTCCCCTCCCTATCAGTTGCCTCCACCACTTCTGCCTTTCCCCTCATTTCTACTTACTGGACAGTTTTGTGTCAGACTCTACTGGTTCCCAGTCATGGTGGTGTTCCGAGTTTATTAACTAATAGAAGGCAGACATGTAAATCAGTTGTCACACAAGGGTGTTCCATAGTATAAGTACGTATGAGATAATGGTGTGCTACAGGGAAGGGAGTGAGCAACTTCGTGTTGTGTCGATGCAGTTTCAGGCAGGGCTTTCAAAGTGGCACCCAGGTGTTTTTGTAAAGATATTAGGAGTCTACCACAGGTGAAGAAGGGAGGGATTCGTGCAGCGGACACAGAATATACAAAGATCTAAGGTATGGACCAGCACTAGGCATTTAACTAGTTCGTTAATGCTAGAGAGCTAGGCACAAAATAAATTACAGGAGGACTTGAATTCCACATTAAGGAGTTTGAATTGCTATTACCTTAAGGCCACCAATTCTTAAAGAGATTCTCTGGACACTGTATCAGATCTCCTAAGTCAGAATCTTAAAGTCCAGTAATACTGACTTTTTTTTTTACAAGCACTGCAAATAATTTTGAGACAGACAGATGTCTGGTAACTGATAGCTAGAAGATACCTAGTGAAAGATTTTAAGGAAACATCAGGTACAAAGGGTTCTCAAATCATGTGTCTCGAAGTGTAATCAATCTCCAGATAAGAAGTATCAGCATCACCTAATTGGGAACTTGATAGGAATGGAAAATTTCAAGCCCTACCCCAAATGAACTGAGGGGAGTTCTGGGGGGAAACTAGCAGTCTCTTAAGGTGATTCTGAGTAAACCTAGGTTTTGAAAACCACTATCTTTAGATAACTTTGGCAATAGTATATATGGTAGATCTGGAGAATGGGCAGTGTCACTGAGACTTAAGGCAGGAAGAACAGTTAGCCAACCATTTCAAAAGTCTGTGCAAGAGAAAATAAGGGTGAGGATGGATCACCAACCAGTGTTGACTGGCAGAAGCAGCTTTAGGCCTAAATAAGATGATCTAGGGAAAGAATATGAAGTGAAAAGGAAGGACAGACTTCTCATGAATAATGTTTAAGGATAAAGGAAAAGGATTTCAAGTGAACAAGAATTAAAAATGGATGGCCATGAAAGGAGGCAAATTAGGAAGCACTTCAAAAAAGGAATGAGCAACAATATCAAGTAATAGGTTGAGAGACTGAAAAGCGACTATTAGATTTGGTTATTAGACTATTGGTGACTTTAGCAAGATAAACTTCAGTGGAATGAGCTGTGGATATGGCTCAGTGATAGGGTACTTGTTTAGTATGGCAAGACCTTGGGTTCAATCCTTAGTAACACACACACACACACACACACACACACACATAAATTTAGTGGAGAAGTGAATGTGAACATCATGTTTGAGTTGGTCTGGAGGATTGAGTTGGAATGAAGTAGACAATGAATGTTGATAACTCTTCCAGGAACCTGGACAAAAGATGATGAAGGTGGGTACAATTGAGAAGAGATTTTAGTATGTTTATATGCTGAAGGACATAAGTCCAAAGGAAAGACTGACTATATAGGAGAGAATAATGGGAGGAGGGACAGCAGTTCATCTGAAGTAAAGAGAAATTAGGTGCACACACATATGGCTAAGGGGAAATAACAGTGGGACATTGAAGGAAGACATCTGATATAAATTTGTGAAGGAATGCTTTGGGAGGGACAAGTCATGTAGGAGGGGTTAAGAATAATGGGTTTTGGGAATTCAGCCAATCCTGGGATAGAGGACCATAAATATTGAAAGGTTCTCACACCATGGTTTTATTATTTTCTCTGCTGTAACCCTAGACACAGTAAAGAGCAGAGAAGATGAGTGGTAAAAGCCCAGATCCTTCATGGGAAGTTTGCCAAGGAGGTATAGCTAAGGGTCTGATGGTTAGTTGAGATGATATATCTGGAAATCTAGAAAGGCTGAGGAAAGAAACATGAAGTCTGATGGGTGTGCTGTCAGAGTAGGAGTGGGCCAGGCATTGGTAAGTTGTATAAATAGAAGGAATGAAGTAGCAAGATTTTTTTTTTTTTAAGTTTCTTGTTCGTTTTTGTGGTGCTGGGGATGGAACTCAGCCTCTCACATGTTAGGTAAATGCTCTGCCACTGAACTACACCCTCGGTGTGGAAAATGGGAATTTAGGGTCACAAAGTTCTGGGCTGTGAAACAATCAGATGTGTAACCCTAGAAGCAGAACGTCAAAACTAAGTAGAGGTATAAAGCTGTAAACAATTATGGCAAGGGTATTGACTGGGTTTTCCTTGAGTATATCAAAGTCATCCAGGATGATGGTGAGACAAGGTAGAAGCAAATGGGGAGCCTGGTATTAAAGATTGAGAAAACTGGGGCATGGACTACATCCTGGCTACAGAGAATGGTAAAAGTAAAAATAGCTGCATCTGTACATTTGGTAACAAGGGTTTGGTTTGGTTTGGTTTGGTTTGTATGAGATGGGAAGAAGCAGTGGTGCAGAAGTGAGAAATTGGGTGAACTTCTAACCCTTTGCAATAGTCTGTGATGTGGAAAAGGTAGCCTTTGGTTCAGAGAAAGCACCTGCAAAGGAGTTTTATGGAAGTCCAGGAAGGGGCACTGACATTCAGTGAAGAGATCACGTTGTGTAATTATTCTTCCTGCTCCCTGAATACCACCTTTTTTGTGACAACATATTCCAGGAGAACATTTGATTCCTGTCCCCTATGCATCGTTAACATCATTCAAATAAAAGAACAGTCCACCTTGACTTGTTCAAGTTAATAGAAAAATTGAGTTCGTGTCTGTGCCATGGACCCATGTGACTCCTTAAACTCTGAAGTTTTGAGAAGCAATAAGCTTTTTTACTTCTATTTTTCATTATATTATCAACTGCATTGGTATTTGGGTGACATGACTTTCACTACAACAGTAAGGGTGTGAAACTGTAAACATCTGATAGTTATTAAATGTAAAATAGTAAAACAAGAAAAATCTGGTACAACTCATCAGGACTCTGATTGTTAAGACCAGAAAGACCAGACCTTGAAATAACAAAAAATGACATCAAACAAAACGAATTGGAACCATGAGTCTGAGGTGTAGAATTTACTTTTCTGATTATTGATTTCAGTGACCCATGTCTTCCTCTAGCTCATAGTTCCATCAAAGCATTATATCATTTATTAGAGTACATTTTAGAGCATAACAATCTGTTTTAATTACACTTAAAAGTCTCTGAATAGGTTTAATACTTATACTTCTTAATGAATAGAAAAACATTTTGATTATATCTTTGGAAACATTTGTAGAGCTCAAAAAAACAGCTTTCTAATAGACGCCTTTGAAAAGGTGCTTTACTTTGCAGAATTATAAGCCAGTAAGTACAATGGCATTAAGTTAATGCAAAGCAATGTGATTCATCCAGTGAAACTTGGCGATGGACTTCGTGGACTTCTTCCATTTAGCTGTGTCCTTCTTCACCCAGTTGGAGAAATAAACCCTGCATTGCGCATACCACCACTAAGTGATCTATGTGACCCCCAGCTTTGTTCTATCTGGCCCTCTATCCTTCCCCCTGCTCTCCATGCCTGCCCAGGCATTTACTCCCTCTTCTGGCCTTATTTTGCTAAGAAAAATGTGGGGCAAGAGGGCACATTGTTTGTCATGCCACATTTTGAGTTGGCTTCCAACTGCCTAAAATCATATTCTTGGCCACATTTAACTCCAAGATTCATGTTATCGTCAGATGGGACCAGCCATGGTAGGATGTGGTCCTAATTAATTCTGGTGGGAATTAGACCTACTGTGAACTTCTCTCACTCCAATCCCAGACAAATGAATCTTGTGTTCCCAGGACTTCTTCAGGCAGAAACAAAAGGCCGAATAGACAAATGACTGACCCACTCAATTTCAGTCAAATATGCTAAACAGTCCACATGAAATGAACAGTTTATCTTGAACCTCTGACTTCATCATAGGAGTTAACTCATTTTGCAATGACATAGGTCTCTGAAATCTCAAGAATGTGAAATATGGATCCCACCTTCCTTGCAGAGATCCAATAGAACTTCACAACCAGACCAATCAGGACCACAAAAAACCTCAGTTGTTTGCCATTCTAATTTTTCTTTCTTTCTCCCCCCCGCCCCACTTTTTGCAGTACTGGGGTTAACCCCAGGGGCACCCTACATCCCTGAGCTACACTGAGCTACATCCTCATCCCTTTTTAATTTTTTGAGACAGGATCTAAGTTGCCCAGGCAGGCCTCAAACTAAACTGCACTCTCTAATTTTTTAAATCAAGGAAATCTGTCAATAGCTCAATGTCTCACTGGTATGTTCTATTGGATTTATAATTGTGTTTAATTTGCGTAACATCAGTAGGTACACTTGAATACTATTAACAATTCTATTGAAATATGCTAGTCTAAAGGAACATGGCAGTCATTTTATGAATCTAACATAGGCACCTCAACCTTTACAATTGAAGTCAATTGTTAATATGTAAAGAGTGGCTTCTCAGTCTATCCCCAAATAAAAATACATCCTATAAGTATTACAAAAAAAATGTAAAACAATCATTAAGTAGTTTAAATATTTCATTAGTTGGCTCAGAGTTCTGACTGATGATGAAGTGCAAGTCTTTCCCTCTCTCACATTCTAACTAGAACTTGGTCTTTATCAAAGCATAGACACCAGAAGTGCACTGAAACTGATGTACTATTTATCTGCCACATTTCCTGATAAGGCAGGAATGTGCTTTCATATTTATGGGTCATGGACTCTCTCATCTCTCACCACCATGTTTCTTCACCTTGCTTGCCTAGGGGAAAACGCTATGTTCTAGGACTTTTCTTATAGGTTGACAATCTAACTGATTGTTGGTTCCATGTCTTGCTTACCCAATGAGAAAGCAAAAGCACTCACTAAAGCCCCATTGACTGCTCTCTTTTCTCACAGATCTCATCACTCTCTGAAGGCAGAACTCAGCAGCTGACTTTCAAGTGACCCTTGCCATAGACCTGGCTTAAAAAGCACAGAAAAGACTTCAAAACTCTTAAGATTTCTCAGGGAGAGATGGGGTAAGAGAGAGATACCATGGCAGGGCATCAGCTTCCAGTTTCTCACTGGAGAAGGTGACTTCAACTTGCCCCCAGCCCAGACTAGCACTAGCCTTGGCTGTGGGTTCTGCCCAGAGGTACTGTTAGCCCTTAGAGAAATGTCTGCAATGACTGAACTTCTGGATAGAGTTCAGCCAGACTTGAATCTGAGAAAAGGTACCCTGTGAAGCCTTTTTTGGAGGGAAGCACCAAAATTCTACCAGCAGATATATTAGTTCTCCTTCCTCCATCTGAAATGCAAAGAACCATGAAAAATTCCAAACAACTGAAAGAAAATCAGATTGGTTTATTGCTTCTGCTTGTATCCAGAAAGAAGGAAGAGCAAATTTTGAGTGCCTTGGGTAGGTGGTGAAGGAGAATTATGGAAGGGAAACACATGCCTCAAATCTGTTCTGGAACCACATAGGGAGAAGGAGAGAGAAGGGACCCACTGGCTAAAATGAAATACATTTTCAAGGAGGGCAGTGAGTGGTAGTGATGTCTGCTCTGCTAGGATTCTTCCTTGCATCCCTTCCTGTACTGCTGGACCCAGCCCAGTGTGGAAGAAGAGTAAGGCTAAGCAGGAAGTGTTTCCTGCTAATGCCCACCAACTTAAATACATTAAGTTCACAGTGTAGGCTTTGTGCGGGGCTTTTCCCTCTGATGACATCAGGTGCTTACACACTGATATTGTTAAGAAAGATGACATCTTCCCTTCACAACTGCATACATGGAAATTTTGATTCATTTCATTAAGAAAACCTTCAGCTCAGTCCCCACTTGGCCGGCTACTGGATTTATAAATGAGAGTTCAGTACAGTGGCAAGTAGGGTCCTGAATTAATGAAAGCACCAGAAAGTCTTTGTGGTTTGTGTCAGTCTCAGGGTTTGTTCCTGACTTACAGATTCTGATTTTCTGTGCTGGTATATGGGCAACTTGGACAGATCTGCAGGGGTTCCAGGGAAAGAGCATGGATAAGTTTACTCACTTGGATACCTAAATGCACATTAGTTTGGGTTCCCAAATCTGCTTCTATTTTGGATAGTGCACTTTTACAAAGCTTATTAGAAAACTGGTTTAATAACACATGCTTTAAAGAGCATTAAAAAGCATGAAATAAAGAGGAGGCCTTCAAATCTCAATACTTTTCCAACACAGGCAAAGGATTTTCTTTCTTTCAAAGGACATTATTATAGCCAGCTCTCAACAGTAATAGGTAATGGTACTTTTCCAACACAGGCAAAGGATTTTCTTTCTTTCAAAGGACATTATTATAGCCAGCTCTCAACAGTAATAGGTAATGGTAGTAGGAGAGTAATGCAGCTTACAAACAAGACTCCAAATTTCACTGGAGGCAAAAATTCCCTCATTTCTTACCTAACTTTTCCCACTTGATTGTATGGACTTATCTAAATTTCACCTTTTGATTCTTTCCTTGACCACTCTTCTGGCAAATGAATTAATTAATGATAGTCAAAAGGCTGGGAAAAAAAAAAAAGAAGTCATAGGCCAAAATAAGTCCAAAGTTAGATAACCTGTGCCTGGAAAATGGCAAGTTAGCCCTGTAATAATTTCCAGATGAATCATGATGTTTTTTTCAGACATCAGCAGCTGAATTGATATCACTCTATTTGCCTCCCACTTCTTCCATCAAGAATTACTGATCTCCGCTGGGGCTGGTAAAAACAGCTGGTTGAGGTCTCTAGTCTTTGGCCATTCTTAGGGATAGTCATTTTATTCCTAAGTGTAACCCCTTCTGGTGTGACCCATGTGTTTTCTGCCAGCTCCCCACAAAGAAGGCCAGGGGAAACTGTCTGAGTGGGACTTCTGATAGGAGACAGCAGGACCCTGGAATCTGTAACTGTGGATGAGGGAGGCAGGTGGTCCATGATGGGAAAAGGAGGACTGAATAAGATTAGGCTCTGAGGTCTTCCTGGCCTTGACCTGTGGAAAGGCTTAGAACCCCCAGATGGTCGCTCTATTTTTGAAGAAAGAAGGTTGTCCCCAGATGGTTCTGTCTCTGATGTGCGCTTTCTGCATTGCACTACTGCATCCTGGGTGGAGAGATTAGACAAGTCTGGTTCTGGAGAAAGGGTGTGTCCCTCACAAATGCAGGATGCAGTGGTGTCCATCTGTGAGGATGCTATGGCTCCTGTATCTTGCTTTGGTTTCTCTTCCTTTGGGTTTTCCAGGGAGGGAGAATCACCTTTGGCAGGATTCTGAGAGGGCCCACTGGTTGAGCTGGGTTCCTCTTGGCTCCTCTCCAGAGGCTGAGCCACATTCTCCCCTGTGCTCTGAGAGGGCAGGGGCTGTGGGATCTGGGTATATTGAATCTTGGGTGGGATTACTGGGACTGCCCTGGCCTGACACATTTTGACCATGAAGGAGGTTCTCACAGCTGACACACTCACAGGAGCTGAGTTACGGCGGCCTGTCAGGGCATGAGCAACAATGTCCAGGTCCTGGGTATCTTGGGAGTAATCTTTCCAGGAGTCTGCTTTACAGTGAGATGAGGTCATCCAGGTGAACTTGGGGTCTCCTGACTCACAGAGCTGCATTCCAGGTGAACTAAATGAAGCCCCATTCTCAAGCCGGAAGAGTTCAGTGACGGGAATGGCAGAGTCTAAATTGAGGGAAGAAGGCCTGTTTTTCCCTTTTGAGGGCCCACACTCAGTGCTCTTTAGCTGTAACTTTGAAGGATGTTCTCCAGGTGAGGTGCTATCCTGAACCCTAGGTGAACTCTCCTCGCTGTTTTCTGGTCCAGGAATACCAGCTTGCTTAATCTGATTGCTCTGCCCAAGGAGTGGCCCCAGCTCCTTTCCCTCTGCTCCAATGACTGGGCTGGTTTCTGCTGGCTTAGACTGAACACTACCTGGTCCTTTCTGGCTGGGAAGAACCTCTGCCCCTTTCAGGTCAGAGAACTCTCTGAAGGTCTTAAGGGCTTTCTCATCCCATCCAGTAATCTCTCTCCTAACTGACAGAGGATCAGAATTTCTCTCTGTTTCAAGATTAGCACAGCTGCTGGAGGAGGGAACCTCAAGAGTCCACTGACTCTTGATGGTGGTTTTACTATCCAGAGAGTGGCTCTGGCGAAGGCTGGGCCTGTGAGAAAGCCTCTTCTCCAATCGGTGGCTCTGGGGGCCCTGCACCTGGGCCTCCTGCACTTCTTTCAGGGTGGGAGAGTGAAGAGGACTGGTCACCCACTGGGGCTCCTCCCAGGGCTCCACCATCTCTAGGACATGCTGAGCAATGTCTGTTACAGTGTCGTCTTCATCACAGTCTGAAGGTTCCTGTACTGACTGGGCTGCATCCCCCTCTCCCTGTGGGGAGATCTCAACCTCCTTTGCTGGGCTAGGAAATCCAAGGGCTTTTCCCTCGGGAGCAACTTTCTTTGAAGTTTGTTTTTCACTTTGACTTGGAGTAGCCTCCTCTCCCTGACAGCGACTAGAGATCCCAGGGTTGTCTTTGGACCTCGGCTGCTCTATATAAGGATTTGTCCTTAAATTCCTGGATGGGTCTTCTCTCTCAGCACCGCCCTTTGACAGCAGGATTCCGGGCGCCTCCTCCAGAGGAGTTGGAGGGGGAGGAGCAGGAGGGAGCGGAGGAGAGTGATTCCCCGGGCCTCCAGCCTCAGTCCTTGCTGGTGGAGATGCCTTCTCAAAAGGAACTATTTCTAGAGCAGCCAGAGTAGCACGATCTGGACGCAGGCCGAGCTCGGATCTGTGGAGGCTGCTGGTTGACTCTGGCTTTTCTCTATTGGCTGCCGAGGCAGCACCCATTGTACTCTGATTGGTTGAGTCCCTGTTCCACTCCTCCGGAGGGGCGGAGACTGAAGAGGGGGAGGAGCCACAAGAGATGCTCCCAGGGGGCTCCGGGGAAGCAAAGGACACCGGACTTGACTCAAAACTGGGCTGACTTGGGCTTATCTTCTGAACAGGTGGTGGCAACGAGGCAAGTTCCTCCTCAGATTCAATGATTTTAAGCTCCTGTTGAATCTCGGGCCATATCAGGGCGTTAGCCAGATCATCTTCATCCTGAAAAACATCAATAAACTGATTACCTTAGAATTTAGGACTCTGAGCATTTTCATCTACCTTGTTTTCAATGACAGTGACGGACTGGACAGTTCCCTGCCTGAGTTACCCAGTACATGAGAGAGGCATAATCCCTAATAACTCTGGATGCTTTACTGCTTACCATGTGCCATAAAATACTTTGTATCTTCTTGTTTGATTATCCCAGCACCATAGGAGATAAACACTACTATATGCCCATTATATTAAATGAGGAGGCCTATCTTCAACTAGATTAGACAATTTACCTAAATCATAGAGCAGCAGACCATGATTGAAATCTAGCCCTGTCTTCACCAGAACATAAGTGTTTAATACCTGTGCACTGTTGCTTTAAAAAAAGGAAACAAAACAAAATAAAAACCCCAAACCTGGTCTCATTTAACCAATTTACTAGAAGGGAGACAGAATGACATTTTTCAAGCAGAGTGAAAATATTAACTCTTACCCTGATACCTGCTTTCCAAATATGTAAGTATAACTCTTTTGCTTATTACTGAACAAATTACATATTACACATTAAAATAATTTTAAGTACATATTAAAATGAAGAAGAATATAAAAACAGCAAAATGTTATATTCCTACTACTCACAGACACCCATTGTTAACATGATGGGGTTATTTCCTGTGGTTGTTGGACTGCCTCCTGAGCCATCTTGTTTACTGTCCTTGTCTCCCCTTAAGTCCAGCTTCCCTTTGTCCTTCTCAACTCCCTTTTCCTACAAGAAGCCCAAAGCTGCAGGAAGAAAAAGGATGGAGGGAGGCTGGGGCAGGGCCAGGAAAACAAACTTCAGTTTCTTTCATTTCTTGTCTTAAGGCCTAAGTCTGTCCCGGGGAGCAGTTGGAAGGAGCATCTCCATCCAGTGGGGGTACAGGCCTTTCTGAGAAATCTGATCTTGGCCACCTCTCAAAGCTTCTCACCTGGCTCCAATCACATGCTGTTTTATAGTCCAGTTCCTTTAATGCTTGTTTTATTTCCAATGGACTGTGAGCTCCTTGAGGTCAGGGATTGTGTTTACTGGTCTTTGATTCCTAAAGGCCATATGCTCCTTATACACTATGAGTGGTTGCTCAAAAAACATTGTGTTGAATTGAAATCCATTCATTGTTCTGAATTATTTCTTTCAGATAACTCTTATTTGGTCAGAACTAACTCTACTGCTCTGATTTATTTGTGCGCAATTCTACTTTCCCTACTAGACTGCATCTCTTCAGGGTAGGCATGGGATGGCCTTTTTCTCATCTCTTTATTTTTCTCAACACCCACATTAATTGACCTCTTACTAAGACATTAAGTTTAGACTCTCCTTACTCCACTGTCTGCCATCTCAGTTCAAGGACCACAATGGAAATTTCTGCCCAGAGCAAAAACCTAGGTGGTGTCTTTGTTTCTTCTTCCTCACTCCATATCCAATCCTTCACCAAGTCCTGTCCATTCTACCTCCCAAGTAGCTTTCTGCTCCTTCTGTTTCTATCCCCACAGACACCACCCCTCTACCACCACCACACACAATATAGCCACCTTTTTACCTTGCTTGGTTTGCCACATACTAGCCTCCTAACTGGCATCCTTGCCTTCTCTCTTGCCTGTCTCCTCCTCATAGAATAGACTAACCCTTTAAGAAAAAAATCCTGAACATATCATATATTTTTCCATTGCCCTTAGGTTGATCTCCAAATCCTTCCACACAGTGCTACCCAATGTGGCTCCTGCTTCCACCTGAGCCTTACTTTCTCCAGCTATCCTGGCCTTGTTCCAATTCCATGAATGTTTCAGGCTCTCCCACCCTAGATTTATCACACATCTTATTCTTTCTGTCCGTAAGTCACTCCCTTCTTATTGTACCCTCTACCCCTTTCTTCCAGTGAGGGTCTTAACCTACATATCTACTCTTTGGGAAGCCCCACCCCCACCCCTTTTCTGACTAGGTTAGGTCTTCATGCTACATGCCCCACTGCACTCCATACTTCCACCTCACCCTGGAAATTACTTGTTCAGCGACCTTTCCCCACTAGGTTGTCAGCTCCGAGAAGGCAGTGACAGTTTGGTTCATGAAGTGATTCCAGTGCTCAGCAAAGCATCTGTCACAAAGTGGGTGTTTAAAACATGTCTTTACTTGTTCCCTTGAATTTACCCTTAGTTCTTCCAGCACTAACTTTATCTGCTTCTTAAAGCAATTCATACTTGGGCCCTCCTCATAAGAATTCAATCCCCATGTAGTTATCTGCATCCTTCCCCTTCAACAAATGCAAACACATTTTACAGGAACCTTTGCTTAAGCTTTCTGAAGCCACCATGGCACCCAGCTCTGCCCTAACTTCCAGCACATGGTCCTCTTATGCACGTCCTAGAAGCAAGTTAAAAGGCAAAGAGCTTCCTTTTCTTTTGGCACACAGCTTTGCTCACAAAGATGCCTCCCAGATGCAGGACTCTTCCCTGGGCATCCCAGGAAAGCTTGCTCCTTCTTAATGTAGGGACATCTTATAAAAACCTTCAATGAACAAGGTTCTGTCAGTTCTGGCATTGTAATTTTACTTCTCCCGAAGCCACAGGAGGAAAGGATTGATCCTGGAAATCTCTCAGATTTTAGAAACAAGCCTAGAGAACAGCCCATACAGGATGTCTGGGAGGTAAGGGCTGGACCTTGTAAACGATCATCATATTTGGGGCTGGAATACGACAAGCAGGTTTTGTGCTGCTTCTGGGACTGAGTGCTATTATATTCCAATCCCAGGTCAAAGATATTTAGAGTTGAGTCTGTCCTAGGGAACCTGAGCTGGACGGTTCCTTTCCATCACTCCAGAATCTCTGAAAAGTCCACTGTGAAAAAATTCCAAGCCTGATTAGAAGTGGGTCTCTTAAAGTTCCTTTGGCAAAAACCATTAAAATTTTTTTTTAAATCTCCTTTAAATTGTACCAAGAGCCCACAGCAAAAAGAGGACTCTACATAGAGAGTAGCGAGAAGGCAGTGAGCCCACTTTACCATCTCATGGAGAAACATGGCTTCAGCTCTGATCCGGGGACACTCCTGCAGAGCACTGGTCTCCACCTGGTCAGCCTCTTGGCCTTCCTCCTCTACCGCTTTCTCCGGATTCAGTCTCTTCTCTAATTCCGTTGAATGTTGAGAGCCCAGGGAGATTTCTGAAGTTTTCTTCTCCTCCACTTGGGTGCCTGGCTCCAGGAAAAGACTTTGGTTGCATTCCACTGTCCCCAGGCCTTCAGGTCCTGGTGTGGCATCTTCGAGAGCTGCCTTCTTAGAGATAGAAGCTGCAATGAGGATGTGAGTGATTAGTTGAAGGACTTCAAGAGAGGTTGCTCCCAGCACAGACACTGCCCTGCTTCCTGTCCTGCTTCACAAAATGGGATGAGGGCAGGGGAACTCACCCAGCTCACTGCTGCATACATTCTTTTTTCTCCTGACAATGTTCTGGCCTCAGGTCCCAGAGACACAGACTGTTAGGAATGGGAGTGACCTGGAAGATCATCCAGTCCAGCAGTTCTATATCAGGAACCATTTTATCCCCCCCACCCGCTGCTTGCTGCCTTCTATGGAGGTATTTTTGGTTGTTACAATGTTGGGAGAGGTGAGTGCTACTGAAGCCAAGGATGCTGGTAAATAAATACCCTCTGATGTATAGTCCCTACAACAAAGAATCACAAGAACAAATGTCAGTGGTGCTGAAATTGAGGAACACTGCATTAGCCCAATCTTCTACTACACAAATAAAATACTCAGGCCCTGAAAAGTCAAGCTCAGTGCCCAAGACAACAAAAATCTGCTGTTCACTCCAAGCAGCAAAGATATCTAATCACAATGGTTAATAGCTTTTCAGGGGTTAACTACAGTTAGTTCCAGTATGAAGCTCTGATCTACTAAGACAAGGAGAAGGGAGGTAGATCTCAAGTTTGGCCCCTGTTGCCTTGCATGATGGAAGGCCCAATTTCACAGTGTGACGAAGCAAAGCACCTAGGGCAGCACTTAGCACATAGTAGGTCCTCAATAAATGTTATTATTTACAGTAGAATTAAAGAAACCTGATTTTAAATTATGATTTCCCAATAAATTTTACACTCTCAGTCTTGGGGCATTGTGATACAATCGGCAGGGCCAATGTGAGGGTTTACTAGATAATGGAGGCAAAGCATGTAGTGTAGTGGCTGACATGTAGTTCGTACAGAAAAGTTGGTGTGTTAAGAGCAAACTCTGCTCATGGCCAATTGTTAATCTAGTGACTTAACTCCAAAGCACTGCACCCATCATGCCAGCTTTGCAGCTAAGCCAGACCCAGTGACAGCATCCTGATGTGTGAACTAACAGTGCTTCCAATTGACCTTAGTGCTGTTTTCTTTTGTGTATTGTTTAGAGGCTTATTTCTTGCAATTTAATCTAATCTCTAATTATGTAAAGCATTTAGAGTTCAAATGTTAAAACTATATAAAAAGGCATTCTCAGAGAAGTTTTTCTACCATTCCTGTTCCTTCCATCCTGTTCCACATTCCCACTGTCCCTTCCGTTATCACCATTTTTGTTAGTTTTTTTTCCTGTCACATTTATTTTTGCACATTTGCATAGATACTTGTATCCATAAATATTTGTATTTACAAAATATGGTACGTGCCATTTTTCCTTTGCATTTTTTCATGTAACGACTTATCTTGAAATCCATGCCATATTGGTAAACAGGGAGACTGATCATTTGTTAGGATGTGGCCTAGTTTGGGCCCCCCTTGGCCACTGGTAGCTTACTTGGAAGGTGGTGCCAAGAAGCAGGTGTGAAGAGATGAGACAGAGATGGAGGAAAAGTCAATAAAGATGATATCATTGAGCTGTTTACCACTGTGAGCAACTGGGACTCAATCCCTGTGAGGAACCGTTTGGATATACTCCAAATCTATCCCTCCAAAGGGTTTGAGCATTGGTCATTTATCCACCAATTTCTGGCTTGCATTGATTGAGAGCTGCCCCCGTTGATTCTCCATACTCAGGACAGAACCAAGTAAGGGTGAGATCCTCCCTTCAGGAAAAAGTCCCAAGGCAGAAAACTAGAAACACAAGGCCAACACTTGAGGGGAACACCCTCGTTGTACACAGGACCTGTCCCCTACACAGATGCACAGGGCCTCTCCAGAACTCAGTGTGACTAGTTACTCAACCAGTGTCCTAATGATGGGCATTTGGCTTGTTTCTAGTCTTTTGCTATCATAACAAATTATGCCTTCACACATATACATTGCTTTGTACTTGTGCAGCTATTTATTTAGGATAAATTCTTAAAAGTAAGCCTTTTGGATAAAAGGGTAAATGCATCAGTGATTTTTAAAAAGATTTTTAGCCTTCTACTAAGGTCTATTAATTGGAAGAATTTGTCAGCTTCTCTTTTTGTAGAGCTCAGGGTCTTCTGTTCATTGACTGACCACTTTTAAGGACTCGTGTGTGAGGAGTGGAGGAAGGGCCTGTGCTAAACGTGAACTTGTTCTTATCATTCCCTTCCATGCTGACAACCCACCAACAACCCTGAGCCTCCATTAGGCACACAAAGCCCTCTTCAATCTGGCCTGACCCCATGTCCACCCTTTTCCTACTACTGCCCCTGAGAGGCCTTGTACTCTGGTGCTCTGGTCCTCCCTGTGATTGAATTGAATCAGTCCTTCAAGACAGACCTAACTCCACCTCTTTTGAGGCTTCCCAGGCAATTTCTCCTTCCTCCCACCTCCCGAAGCCCTGGGTGTTTTCACTTATGTGGTACCCAGGCCTCAGGCAACCATTATCTTTTAAGTGTTCTTGGCTTCCATCCCACAGTAAGTTTCTTAGGAAAGAGGCAGTATTTATGCCTAGAAATTGCCTGCTAAGGACCTGGGAGTCCAACAAATATTTGTTGACTGATAGATTTGGTAGATATTTCTAAGTTACAAAAGAATCTTCATAGCTCAAAAGGGTTCCCAGCAGGGGAAAAATTATGCACAAAGTAGTGACAAGGGAGGCAGAGACTGTGAACTGATCTTCCCTCAATATTCATTCGTTTTCATTTAGAACTAGAACCTTCCCCACTGCCCATGTTTTAGCTAGACACATGGCTGTGCAGCCAGTAACGACATTCCCCAACTTCTCTTGAAGAAGGTATAACGAGGTTGAATAGGTTTTGGCAGATAGGGTTGAGAGGAAGTGGTGTGTGCAACTTCTGGGTTACACCCTTGAGGGGAAGATACTAGGCTTTCTCTTCACCTCCCTTTCCCATGGATGGGAATGTGGATGTTGGGATGTTGGTCCCATCCTGACCAATGCATGCAAGGACAACACTCTCGGGCACTGGTGGAGAGCCTGGGACCCCTGATGATCTCCAGGAGCACAGCCACCCACCTCTAGAACTGTGCATATGATAGAAACAAATTGCTATCTTTGTTGAGCCATTGTTTCAGGTCTTCTATATCTGGTTTCTACGTTTGCCTATCTTAACTGATAGAACTGTGGGCTTATAACATAAGCTTGCTCCTGGCTAAAAGAATAGGGCAAAACCAACTTTTGTAGGTAGAATCATATTTCAGATGCACCAAAATATAACTATTTAAGAGAAGTCTATTATAAGTTCTTCAGTAAAAGAATGAGGCAACTCCTAATACGTCTTAGGGAAATTCTGGATTTTTGTTTAGCAAGTTTCCTTAAAGCCATATGGTTACTCTGACCTTCCACTAATGAGCATTTCTAGAAGCGGATATAGAAAATTTGCTGTACCTTTTAAACCAGTCCATAAGCTCACATTTACTTTTAGAAGGATAAGTGTGTTGTGGCCCCTGCCCCCAGCTGAGAATGAGGTTAACAGAACATAGCCTTGAATCATTTAAAAGTCAGATAATCAATTATTATGGTGACACTGATTAGTTCTTTAGTTTTTTTCACTTGGAGTAATCAATTACCTAATTATCAATACTTTAAAGTGCTATATTTATACCTCTTACCTTTTGGGTCTCATTGGAATTTCACTTATTTTGGCTCAGAGTAGGGGAGATGGTTTGACAAGAATGACTAAAAGTAACCTGGAAAATCATCTTTAATATTTTTCCTTTTTACCCACTGCTACTACACAAAACAAAGAAAAATATTTTACTAATGAAATTGAAATTCTTCATTGGGAATAATTGTGGAAGAAGACAGGAAATTTAAATTGACCTAACTCCATTACAGAGACAGGTGAAAGAAGCTGCTATCCCTGAACCTTCTAGCATCTTCCTTCAGACCTATCTGTCTGTCTCCTATGAGATCACTCATTCCCCACTGCCACAGGTCACAGGCAGGCAGGCAGGCTGCAGTCTACATTACTGTCTTCCCCAGACCAAATCTAATGCAGACTCCATGTTCTTATTTTCAGAAAGTGATGGGGTGTGGGGGAAGAGATAGCAGACTGTGTCCAAAAGACTCCTTAGATCCCAGGACCCTCTCTTTGAAAGACAATAATCAATCTCACAAAAGCTTTTGGAAACCCTGTCTTCCTCCCTTGCCTCCTCATCCTGCTCCACCCACACCAGCCCATGGACCATTCTACAGACGGTATCACCTGATGCCTGAGTTTTTGCTCAACTGTGCCCCCATCCTGAAGGGCAAGGGAGAAGGAGATGATTAATATTTATTGAGCATCTTCTATGAACCAGACCGTGGATGGGTATTTTATGGACATTCTCTCATTCAGACCTTGCCACAACCCTTGAGATAGGAGCCTCTCTGCTTCGCAGATGAGCAACAGGCTCAGAGATATCAACCAACTGCCCACTGTCACACTGCCCCAAAGTAGCAAGGCTGGGATCTGAATCAGCCCAGTTAAGGTCCAAATCCTACACAATCCCACAGTAGGCAGTTGTCTCTCAGCCCCAAATACCTGTTCTCATCTTTTCTGTATGCAGAAATTCTACCCATTTATGAAGACTCTGCCCAAATGTCGCCTCTTCTTCTCCTTCATGCCCATGCAGTCCTTTCTGAACACTTCTTTCTTTATATTTCAAGTACCGAAGCCTTCCCTCACCTCAAGAAGCTGGAGTAGACCCTATGCTGCTTCCACCAGCAGTTTTTCTCCCTTCCTAGTTTTCAGTTTGTGAGGGAAAAGGGACCATGTCTCAATGATCTTTAACTCCATAGCCCACAGTAAACATGGAGGGAGCATGGGAAAATCCCAAAGAGCAAAGGGTGTTTGTTTTTGAAAATCTGGATTTAAATCCGGCTTTTTCTACTTCCTTGCTATGAGTTTTTCAGCAAATCTCTTGTTCTTCTCTAAGCAACTGGGGATAATAATAATTCCCTCTACCTCATAGGGTTGTTGTGAGGCCATGTGAGATGACATATGTGGAACATTGGAGAACGTGCCTGACAACACAGTAGGTGTATAAAATATTAGCTAATATTAACTGAAATAGAAACATTCTTAAGTCACCCAACACATGTGGGTTTGACTGTCAACCATCTTTCCTTTGGGGTTCTGCCTACTTCCATTTCAGGTGGCTCAAGTTGGGCTGTCCTTATTCCACTCCTCTGGCCCATTTTAAACCCTATTAGCCTAGCAAAAGCTATTGGTGCAAGGTTGGACCTGTGACCCATGTGGACCCAATCAGAATCCTCCCTGAATTTGAGATAAGGAAATTGAGAAAAAGGTGTTCTTTCTCCAGGCTGGGGTTGCTGGCCATGTTCTCTATAGGTATGAGGGGATAGATGGATGTAGATAGGATGACTCTGGAAAAGCTCAATCCCAATTCCAGCTCTGTAGCTCAGCATCCCATTCTGTGATGTTTTCCTGCTGCCTTCTCATTATGAGCAAATAAAATAATAGGTAACATTTACTAGGTAGTTATTGTATATTAGATGCTGTTCTGAGAGCTTTGCATGTATTAATTAATATTTACAACACTTACAGAGAACGTAGGATTACTAACGTCATCATTCCCATTTTATATGTTAAGAAACCAAGGCACAGAGAAATTGGGGAGCCTGGATTTGTACCAAGGCAGTCTGGTTCTAGAGCTCACAATCCCAATCACTTCACCTCATTGCTGAGCAAACTCTAAACAAGTTCAAGACTGATTCTTATCTCTTGCCAGGGAAATCTCCCTCTCTCCCCTGTTTTACCTGTAGAAGTCTCTGCTCCCAGTGGTTTCTCCTCTTCTGGCCAACCTCCACTCTCTGACCCCTGGAAGGAAAACTCTTCTAGGCTGGAGAGAGACTGCAACTCCTTTGGGGGTGTTCTGCATGGGGTGCTGTTGGTGCTGATTACCGCTGACACGCGGAGCGGCACGGACACCGCAAAGGGCTCTGAGATGTTCAGCGCCTTGCGCTGGTGACGTGGCGAGTGCTCTGTCTGGAAGAGGCCGCTGGTGAAGACGGATTTGCTGGGGCTGTCGCTCGAGGTATAAAACATACCCAGCATCTTTGGGGCTATTTGCTCGCTTTCTGGATCCTCGATTGGCCGGAACACCTTCAGTTGTTCAGGTGGGGGACGGATCTGAGCGCCCTGGAGTTGGCTTCGGTCGCTGCTCACATCAAAGCCCCCCTCTGCGCCCGCGGGCATCCCCTCCTGGCCCCATTCACCCTCCTGCTTGCTGAGGTCACAGGAGCTGCCAGTGCCAGCGGAGTGCATTTTCGTGGCTGGAATGAAAAATCCACCAGTGGTGACTGTTCGGTTGAAATTTCCTTTGGTTTCTTTTCCTAGTGAAGAAGAACAGGCAGGTGGTCAGCAGCCTGAGTACACACACCCCTGCGGGCCTTCCAGTAAGGGCAGGCACATCACAACTGAATTCTGGAAAGGTGTAGTAACCTGGTAAGGGCACAGTCATCCTACTGAAGTACCTGACATTCAGTTGACAAACAGAGAAAGCATTCCCTCCCTCCTGCCCCGCGCTCTCTCTCAGTAAGTGGGAATTGAACCCAGGGGCTTAACCACTGAGCCATATCCCCAGCTCGCCTGCTACTCCGCACTTGCCCCTTTTTGAGACAAGGTCTTGCTAAGTTGCTGAGGTTGCTTTGAACTCGCAGTCCTCCTAGGAGCCTCAGTCACCAGAGCCGATGGGATCATAGGCCCGCATTTTCTCATATGCACAGAATTTTGGCACCATCCTTTGAAAGGACCATTTCCTGCTGTGCTATACTCTCAGTTAGAAGCTCTGCAGGCAGAGCAGGTTCCTTAAGCAGGCCATTGCACTGCTACCAAGGATTAAATGTAGAATTTTAAAAAGACATATTAGCTTTTTTTTTTTTTATTACGCCATTAAAACGTTAACACATTTTTTTTTTTCTTTTCAGTTTCTGATTAAATAACCCCATCCCTCAGGCGCCAAAGCAGCAGTTGCATTAAATGTGGATTGTGGGAAAAAAAATAGATGGGGGATGGCAGAATGATGTTTGCTCAAAAGGAAGAAGACAAAAAGGGCAAAATAACAATCTTGTTTTATTTTAAAACTTCAAAACTTATTATTGTATGTGTTCTCTGGCAGATGGACCCAGACAGGGGTTTGATTTCCCAGCAAGGAAACCAATGGTGTTCTCAGCTAGACCTTTCTCCCTTTCCCCAGGCTTCTTCCTGTTGATTCAGAGGCTGAAGAGCTAGAAATGTAAATTAACTAAATGTTAGAAAGCACATTTGTGAGGAAAAAATTCTTGACTGACTTAGAAGTGAAGGCAAAGGCAAGTCCACATGGGGACTAAATAAACTAAGAGATGACATGTAAGTTTCCAGGGTTCTGGGACATGATTTCTAACTTGATACCAAGCACAATGCTGAGTATCTTGCATAATATTATGTTTAAAATTCTTATGACTACACTGTAAAGGAAATGTAATTATCCAATTTAACATGTGAGGAAACAGCATCAGAAGATAGATGAACTGCCTGGCACCCATGTATGTCACATGTAGCAGATGATGATATATCAAATCATGCAAGAACTTTCCTAAGAGGTTTCAAAACCGAAGCAATTGGATGAATATAAACATAAGAAAATGCTAAAAGTGTCAACACCATTTAAAAAGATCTCACTGAGAATTTTGCAGTTTAGATTTTTTAAAAACTGTTTTGAGTATTTCCTGATTTTCAGGTTGCCTCATTTATCAAAGAGAAAAATGTCTTGCATTAAAGACATTGGAAAGTCATGGGATAAATATACAGGAGTTTGAGCAGTCTGCTGCCAGGGAAGCCCTTTGTTTTGTAGTTTGTAACTGTGTTTGTTGGTTCCTTTAAAAAAAAAAAAAATAGAAGAGAGAAGTACAAGCAAGTCAGTCCTTAAAGCTAGAGCTGTGAGAGCAAATGTAGTTCCATGTCATTTTGGTGATGCATGTCACTTCATGTGTAACATATCTACTCCAAAAAAGGAAATTATGTGCAAACTGCACACACCTGACGCACAGCAGGTACTTGCTCAATGTTTATTGGTAAATAGTGAATGAATAAATGATTCTGCCAATTCAGAATCATGACTTGGCAAGCATTATGAAACTCATGCCTACAGAAATACTCAAATTCAAGACAACCATCTAGGCCTAAAGCCATGAGGCATGAACCAATTCTTGGCTCTTCTTTCTGCCTGAGCTCTGTCTACCTTACTTTTCAGGTGTTGATCCTTTACCTGATTCAGTTTGAATGGAAGATGGCTGTGGTCTCCCTTCTGGCTAGAGGAGTCTGGAGAAAGAGGAAGGCTCTTTAGGTCTAGCTGGGTGATAGAGTAGGGGATGTTATAGCAAGAGCCAGGTGAAGCCCCTGAATTTGGGGAACTGGGCACTTCTGTGTGAACATGACTGCGGAGGAGCAGTCTGGCAACTTAAGTCTGGGGTGAGCTCCTATCTCCCAGTGATCCCCAGCTCAGAAACTAATTGTACAAACTCACCATCCACAGGCACTGAACACAGTGAATCCATGCTTTTAGCTGGTCGAATAGTAGCCTTTTCCACTAAAGACAAAAGAAAAAATATTCCTGAGGAATGCATATTAAGAGGAAGCATTCACAACAGTAGGTCAGGTTGTGAGCACATAAGAAAAAAATTATTTTAGGAAAATTTTTCAAGTCTTTATGTTTATCCCCTTAGAAAACTTTCTCCCGGTTCACTCTAGAAGTTCCTATTTTCTTAGTGGAATTGACCTTATAAATAAGGAACATTGATAAATCAAAGTTTTATTAATATTTTACAAAGAAAGATAAATTGCAATTTTGTCACTATAATAATAAATATTATTATAACAATAACTATTAGCAAATGAGGAGCCTTAAACCCAATTTAATTGTACAAAAAGTATTCAAGGATGAATCCAGGAGGTAGAATCCACGGGGCCCCAGGTAACCCCTCCTATTTGGCAGGCGAGCAGCAGAATTCTTGGCTGCAGTCATGTCTATCAGCACCAGGAATTTGGTACAACAGGTAAGAGTGCTGGGGTGGCGGGTGGGGAACCAGCATCACCTTCTCCCCAAGTGCAGCTTTGCTCCTTGAAGTCTGTAGGGGTAGTTCCTCCAACAGACTCACCCACCAACTCACGCTGGGCCAGATTTCAACCAAACCAAACCTTCTCTGCATACCTGTTATGTGCCTGGTGTATTCTATGCATCTTTGTAAGCTGCCACAGCAAGGTTTTGGAAAAGTGTGGCTTAAATGATAAAAACTTATTCCAGGCACAGTACTAGACACTGCTATGGTTTGAGTACATCCCCCCAAAGTTCATGTATCGGAATCTTAATTCCTTGGTACAGTGGTGTTGGGAGGTGGGCTGTAGTGGGAGGTGTCCTGGTCATGGGGACAGTGCCCTCATGAATGGATCAATGCCTTTCTCCCAGGAAAGGGTTAGCAACTGCAAGAGTTTGGCCCCCTTTTAGTTCTTCTGTATTCACTTGCTTACATTCTCCCTTCCACCATGAGTGAAAGCAACATGAGGCTTTCGCCAGAAATCGAGAAGATACCAGTATCATGCTTTTGGACTTCCTAAGCTTTAGAACTGTGAGCCAAAATAAACCATCGTTCTGTATAAATCACCCAGTCTCAGGAATTTTCCTATAGCAACAGAAAACAGGCTAAGACATGTTCACAAACATCATATCCTTTTAGAGAGCTGAGCTGGATGGAAAGTAGTTCCCCCTAAACCAAAACTTTCTAGGAAAAAAAAGGAGGCAGTTTGGAAGCTGAGCAGGAGCCCCAGGACTAGTAGCCATTGAGGTAACTCTGGTCAGAAAGATCAGGGTTTGAATCCCAACTCTGCTGCTTTTGGGCTCCTCAAATAAGCAGCTTATTACTTGGCACAGATAACTGGATTACATTTATGTAAGATGTTAGTACTGAGGGAAGCTGCATGAAGGATATATAGGTTCTCTGGATGCAACTTATTTTAAGTCAGAAAATACCCCCTGATTAATTTATGAGTTTTCTTTCAGGGCAAGTCTAAAGACATGGCTACTGTTGATTCTTACCTGAGAGCCTCTGTCCTCTCACAAATACACTCCCATTTCTACTCAGTTTTGATTTAGAGTCTGATCCAGAACGTCCCAGATTAAATATGGATTTCCACTTCTTTGATTTACTGGAAAGCTTTCTCCTAAAAGAGTCAAGCCATAAGAAGTTAGTTTAGCTTCTAATTTCAAGGGGACTTTCAAATTTAGAAAGAAAATTTCAATCATCTTAGTTGTGAATGGTTCTGATAATTTAGGAAATTCTCTAAAATCCAAGTTGAGCCTGACTCTCACACTGTCTGGGGATGCGCATGGTGACTGAGCTAAGCTTTCATGAATCAGAACAAAGACCCTTTTCCCGAAGGCCAGAGACAAAGTCATCTCTATCTGTTAGAGGCAGGAGTGGTGGCAAACAGAGGCAGGGATTGGGAGACTCAGGTCATAAGCAATCACACAGTTCTGAATTCTGATAGGAATTCAGGAAAGAGTGTAACCCTGGCTTTTCAAAGATACCAATCCTGGCCCCATCCCCCACCCCCTGGTCCTGGGGATTGAACCAAGGGGGTGCTCAAACACTGAGTTACATCCCTAACTCTTTTTATTTTTTATTTTTGAGACAGGGTCTTGCTAAATTGCTGAGGATGGCCTTGAACTAGAGATCCTCCTGCCTCAGCCTCCCAAGTAGCTGGGATTACAGGCATGCAACCACCACACTCTTAGTATGTTTTTATGATAATCCAGACAGGTCTGTAGTATTTGGTAGGTGATTCTGGACTTGGCTTGTTGTTGTTGTTGTTTGTTTTTTGTTTTTTTATGCACTTGGCCTCAAGGTGTATTTTAATAGGTGCCATACTTGGGAGTATGGTTTACCTTAGCTTTGATTGAAAGTACAGAGAATATGTACTTGATGCTCCTTCCAAGGCATTCATCTTCCTGATCCCTGGGAGGGACTCTCATTCTACACTGATTTAGGGGGAGGTGCAGTGGGCTCAGTTGCAGGAAGACATGATCCACTCACTGAAGGAAACAGGGGTTTCTCCCCAGCAAAGTTCAGGCATGCTGTTCCTAATGGTGTGGCCTCTTCCTCCCTCCTCAAAGGGAAAGAACCTGCCATCTTGGGGAGGACACTGACAAAAGATGCCTGTTTTCAATTCTTGTTCTCACTGCTCAAAGGGCAAGGATGACACCCTTCAATGAAAAGGTGGCTCGGCTCCTTCTGTCTCCTGGATTCCTGCTTCCATCACCGCTTCTTCCATAGCACTTGTTGCGGCACGAGTGAGGGGGTGAGTGGAGATGAGGGTTGCAGTGAAGGAAACAGGAGGAAGAAATGGGGAAACGATATCTACTGCTGCAAATGACACTTGATTGTTTTGGAGGGGAGAGAGGACTCTGACGGGTTGAGGGGAGGCAAGGAAGCCAGGAATGCTTGTCCCCAGGTGCTACCACCCAGGGCTCTCAGCCTAGAGTGGCCCCATTTGTCAACTTGTCCTCTGTCTTGGATTCTTCTCTGTATCTTCTGTACATGTGTGGAGACTAGGAGAGGGGTCAAATTTTTTTTTATTTTTATTTTTTGGGGGTACCGGGGATTGAACTCAGGGACACTCAACCACTCGACATGCCCAGTCCTATTTTGTATTTTATTTAGAGACAGGGTCTCACTGAGTTGCTTAATACTTCACCCAGGTTGCCACTGCATCCAGCTGAGTTTTTGATTTTAGTAAACTCCCTCTTATAAACACAAGCCTATCTTGTCTATACTAAGAAGTAAAGGATTTAGCTGTGACATGTGACAAGAATTTCATCTTACGACCCCACTCCCATCCTGGTGCTTGGGGTCTTTGTGGGAGATTGGGGGTCTCAGTAACTTTGGGGCAATGAGTGTTGGCATCACCACTGGTGAGAGTGAGCTGTGGAGACAGCTCCCTTCTCTTCTGCAGTTTTTCTTTACACAACCCCTAGACCACACTTCTGTCAAGACCCTGAGACTACCTGTCCTTCTGTCTCCCTCCACTCAGCATCTCCCAGAATTTGAAAAGAATGCCACTAACTTGTTGTCTGGTAACTCAAGCACAGTGTGGAAGAGGGTGCCCACGGGAGGCACAATCTCAGGCAGGCTGTTCTCCCTTCTTTCCTTCCGGGCAGGATGGTTCATAGCCAGATTGCGGGCCTGAGCTTCCTCGAGGCTCACCAACTTCATGGGCAGGGACAGGGCTGGAAGCGTCAGGCTCTTGATGATGGGTCGATTTTCTATAAAGGAAAGAGAAGAGCTCAGTCTGGAAGGAGGCCCATGAGTGTGTCCAGCCAGATTTGCCATCCACAGCTCCTCAGTCCTGACCTCTACTAAGGGCTGAGTGCCAACTATGGCTTCTCTTGGGCATAGTGGGACTTGGGGCTGAGGTTGCACACGGAAAACTTGCAATTCTCCTGGCCAGACTAGCTAAAGGAAAAACAGGGGCTTCAGGAAATAACTGTGCTTTCTGTATTATTTGGAGGGATGAGTCATCTATTCATTCATTCAATCATTCATTCAACAAATATATATTGAGCAATTACTATGATTTATAGTAACACAGTGGTCCTTTTTCTCCTGAAACCTCTGCCTAGTGGTTTGGTGAAATGGGAATGTCTGTCCAGTTACTCAGCAAGGGTAAGGCAGGAGACTGCCCATCCTCCCTAGTACTGGAGATACCCACTCCAAGACAGTTAAAGGCTGGAGCCTCTACTTCCCCTGGATCACCTAGGTGTTTATCTCTGCAGGAAAAGCACATTTTATATACCGCACTTCTCCTAAGAGAGATGAAGCTCTTTACTCACGGTCCAGTTATCTTCCAGGATGTTTAGCTAACCCTTTCCTACTTTGTGGTATTTTTTTTTTTAGGAATGGAATTGATGATGACAATCAATGGTGTAGAGGGCTATCTGTTTTTCTCTATCAGTAGTTGTTGGGGGGATTTTGTATACCTCCCCCCACCCCAGCACAGGGCATTTGTCAATGTCTGGAGACATTTTGATTGTCATGAATGTGTGCAGGACAGCTACTGGCATGTAGTAGACAGAGGCAGGGAAGCTACATTACACCACACAATGCTCAGAATAGTGCCCCACTTCAGAATTATCTGGCATCAAATATCAGTAATACTGAGATTGACAAATCCTGATCTAAGTAAAAAAGAAGCCTAAGTTTGCTTCTATTTAGTCTTTGGTGACTTTGCCAGCTTTCTGTGACTTCTGAAGGTATGAAGAGACTTATGGACAACGTGGTGGATGACACCATCAACCACCATCTCTAGTGGAAGGAAATGAAGACTCTGAAAAGGTCTGGTAGAAAATGGCAACAGTAAGTGACAGTAGGGTGTTACCAGGAAGATAAGCACAACAGCCATTCTGCAGGGCTGCAGATAAATACATCCTGTGATCCTGAAAATATTTCAGTAAAGTTTCTGAGTTTAACCCAGTTTTCCAACTTAACCCAAAGGAGGGTAAAAATGTTTAAATTTAATTTACTCTCAGTATTTGTTCATAGATTCTAGATTATCATTTTCATTAATTATTTACTGACTTACATCACTTTGGGAGCAACTGGGACAATGGGAAGAACATGGACTGCAGGGTGGGAGGCCTCACTTCCAGGCTGCAGAGGAAGCCTGGACCTAAGGACTACTGGTCTCTGCTGAGATGCGTAACAGCCATCTAACTTCATATTTCACAGCAGAGCTTGTAATTTGTGCTCCTCACACTCCCTGTTCTCTGTCTTTAGAACGTTCATTCCCTAGATCCTCACTTGGCTGGTTCCCTGTATCATTCAGGTTTCAGTTGAAGGATTGTTTTCTCAGAGGCTACAGTCAAAACAACACCCCAAAGTCATTGACCATTGACCACTGCATTACTTTGATCTATTTTCTTCTTGATACTTGTTGTCTTTGCAAGCTAATACATTTATTTGTAAAATACACTGCTGTCTTCCCATCTAGATCATAGTTCTGTGCAAGGAAGCGACTTTACTATTTTATATACTGACATGTCCCCAGTGTCTAGGACAGTGCCTGCCTGGTACATAGGTGGAACTCACTGCACACTATTTTTAATGAATCTTGGAGCTGTCACAATCTTTCTGACCTCATCTATCAAATAAAGGTATTGGATTCTGATTCACAAAACTGGAGCATGTGCATAAAATCTAACATCCTAGATGTCTGTTAGATGACATGTGCGTATTACCCTGTGAGGAACACATCCCCATTTTCTCTTTATGGTGTTATGCACATCACATTCTGTCTGCAGCCTCTGTAAGCTATTAAGTTAACAGTGAAGACTGAGAAGGGGAGCAGGAAAGGAACTAACATTTACTGATGGTTCAAAATATGCCATATACATACCTACTAAAGCAGGGGTTTGGAGCCAGGAAGACCTAGATTTGTGCCTATACATTCTCAGTTGAGTCAACTGCAATAGATTATTCTGGTTTCCCTAAATATATTAACTGAATGGGAAAAATGTTTCAATCAGCTAACAAATATTTTGCAGGCACAGGTTTCATACACCATTGGATCCTGATCAGTAGTGTCAGTGTCAGTGTTGGAAACTTGTTAGAAATGCACATTATCTGCTGCACTATGGGCTACTGGATTACAAACTCAGGGAATATGGTCCAGTAATTCATGTTTTAACAAGTCCCATCAGGTGTCTCTGATGCACATTAATATTAGAATGAAAACAGTTTCATTCACAAATGAGAAATCAAGAAAACCAGGCATCTTGGCCAACTGAATTTCCAGTTTTTACAAATTAGGTTCACAGGAGTTTAAGCAGCATAAACCAATTCACTCCTACGGTTCATTGCGTCATCATGAGATGTCCACAAATGCACGAAAATACTCAGTTTTGTATGTTTATTGCCTGATACAGGGTAGAATGAACTAAGTACTCAGGAAATGCATTCTGAATATGCATTCGGGTGTGAACCTACTGCCTCTTAATTTGTTCACTTAAGATGTCAAGGCGAAGACATATGGGTCTTCAGAAACATCACAGTGAAAGTAAAAATGAAACCTAATCATCAAGGAGAATGTTGCCAGTGACTTTCAATGACCAAGAGTTTAAGAACTCACTAAAACCAATGGAACATGATTCTAGTTCTAGTCCACCACACCACATTCATAGAGTAGATTATGTGTGAAACTGATCAAAAACGTGTTAAAGTCACATGCAAACACACCACACTTTCACTGCACACATACAGATGTATATATGCACATTTCCCAGACAATGACATGCAGTGGCCAGTGCATGCACACACACAAGCTAAAATCAAGCCCACCCTTACTTATTTTTGGGCCCCATGACTAAGGCAAGAAAGGATGAGCTGGCGGGATAGATGGGGTAGATTCCAGGAGGAATAGTCATTACCATCATTCTCCAGAGACCCAGGAGCACCGTTGCTGAAGATTTGATCCACATGATTCAATATGAACTCAATCACCACCTGCTGGACCCGCACTGCAAGGAAGGCTGCATCTCCATTGCAACCAGTGGCCTCAATTTCTTTAGACCTGAACCATGGAAGAAACATATTTACTGAGTGAGTCTGCCTTACAACCCGAAGCAGTCAGGGAAGCCAGTGGGCCTTTTTCACAGGCATGGTCTCCTAAATGTTATCTTTTAGAATATTTTAACTCTTAAGACCCATCAAAGGGTCCTCTCCAAAGGTTCTAACGCCCAACCCACTGAAACTTAAAACAGTTATCTGGCATTATACACTACAAGACTACAAACACTATCCCATAACTATATGGGATCCCCTCCCACCTCCACCCACTAGTCCCATGGAGCAGGTCATCATTTGCAAAGTCACATGAAATAGCTGATTCAAGTTATAGCAAGTTGTGCCCCCACTGAAGCCAAGCAAAAGCCAATGAACCTAGAGGAAACAAAGGCCTCTTCAAGAAACTGTAACATATGATCCATAACTTTAGCCACACCCTGATTAAAGGCAACAAATACCTTTGGAACCCAGAGTTTCCAAGTTAGCAGCCAAAGAGTTTAGGCGATTAACATCACCCTTAGTTCACATGTGCTATAAAAGATCACTAAGCACCAGTTTGTTTCAAGGGAATTCAATTTTGAAGAATCCAGGTTTCATTTCCATTAGTGGGCTCTGAGCCCACCAGGGTGGTGTGAAGGTGAGGGTGTGGTGTTTACCTGAGGAGGTTTGGCGCCCACACCAGGGCCAGGTTCCTGGCATGCATGTTGGTCTTGCTACTGAAGGAGGCGATGTGGGCCAGGTGTCGAATCAGGTATTCCAAGGTCCTGTAATGGTTTATTTATTTATAATGTTTCTGACAAAGTACAAAACCACAGTGCCTGTATGAAGCCTGAAATCTGGAGATAATTTCTAAGTTTGGATTTAAGAGATTCTACTTCTATCTTATGAATTTTGAAGGACAATATCAATATTACTGTAAGTAATTTCTGGGTCCTGGCACCTTGACCTGGGGTGGGGACAGGAATCAGTCTTCTCAGAAGTCAGCTGAGTCACATGGAGCACCAACTAGAGACAGAACCAGGGAATCACAGACCTCATGGCTGAGGGGTCTTAGTGACCACTTGTTCTACTAAGACCCTTCAGGATACCCTCCCACAGTCTTCCAATAGGTTCTCACTTTACCCTCTCTCTTGTAAAGATTCTTCCAGGTAACTTGGTACTTGTTAGGAAACTCATTTCATAGATGAACAACATTTGCGACTGCTAGGAAGTTCTTTCTTATACCACATCAAAATCCGCCCCCTTGTACAAGATGGGCAAGGGTGGGGAACCCTGGAAAAGGGGGTGAAATTGGGGCTAAGCTGTGAGACTGTCACCAAAGGAGGGGGATGAAGTAAGGACTGGTGCAGATGAGCAGTATAGAGATGAGTCAGCCCAGTGCTCCAGAGCACAGTCACCCCTGCTGGAGAGCCGTCTGGGTCTCCACACTCCCAGTCATGCTATAAATCTGGGTGAGAACCAGGGATGTCATTGACTCACGTGATCAGAACAACTTTCATAGAACTCTGATGAGTGCACCACAAGTGACTTGGGCGACAGGCTGCCCTTTACTGCCAATGCCCCTGGTCAGGCACCAACACAATTTGATAACAGTGACCTACCCACTTATTTCCTAATGGCTGCAGGAGAGCCACTGTCCACTGAGTTTGCTCCCGTTTATCATGCCACCCTGCCATTATACCACACTAAGAAGCTACATATTTCTTTTCCCAAGGATTCTTACCTATAATGGGATGGGGGAAGCTCCTGGATAACATTTTGGATTCTGACCAGTTGGCCTTCTTCTGGGCAATGTGACACTGCCTCCTGTGGAGAGGAACATGAAGGCACCCAGTGAGTGCTCGGGGACAGGCATCCACCTGCCTGAGCTGTTACTGTTCAGTCCCCTGGTATTCCAGGCTCAAAACCATGCTTAGAGGTCAGATCTCCCTCCCATGGGGCAGACTGTTCTATGAAAACAACCAACCAACTACAATTTCTGGGGGTTCCCATTATGAAGCATCTCACAGTGTATACACTTGGGAATGAGTGGGCTGTTTGGGTCTCTGTGTCTTCAGATGACTGTTAGGTGTGTGGGAAAGGAGGCGTAGGATCTTGGGTGCATCCTGTGTAGCAGAGAGTCTCACATTCAGAGAGATCAGAGACAGGGTGAGATTCTGAGGCAGCGGCACATGTCTACTTGGCCTGCTGTCTTTGCAGGTGCACACAGCCACTCCACACCCAGTCTGTCACTATTCCATGACCTTGAGTCCTCAACTGCTGTCTATCCTGGATGCCAAGAAGCAGGGGAGACATGCCTTCCTCAGCAGGGATAAGAGCTTTATCCCTGAGACCTGGTGGCCTTGCCCCAACTTGCTTTTTGGTTACTTTCTGCCTGGGTACTCTGCTCCCCATCAGTCCAAGGTCTTCTAAGGGAGGTGGGAACAGCATGGAAGCAGTGTGTCCACAGGCTGGCCCATGTTCATCTCTCGCCTGCCGAGGATCCTGTACCTGGTGGACATCTCTGGCTAAAGTCCTCTGATCCCAGTCCTGTGTCCCTGCCTTGAGACTCTGTCTAGTCTGTGCCCAGGCTCAAGGGTCCCTCTAGGGCAGAGTGTGATTGCTCATGAACTGCAGACATGGGTGTGCTCCCTGAGTTCAAGGCAAAGGCAATCATTTTTTATACTGATGTGTAATTTACATATATAAAAATGTACAAATCTTCAGCTACCATTCCATGTTTTTTTTTTTCATGTGTAAATGCCTGGGTAGCCTTGCCTAGACCAATATAGGCTTTAAAAGGGGCTCTTGAGCTCACTTTGATCTTTTATTTATGTTTTTATTTCGTAGTACTGGGATTGAATCCAGGGTCTGGCTCATGCTAGGTAAGCACTGTACCACTGAACCATGCCCTCACCTTGATCATGAATTCACAGGCATATATATGACTGATACAATCTCATATTTCCTTCTGGTGATACAAACTTGTTTTATGTTTCCATATAATGCCAGGTATAATAATAAAATACAGTCTTTAATAAACACTGTCTGATGCAATACAACCAAAGTCGAGATTCTAATGATTTTCATGTATCGTCCATCTCTGTTCAGTCTTTGAAGGTCATTTTCTGGTTAATACTTAAATGCTGAAGTTGATACTCTCAGTAACTTGAGTTTTTAGGCATTCATTACTCATTAAGTATGGAAAGCAATAACTTTTTGAGCACACTCTGTTTGCCAGGCCCTGTTCTAAAGCCACAGCTCTATCTGTGTTCTAGCTGATAGAGGAGAACTCCAAGGCCCTGTCACAGCCAGGACACCCCCAACCCTCTCACTTTCCCCCACTAAGTACAATGTACTTTTCTAGTAGGGTTATCATTTATAGTCAGTCTCCTTTGATAGAAAAAAAGCTTTCTAAGTGCAGGAATGTGATAAGTTTCCATGTCCAGAACAGTGCTTAGCACATAGTAGGTGCACCTTACATGGGACATCATGTCAGGGCTTTGTTCACCAAGTTTTTTCTAGTTTACCCTTTTTATTTAATTCAAGTAAAAATATATACAGAAGCCCACCATTTTAAAAGCCAGTCGAAATTCTCTACAGGGAAAACATGAGATCTCTCTTCTTCAACAGAGATGGGGAGGAATGTGGGGACAGAAGCATTAGTGTCAGGTGTCCCAACCTCCTGCTGGGCTTGCCAGCAGGAGAACAGACCAGCCCAAGAGAGATCACAGCTGCAGTCCTTGCTCTGTAAGACATGAAGTATGGAGGGCCAGGGGCAAGGATGGGGGCCTCCAGGAAGCACCCTGACACCTTCTTCTCTTCCCAGGATCTGTTACTCAGAAAATAGGATTGTGGGGAGGACCGATTCCACTAGTTAGGGAGAAGCTCTCAGGCAGGACAACGGGGAGCAGCTTCAGGGAAGGGAGGGTCTGCAGAATGCCTGGGGATCTTCCTGGTTCTGTGGCGCCTGCAGGGAGGGCTGGAAGGCCTCCCTTCTTCCTCTGCACAGACAGGATGGAGCTTTGCAAAGCTTTGCACCACTCCCCTTTAAAAAAATGTGTCTGGGGAATAAAGGTGCAGGTCAAGTTATCAATCCTCATGGAAAGTTCCTTTAATGTTGAGGAAGCTGTGAGTCATCTTCAATTTCCAAGATGGAGCACGGGCTTGCCCTGATGTCTGCAGGTCCCAGTTGGGAATGGTGTTTATTTCATCATTCTCAGCCTCTCCCCATTCCACCCCAATACTATCTAGAAGTCCTCTGGATCCTTGTTTTTCTCCTGGAGAGGTCAAGCTACTTATCTTTAGTTTCTTTACTCTCCCTCATAAGGATGGCACAGCTGTCAGTGGGTACTAGGGAAGAGGTGTTGAAATTCTAACCATCCTAATTTTTTGGCAGCTGGGCGAGGTGGTGCATGCCTACAATCCCAGCTACTGGGGAGGCTGAGGCAGGAAGATCACAAGTTTGCCAGCCTCAGCAACCTAGTGAGAACCTGTCTCAAAATAAAAAGGGTTGGGGATGTAGCTCAGTGATAAAACAACCCTGAGTTCAATCCACTCAGTCCTTCAAAAGAGAGAACTCCATTCAACATTAGCCAGGCCAGGTTAAATCTTAACTGAATCTATTAGTTCTTTTCCAATCAGTTTTAACAAGACCAGCTCTTTGAGAACTTGGGAAAAGGCTGGGATCTAGTCCTGGTGGTAGGGTCCTTACTCAGGGTTTCTCTTTCCCAAAGCTACCACTGTCATCGCAGCTCCAGTCCTGCTGCCTGGAGAGCTGGCTATGGTGCCATGGTGACACAACCAACCAGGAGCTCTCCCTTCCCACTGTACCCAGCTGCAACTTTAAGTTTTATTAATTACTTAAAAATTGTTAAAAAAAAAAAAACTATTATTTTAAATTGTTAGATTTTTTTAAAAAGGACATTCATGCATGTGATAAAAACAAAACGAAATATCCAAAAAGATACACAGAAGAAAGTTAGTTTTCCTTCCCAAATGTGGGGCGGACCCTCAGTCTCCAGAGGTAACTACTGTATGTCCTTCCAGAGTCTTTATGCATGTGTCTTTGGTATACTTGTGGAAGCAGGCAAGTGATCTGGCCACCTGTGAATTCCTCTTCAGAGTCTCCCATCACCTTCACCTTGCTGGCTATGTGCTGGCCACACTGACCTCTACGTGTTTCCTCAAGCTTGGCATGGACCAAGTCCAGGGCCTTTGCACTTGCTGTTTCTTCTTGCCACTCTCTTCCCCCAGATACTTGCACAATCCGTTCCTTTGATTCATTTTCTCATTCAAACCTCACCTCATAGACAGACCTCTGATTATCCTAAAATAGCAGTTCTCATTATCCCCTCCCCCACACCATTATTTTTTTCCATAGTACTTATCAACAATTCTCATTATAACTCTATACCCTACATGTGTTTATCATCTCTTTTCCTCATTAAAATGTAAATTTCACTAAAGCAAGGATTGTATCTGTCTTGCTCACCAATTAAATCTCCAGCCCCTAGAACTACACCTGCCAGTTGTGCAGTAGGTACACAATAAACATTTGTTGAATGAAATAAGTGAATGAGTTAATATTTTGCATTGTGCTCGAAAGCACCAAACAGCTACATTTGGGCCACATTTCCAGAACAGTATCAGTACCATCTTAGGACCACTTTCCATCGTGATTAAGTATTAGCCTTGCTGAGGTAGTTCCCCTAAACTTTGGGCTCCTGGAAGGGTGACCTGGTTGCCTGATTGAAGGGTTTCTGCTGACATGAAACGTTCAGTGTTAAAGTAGCCACTGGCCCCTTCACAATCATCTTGATCTCAGGCACTAGTTGATTGCTTTGAGTGACATTCAGATGATGTGTGGGGGTCAATACACCTGTTAGCAAACATTTACTAAGTAATATTTACCACATTTTCCAATAGCTGGAGAGCAAGGAAAAGAAACACACTAACTAGTAAAATCATTTCTGTGCTCAGGAGCTTACATTTAATGAGGGAAACTGATACATAAAGAAACGGTTTCAATATAAACACGTAATTATAGTGCCTCCCCTAAAAACACCACATCAGCAAATTTCCTAAGAATTTTAGCTTGACTGATCTGAACAAAACTGAATTTTCCTAAAATGAATGGTATATTTTTTTTTCTGATAAAAATAAAGTGTAATGTGGCAGATTGAATAATAGCTCCCAAGGACACAAGGCCCTAATCCTTGGAGCATGGAAATGTTAAAATATTTGAACAAAGAGTCCTCAAAGATGTGATTAAGGTAAGGACCTTGAGCGGGGAGATTACCTGAGACTATCTGGGTGAGCCCTAAAGGCTGTTTAGGAATCCTATGGGAAGGATGCGGAGGGAGAATGACACAGTGAGAAGAAAAGGCAATGTGACCCTGGAGGCAGAGATGGGAGTGATGTGGCTGCCAGCCAAGGAATGTCAACAGCTACCAGAAGCTGGGAAGAACTAGGAACGAATTTTTCTCTGGAGCCTCTGGAGGGAGCACCGGCCCTGCCCAAACCTGGGGTTCAGCCTGCTGAAATTTGTCTCAGACTTCTGGCCTCCAGAACAATGAGCAAATGAATTTCTGTTCAGTCACCCAGTTTGTGGTACTTCATTACAGCAACTACAGGAAACTAATAATGTCCTGAAAACCAAAATATAAAATCTGCAAAAAAAAAAACCACCCCACCCTTATTGCACTACTGAGAAACAACCACTATCCACCTATTTACACAGGAAGCATAAAAGAAGTGGTCTGTCGCAGGCCTCTTAGCACCAAATATGAACACTGGAATCATTTCCTATTTAGCTGCATATACTGATTTTCCCCACAACTTTCTATTGTGGCTAGTAAACATTCATAAAAAAATCACTTTTCTTGGCTACCCAGTTTTTAAAAAAATAGATTTATTATTTATTTTATCCATCTTCTATTAGCAGACATGTAGTTAACAATAAAAAATTTGGATATTATATATAACATTGCAATGAAATTGTTTATAAATTAGTTATTTGTTTGTACACCTGATTATTACCCTAGAGTGGAGTCCTAATTAGAGACTTATTAGATTAAAGAATATGAACATTTTAGGAACTTTGACAGTGATTTTTAGTGACTTTGTGGAGTGTCCATCAAGTTTATATTTCTAGTAGAAAACTATAAAAAGCCAGTCTTATCACAAGCTTACCAGCATGAAATGGTAATGTTTAAATTTTAAAAAAAAGCAATATTCTAATAATCAGCAATTTAAAAATAATTCTACTTTTCTCTAAATTTGTTGAAGTTCTTTGCTTATTTGTTTAGAGGAATATTACTTGATTTTTTTATTGATAAGTAGGAGTTCTATATAAAGGATATTAATCTGTCATTTTCTTATAAATAGTTTTTATAGTTGGCCACTAGCTTTTTAATTTTACCAATGTATTTTTTTCTTAAATTATTTTTTTGCAGTACTGGGGATTGAACCCAGGGCCTCATACATGCTAGGTAAGTGCTCTACCACTGAGTTAACACCCCCAGCCATTTAGTGTATTTTGTTTTTATTTTTTATACCTGTATTTATTTTTTAAAAAATATTTTTAGTTGTAAATGGACACAATACCTTTATATTATTTATTTTTGTGTGGTGCTGAGGATTGAACCCAGTGCCTCACACATGCTAGGCAAGCACACTACCACTGAGCTATAACCCCAGACCTTAAAGTGGTTTTTAAGGTAGAAAAAAATAATGTACATATAGTTCAAATGGTTTAATTTGTCTTTTGCAGTTTTTTCCCTTTGCTTTTATTATTAGGGAACTCTTCTACACCCTGAAATCTGCTAAATGGTAATTCAACTTGTTTCCTCTTCCCCAACAGTTAGCTGTTTATGGAAGTCTTCCTTCAGTACTTCTCTTATTATGATGTTATAATACATATGTAGTGTGTTATTTAATACCTATTTAAGTGATTACTGCTTAGAAGTGGCATGGGAATCGTGAGAGAATTTTAATCTTTACCTTTGCTTACCACCTGTACCATTCCAGGCAAGTCTCATTGAGCCTCAATTTACTCGTCTGTATAACAAACAATAAAAGCTACTCCATAGGATTATTTTGAGGATTGAATGAGATAATACTTACAGTGAGTTTATGAGGTAGTAAGCACTCAACAAATAGCAGCTATTATCATTACTATTATTCCACTAATATTTTTTCTAATGCTCATTCCATTCTATTATTCAACTTCAGCTGTGCAAGTAGATTTAAATAAATTATCGTGAGACTGCATAACAATGTAACACAGCTATTTTCATATCAATGAAGGTTGTTTATATTATCATATTCATTACTGTGATCAAAGAAATCTATTAAATGATAAATTCTGCAACATAGTTAACTTTGCTAGGTCCTACCTCTGTAGAACTCATAACAAAACATTACTATTTTATTTTTTAGTGTCGATACACTAAAAGTACAATGTCATTTCCTTCAAATTTGAAGACAAGTTGACAAAATGTTGCTTTTGTATATTTCAATTGCTGTGAGAGAACAGAGTGACCAGTCTTATCAGGGAACAGGAGCAAGGAGAGAGAAATGTGGGTTTTGTTCTTAGCTGTAGATAAGACCTAAGAAGAAACCATATTACTGAAGTTTCTAGACAAGAGTTCCTATCAACCTCCAACTATAATAGAATGAGATAGCTGTTAGAAGAAAGTAGACTCACTTGATTCATTTACACAATGATATTCTATCACGTTCAAAGATGATACTATTATACTGATGAGGATCATACATATGTAGAAAACAATGAAGTCTTACAATTAAAATAGCAATAAAGTATTGTTTTTAGTTGATTCAGAATGGCAAACAATTTAACAAATGGAAAATATCAGTATTGGCAAAGCTGTGGGGGAAAGTGCATTCCTACTTCTCTGGAGGACAGTTTGGAAATATGGATCAGAATTTTAAGTAAGAACTCTTTACTCAGCAAATCTGCTTCAGTGATTTTTCCCTAAGGATACAAACAAACAAAAATATAAAGATATATGTGCATAAGTATCTATTACAATGGTGTTTATAAAAGCAAGGTGTTGAGAAACCAAAAACCTAAATTCTGTCAGTGGGAGACTGGTTTCAGAAATCATGGTCCATCAGGAGGATTGTGAAATCCAGATCTCTGCAACTTAGCGAGGCCAAAGTAACTCAGTGAGACTCTGTCTCTAAATAAAATATTTAAAAAGGGCTGGGGATGTGGCTCAGTGGTTAAGCACCCCTGGGTTCAATCCCCAATCCAAAAGAAAAGAAAAGAAATCATGACAATAGTGTCTACATTTATTAACATGAAAAGATGGTCACATTGTTGAAATGAAAATGTTTCAAAACAGCAATATATTGAATTGAAAAGAAAAAGTGTGTGTGTGTGTGTGTGTGTGTGTGAGAGAGAGAGAGAGAGAGAGAGAGAGAGAGAGAGAGAGAGAGAGAGAGAGAGAAAGGGGGCTCACACGCAAGAGCTAGAGAGTGAGAGAGAAGATGGCAGATATGCCTGGGTGTGGGATTTCCACAGGTGATTTATACCTTATCCTTTATATTTTTTTTTAAAATACTATTACTTTAATTTTTACAATGAACTTTATTTTGATCTGGGAAAACAAAACACAACAAAAATACTATGCAAAGAACAAAAGATTGAAGGAAACAGAATATGTCAACACTGTACTTTTTGGTCCTTAAGGAGAGACCTTTTTACTTTCTTCCATTTCCCAAATTGTCTATTACTCTGATTTCTTTTAAACGAGGAAATACAAATAGTGACATTGATTATAATCTGGGAACACAAATGATGCTCCCAACCTTTCCTCTTGGTTCCCAGGAAAATTCCTCTGTGGTTCCAAGGGCAAGAGTTGCCTTTGTGGATGACTTGGCCCTTCAGTTTGGAGACTCGTCTACCTTCTGCCTCAGACCTGGAGTAGTGGGGTCCCTAACCACAGACAACGCTACAACAGCTGCTACGTGTTGACTACTGCAGTGGTCAATGTTTACACCAAATTTGTGTGTGTGTGTGTGTGTGTGTGTGTGTTGTGATTTGACTTTTTCAAAATCAAAACATGTATTTTTTAGTAGATAAAATTATGAAGGTTAATGGGTAGAGAAGCAAGGAGAAATTATGTATAATCCCATCACTAAAATGTGTTAGTCTTTAAAACATCCTTTCTTTTGATCCTCTTTTTTTTTTTTTAAATTAAAGCTGTGTACCAGGGTCTTTTTTCAATTTATCATTATGAGTATTTCCCAGTATCACTGAAAACTTTAAAGTACATATTTTAAAGACCCAAACCTGATTTTTAAGAAGTAGCATTCTTTTATTCCTTTATCATTTAAACTGAAGAACTTTTCATATGCTCAAAATAAGTAAACTACAGGACCTGAGGGTGGCACATGCCTTTAATCCCAGCAACTAGAGAGGCTGAGGGAGGAGGATCACAAGCTCAAGGCCAGCCTGGCAACTTGGTAAGAACCTTTCTCAAAAATAAAAATAAAAATAAAAAGATACAAAGGTACTGGGGGATGGCTCCCTGGTAGAGCACTTGCCTAGCATGCACTGGGCATGAAAAAAGATTTTAAAAAGACGTTAATTACAGATGCTATGAGAAAGATCCCCTCCCACAATGAGAACTTAGATCTGGTCCTTAATAATAATCGCAACCCCTCCATATTCTCAGTTTCAAACTTCTCCCTGTGACTACCCTTCTCCATCACTCCACTGACCTCACTTGAATGAATAATCCTTTCATCTACCTCTTTAGTATTACTTTTCACCTTATACTCTCATTCCTTTTCTGTCCAGACTAAATTCCATGGTCAGTTGTGTCAATGGTGCCCTGGTATATTCTCAAGTCTCCCTCTCCCCTCATTTGCTAGCAGAGCACTAACCTTGGGTAAATCTGATTCTGCCTCCTGTGTACTTCCATCCGTGCAACCCAATGTTCAAGTCCTATTTTTAATGGTATTTCTACAGACATCCTTTAAGTATTTATTCTCTTTTGAACTTACCCATGGGTGCAATTTGATGACCATATAAGCTCCTTGATAGGAGTTTTGCTCTTGCTCTTCCTCCCTACCAACCCAACTCACGGCCTTTCCTCTGCTTCCTCTTGGCTGCTTTTCTCGGTTTCTTTTCTCTTCCCAGCTTTCTGACCTATCCTCTTGACTTCTGTTTGCTCTATCTCCCTCTCCTACCCATTCACCTTTTTCTCCAACCCTCCAAAGAAACAGAAAGAACAGCCTGATGGAAATAAACCAGCAGTGCATGCATAGCATCAGGGATCTCAGGTTCCTGTCCTGCCTCTGCTGAGTGACCTTGGGCCAGCCACTTCTCTTCTCTGGTTCTCAGTTTCCTCCCTATACAATGAGGCACATCAGTTGAATAAACATGGAGATAATTTAATTCAGCTCTTAAAACAAACAACATGATTCTGAAAATCCAAGAAAGAAAAATTGAGCGAACAGTTCCACTACCTTACTTTCCTCACCATACCATCCAACTTCCATCACCCTGCTAAGATAATGTCAACCAGCTGGTGAGTACTATTATTGTTATTTTAGAGTTGAAACTCTTCTTAGGCCATCCATGCATCCCACCTGGCAACCATGATGGAAATCCAAACACTCACCGTGAATTTCTCATAGAGCTCATAAGTCAGGAGGGGGTTGGGCAGCTCCCTAAAGTAGAGCTTGCAGAGTGAGCCCACACAGTGGATGTCCTGGAGGTACACTTCCCTTGTCAGATCTGGACATTGATCTGAGCCAAACTCTTGCCTGAAACAACACAGACAGAGACATAACAATCCCAGGGAACATGTGTTCCATGTCAGCAATTGCTTGGCAGCTTAAGGGTAAAAAGACCCTACAATGTGATCCAACTGTATTTTTGACCTTGAATCTACTTCAGCAAGAAAGCCATGGGAAGGCTTCAACTTCAGGTATGACTCTTCCTTGCAAAACTTGCTGCGATTGGAAAGACATAAAGCTCATTTACAAGTGGATTTCCTGTGGCATTCTATCTACAATCTCGATTATTAGCATGGGGAAATATGAAAACAATTTGCCAAAAGGGCCTATTGAGATTTCAGTTTTTCCAAGACATTGCTCAAATGAAATTCCCTTTCTTATAAGAGAGAGCAAAACCAGGGTGGGTCAGTTCATTATCATTCATCTCCATATATTCATGTCACAAACTTGTTTATTTGGATACTCAGCCCCAAGGCTTGAAAACCTTAATCAACTATCTCATTGATGCTCAATGGAACCTTTGAGGCTACCTGATGGTGACTTCTATGGAATAGACGAGCTTATAAATATCTTAATCCATAGTGGGATGTCTGGAACATCATCTGACTCCAGGCCTGGTTTATAATTAGAAAACATTTCCTAAAAAGGTTACATGAATACACTGCCTCAAATAATATGCATTTAGAAGTTAAAAATTGGTTTAAAAATGATGAATTTGAGTTTTAATAGAGAAGCTAGGCTTCTTGAAAGTATTCACTCGGTCAGTAAGGGAGTGACGAAGGCAGCAGACTCTCAGAACCAGCATTCTCCAAACAGTCCACTGCACATTCTGTATTGCAGTTCTGTCCCCTTAAAAAAGGGCAAGGGAATCTCTGATGCCATCAGAACCTGAAAGCAAGTGATGGGGCCTTGAAAGGAAAGCTGCGCCATGGCTTCATGGATTCACAGATCCACAGGTGTGTGTTCTTTTAAGAGAACAGGAAAATAATGTAGAGCTTGTTTATTTAACCTAGAATTTCCCTTGTTAAAGTAAGGCCAGTCTGAAGTGAAAAAGAATTTGCCATCACCAAAGTGTCTTTCCAAAATAACAATACTGGGTAGTATATTTCAGAGTTAAGAGTAAACCATTAAGAACTACCTGCTGTTAGAGACTGGGGGTGTAGCTCAGTGGGAGAGCACTAGCCTAGCATATGGGAGACCCTGGGTTCAATTCCCAGCACCATGAGGGAAAACAAAAAGTACTTCTTTTTTTAAAAAATAAATCTAAAAAAGGGCACATGAGTAGAATGATGTAAACAGGTAGAGTCATTAAAATCCATGGTTGCAATCAACCTATTATTTTTCTTAACAGTCATTGTTTCTCCAGGAATAAAAAGGATGTTTTATTCCTTTGGTAAAGTTTAATTTTAAGTGAGATTTGGAGGGGAGGGACAGAACCCAAATAGGAAGAAGAAGAAAACTGAGTTATCTACATAACCTATTTATTTACATATTAATCTTATAAAAAGAAAATTTTTAAAAAGTCTACATTTATAAAACAAACATATTATAAATAAATAAAAATAACCACCAAGTGAAGTTGCTTTTGGCATTAAAAATAATATGCATAATACATAAACTTATTGCTGTAGTCACAGAAAAATATTTACTTTAATATATACTCTATATATGCACTACCCAGTATTGGTATTTTGGAAAGACACTTTGGTGATGGCAAATTCTTTTTCATTTAAAACTGGCTTTACTTTAACAATATGCTACATATACTCTACAAATATATCTGTGTTGTATTTAAAGGTTTTGGCCCTCTTAATGTGATAGAAATTTCTTTTAAATGTTTAGGATATACGCATAGAATTAGAAATGGTTTATTAATTAGCAATTTATATATATATATATTATATATATATTTTAGTTGTTGATGAACCTTTATTTTATTCATTTATTTATACGTAGTGCTGAGAACTGAACCCATCCCTTACACATAGAGGTAGAGGCAAGCACTCTACCATTGAGCCACAACCCCAGCCCCCATTAGTAATTATTAAAATGCCAGCATCAAAGAAATGTACAGTTATGTAGACTTCTGCTTTCTTGATCCAGTGATATATCAAATGTGTGCTAACTGGAAAACACAGCCATCCCCCAGTTTCAAACACTACATAAGGAGACCTGATCTAACCAAGCTTCTGGGTAGGCAAGGGAATGATAGTACATCATGTTTTCCTAACTTGTCATTCAGATCATTTGAGTTATCAAATCTGCCCAAGACTAAACCTTGCTCAAGACAAATAAACAGATTCAAAACCCTAGGGGCTTTAGCTGAAAAGAATTTCCTCAGGCTGGGGAGCTTCCTCCTTAGATTAAGAACACTGGGCATCTGAAAGTAGTATTTGATCTCTGGCTACCACCACTGTTCCCACCATGCCTTCAGGTTTTCAGTACTCCCAACCCCTGCTGACAGAGGTGTGGACAGAGGAAGGATCATGGGAGAATTCTGGGGCTTTCTTTTCGTTTACCTTAGCCGTTGTATGTTTGAGGTGACTCCTGAAAGTCGATAGATTCCATCCACAATGCCGTGAGTCTCTATAAACTCCGCACAGCTTTTCAACACATATGGAACTATGTAAAAGAAAAGAAAAAACAAAGTGTTAGATGTCGATCTGACTGTCCTTTATGGATATCCTTTTAAAAATCTTGGTATCTTCAAAGAGGAATAAGTATGGAACTCACATAAGCTACAAATGGAAATAATTACTTACAAGTAGTAGGTGAGAGACCTTTTATATTTTAAAAAATCATAGTTTTGATAAAACCTAAAAAACTCATGTGTTTTAAGAGGTTTTTTTTTTGAGAATATGAAAAATATGCAAAAATTTAGATGTCTGATGCCAGAGGTGATTTTGGAAATTCCACAACTGAATCTCCTCATTTTACTGGTTCTCTATCAGTGACCACTGGTGTGGTTTCCTGGTCACCATCATCATCATCCCCTGAGCATTTGTTGGACATACAAATATCTGATCCCCCTTCAGTCCTATTGATTCAAATTCTGGGGGTGGGGCCCAGCAGTCTATGTTTTAATAAGCAGAGTACCTGTTGGTAATTCTGATGCAAGCTAAAATTGGAGAACCACTCCCTTATTTTACACACAAAGGAGCCAAGACAGGTAAGTTTATTTAACTCACTCACCATTACTAGTATGAAAAGCAGTTCATGCATGGGAAGAAAAGTGCTTGCAAGTAGGTAAAAGAAAAATAAGTCACAAAATTGAATATACAACGAGTTCAGTTATGTTTTAAAAAAAGGAAAGAAGAAAGAAGAAACAGGAAAAATGACTGGAAAAAAATCTGCTCCAATGGCAAAAGTGATTTAAAGATTAAAGTGCTAAAATATCCTTTTAAAGGTGAGAACCCCTGCCTCTTCCTTCTAGTCATCGACTTAAGTGGACCACATGAAAGGGACTGGCGCAGCCTCTTGGATTCCTGCCACTTTTTAGGTTTAGAGCCCTGGCAGATGAGCCTGGCAGTACAGTTCTGTCCTTAGGGCTGACCTTGAGGGACTCAGCCAGTTTAGTGACCCAGAAAATAGACACAGTCCTTTTAGATATACAGAGAGAACAGCAAGTCACTTGCCATTTGGGTCCCTGGACAGGTCCATCTGAGTCTCCCGTGTGAGAGAGAAGTGAATAGTGGTTTGGTAGGGAACAACCCGACCCTCACACTAAGTCTTCAGTGTTTCCTGGAGGCCTAGAGCCGAGGTAGGCTCCATGAGCTAAGGCCTGGGCAAATGCTGTGCTTATATCCTCACTACTATCCAACCCATTATTTTCTTGGATTAGACTAACACCAATTCATTAGTGCTTATTGCACAGATTCACACCTACACATAATTCCAAACTGGACTGGACCATTGTGTGGGAAGACACCAGGTGTGCAGATTTTTCATTCTATACTTGAATTCTCTATTATAATGCTTTCCAAGCTCCCCCTCCCATGTGCTTCAAAGTACTCAATAACATTCATCATACTTAAAGTATTCTGTCCATCCCTCAAAGGTTGTATGGGCCAAGAGCCATTCTCTTTGGGGACACACCCATGTTTTGATCTTATTCTATCCTCCATGACTAAAACTGGGGAGAAGCCTCTCAGTTAACCCATGTGCAAAGAGGTCCGGGAGTGGATTTGGGATTGGTATTATTGGCCAGAGACTACAGAGATAGAAACACTTGGTATGAGTGAACACAGTGTGTGGAAGTAGGCCCGGGGCCTAGAGCTTCTGCCTGGTTTCAGTGAGAAAAGCTGCAATTGAATCTGTCTTCAGAAAATAAGGTTCTTGGTAAGATTTTGTCTCCTATCCTTATGCAAATAAAGAGTTCCCATGCTTAAAAGAACACACACACACACACACACACACACACACACACACACACAAATCCCTCCTGTGCACAATAATGATGACCCTTCCCACCACCACCACCACCCTGTTCTATAACTGGCCACACGTAATCTACGGCTAAGGCATGTTGGGAGGCCAAACTGCCTTTCTAACCTTGGGTAAAATATATAATGATTCTGTTTCTTAATTTCCACATCTGTAATATGAAGATAATTGTCATACTTATAGCTAGGACTGAAATAATTTAGCACAGACCCTGGCATATAAAAAGCTTAAAAAAGGTATATAAAAAACATATAAAAAGTAGTGACAACTACTATTTCTATGTGTAGCATATCAAGGATGCAAATTTATTATTTGGTTTTCTTGGTGAAAACAGCTAGCCTCCTCCCATCCAATGGGCTCATACCCGTCAAATCTCATCTCTATTCTTTCGGATGGTGTCCTTTGATAAATGTTTCTATTTGAGAACAATTTTGCTTCTTTAGGATCTCTTTTTTGTGCACTTAGGTGTATCTTTGTAGCACAAAGGCAGTAGGAATCAAGTGTACAGAGATTGTGATTTGGGTGTCTGGGTGTCATGCTTGGCCTGGGACATTTGCACTTACAGTTTTATTTCACTGTTTTTTTTTTTTTTTTTTTTGGTCATTGTTTTGTGGTGCTGAGGATTAAACCCAGGGCCTCACATGCTAGGCAAGCTCTAGCCACTGAGGTAAGCCCCCAGCCTCTGCACTTGGAGTTTGTACTGAGGTGTGTGACTGTTGTGCTGTTCAGGGCACCAGTGAACTTAAGAACTCTCAGCAGTCACAAGCGGGACTCAAACAAAAGCCTTGGACTTAAAAGGTCTTCATAAAGAACACTCCAGAAAAGGGGCAGTGCAGCGTCATCAACTTGTCCTAGCCTGTCATCAGAAAGGGACCTCCTGGTATCCTACCTCTCAGCACCAGCACCTCAGGCTCTGTTTGTTTTAAAGGTGGGGAAAACACATTCCATTTACTCTGGCTTTGGTACAGAGGCCCTAGAACCTCTTGTCCACAGTTCTGTTTGAGCAGGTGGCAGCAGCAAAACAACGCAAGGGAAGAGGCCATGGACCCAGTCCCTGTGGAGTGCTAGCTTTCCTGGATTCTCACTGGGGCTGAGTTGGAAGGTATAGGGATTCTCCACCATGCTCACAATGGGAAGGATTCATTTCACCTCTGTGCAATCAGCTAGAGCAGTGGTTCTCAGACTGTGCTTACTGGGTTAGGTCTCTGTAGCCAGCCAAGGCATCCTCCAGGAATCCTGACGCACTTGAAAGTTGAAGAATCACATCTAGACCAGAACTTCTCATACTTTGATGTGCAAACACATTACCTGGGGATCTTATTAACATGCATATTCCAATTCAGTAGGAAAGTGGGTGGAGGAAATGTTGAGAATTTGCATTTCTAACATATTCCCAGGTGATATGGGTACTGTCAATCTGCAGCGCACACTTAAGGCAGCAAGAGTCTAAAGATAGTACTGGAGGTGGGTGTTGCAGGGGCTACTAGGAGTTTAGTCACAAAGTCTCAGAATTCTTTAGACTATTGTTCCCAAGGTCCAACCAGATTTGGGTCACCAGAGGATTCTGAAGCAGGATAGGAGCTTGTTACAAAATAGCTGAGTAGATATAGATGGAAAGAAAGCTCTATTGTCAATTTAGGCATGGGAAGGAGTGACACTGAAGGTTGAAGTCACAGAGATTCTTCTGTGGGATTTTTCCTGGGCCCACAGAACTTTAAGTCTCCTCCTACAGAGGTACACACAGTTGCTGATTATAATATAATATTATTATCTCTTTGAATTGTTTCACTGATGGTTCTCTAACTACTCCCCACTTTCTGGTTTTGTTTAGTTTTTCCTGGATCAGTAATCTTAAAAGTTAAATTTTAATCTGAGCATAAAATACATCTTGAGGTGATTCCTGATGGAAAGGAAAAAAAAATCTTACCCTTGATTTAGGCTTTATGGTTCATGAAACATTATAAAGTCCTTTCGTCTCATTTGATCTAACCCAATGCAACCAAAAGACATTTTGCGCTTATTAATAGTTTAGGACACTCTCCTCAGTTCCTAACTCTTCAAGGGTTTGATGCAGAAAAGGCCAGCAGTCAAATCATTTCTGAGTCCCCCACTCCCCAGAAGATTTGCTTCTGTAAGTTGTCTCAGTTCTCTGTGTGGCTGGGACTTGGTCAGAACTGGAGACAGAGATTAGAACAAGCATAATTTCATTTGGTCATTCATGTAGTCATACAGTCACATTCTTTCATAGTGCATTAAACTGCATTTTTGTTTCAGGGAAATGGGCACCTTTCCTGCCTGGCCCTGCCCTGGATTTTCTTCAGGTCTTGTATTGGTCAGATTTCATTCCTTCTCTGGGTCTTATATTCCTGACCTTCAAAGTCAAGTCTGTGGTGCACGTATACAATGGAATACTATTCAGCAATTACAAGGTGCATCTCAAAGACATTAGGCTGAGTGACAGAAACCAGTCCATAAAAGAACATATTCTGTGTGATTCTATTTATATAAAACTGGAGAAAATGCAAACTAATTTATAGTAAGAGAAAGCAAAGAAGAGGCAAGAGCTAGGGATGAGGAAGGGGTCTGAGGGAACTCTGGGACACGATGAATATGTTTATTAATTTGTTTGAGGTAATAGAAAAGGACCAAGAGCCACCTGTGGGTGAAGAATAATGATACCTAAGGGGAGAGGGGCTGTAGTGGGGAGAGGAGACTCTGCACAGGGAAGAGATCCTTTGAGAATCTACTGCAATGTGTATGTGAGAGAGAAGGGGGGATTTTAAGCAATGTTGGGGAGCCCTCTCTGGCATTTTCCCAAGAGATGCAGAAAGGATTTAAAGGCCTTCTCCATTACTCTGGGTTGTCAGTGCAGAACTTCCTAGAAGTTCCCCCTCCATCCACCAGAAATCTAAGAGCTGTCACTGTAGCACGCTGTGGCTTGTCTCTCTGCTGGCCCCTGTTCTTCATGCCCCTCCCATCTTTTCCCTGTCCCTCTTCCTCTATATCACCATTCCATGTTCCTTCCAGTCTCCCCATGGCTTTTCCTGCCTCCAGGTCATGGTTCAATTTCCCCTTTAACTTCCTTTAACTTCTTTCAATTTTTTCCCTCTTGGCCTGACAGGGAATTAAAGAAAATCTTGAAATTTTCTGGTATTTATTTAACAAAATACATACAATATTTTCTGTACAAGTAACAAAAACAAAGAACTACTTTTTATTTTGTAAGGAAAAAAAATTTAAATATATTGGGGCTTTAGCCAGCCCTCTTGGAGAAAAAATTTCTTTAAGTTAAGATGGCTGGGCTTGGTGGCTCATGCCTGAAATCCCAGGGACTTGGGAGGCTTGAGGATCTCAAGTTCAAGGCCAACCTGGGTACTTAGCAAGATCTCTCTCAAAATTGAGCTGGGGTATAGCTCAGTGGGAGAATGTCCCCAAGTCCAATCCAGTAGTGAAGAAAATTGCAATTTAAGTTCATTGTAATAAATTCACCCTCTTAAAGGGTACCAGTAAGTGTTTTTTAGTATATTTACAAGTTAAACAACTATCGCACTAATTCCAGAACATTTTCATCACCCCAAAAAGAAACCTAATACTCCTTATTAGTTAGTACTGATTCTTCCCTCTCTGTAAGCCCCTGATCAACTGATCAACTTTTTGTTTCTGTGGATTTGCCTGTTCTAGACATTTCATATATACAGAATCCAAAATTATACAGCCCTCGTAATTGGTTTATTTCACGTGGCATAATGTTTTCAAGGCCCTTCATGTTGAAGCATGTGTCAGGACTTCACTCATTTTTGCAGCTGAATAATCCAAATAATATCCTCATTGTGTTATCCATTCATCAGCTGATGGAAGTTTGAGTTGTTTCCATGTTTGGGGTCTTATGAATAATGCTGCTATGGACCTTCATATACAAGTTGTTGTGTGGACATATGTTTCTAATTTTCTTGGACATATATGCAGAAGTGGAATAGCTGGGTCACATGATAACTCTGCATAACTTTTGAGGTACTGCCAAATTGTTCTCCAAAAGCAGCTGTGCCATTTTACATTCCCACCAGCGAATATTTGAGTGTTCCAATTTCTCTATATCCTTGTCAACACTCCTTGTCTATCTTTTTTTTTTTTATTATAGTCATCCTGGTGGGTGTGAATTGGTATTTATTGTGGTTTTGATTTGCATTTCTTTGATGACTAATGATGTTAAACATTTTTTATGTGCTTATTGGCCATTTGTGTATCTTCTTTGGAGAATGTCTATTCAGATCCTTTGTCCATTTTTAATCAAGTTACTTGTCTTTTTGTTGATTCATAAGAGTTCTTCATATATTTTGGATATGAAAGCCTCATTAGATATATAATTGACAAATATTTTCTTTGATGCTGTGGGTGGTTTTTATAGTTTTAAAAAAATTTATTTAATTTTTCATTGACAAAACACTTTGTACATATTTATGGTCTTCTTTGAGGCACAGAAGTTTTAAATTTTAATGAGGTCCAATTTATATATTTTGTCATTGTTGCTTCTGTTTTTGGTATCAGGAGAAAAGTTGGTTTCTGATGTAGATAGTCTGTCTACATCCTTGGGTTCATTATTCACATACATAAAAATGACATTATATGTAACATACTATTCCTTATTATTATTGATCAGAACATAAAAATTCAAGAGTACTGTCATTTGGGAAACTAAGCCATTATCCATCTCAGAACATTTGTGGAACCACTCTTTTGAGAATTACTAGATAGAAGTCATCCATAAAGAGCTCAAGTATAACCTTCTCCCAGGAGAAAAAGGAAAAAGGGAGTGAGGAATGTTAATACTTCCCTCATTTTTCCCATAGGGATCGAAGCAATGGGTTTATTATTATTTCACTTTCAAATCATCTTGGGGAGGGGGGAAATGTTTCCTCTTGAGTTCCTATAGCAGAGACTAAATTTTATCTTTTTGAAAACAGAGATTTGGTTTTGTTGTTCTCCTGCCTAATCATCTCCCATGGTTCACCATTCAAGAGAATCGAGTCTGACTATAGCAGGAAGCTATAAGTTCTTCACAATCTGGCCACTCTCATCTTGTTGTTCAGCACTGGCCACTGGACTCTTCCTCCCTCTCACCCACCCAGGAGGGCTGTGCTGTAGCCACACTCAACAGCTGCCGCTTCCTGAACATGCTCTGGGCCGTCCCACTTCCCTGGCCCAGGGGTGTTCCCCAGCCCCAGCCCACTGCCTCTTCTCTGCTGGACACCTCTTCCCACTGGCTTTCACCCTCTCTCCAAAGCCTTCTTCCGCACAACTAGGTTCTCCTTCCTCCATGTGCTCATCTCTCTGGTGCCTTCTCTCTAGAAATGTGTACATTCAATTTAACTGCAATTCCACATTATTTAAACATTATTATTTTTCACTTCTCAGATTGACAGAAATGCGTAAGTTTGATAATAGAATGCACTGGCAAGCCTAAGGGAAATACATTGCTGGTAGCTGGAGAGATGGTTACCATCTCTGGAGGGCAATTTGACAATATCTTTCAAAGTGACACATTCATATACCTGTTGACCCACTGGTTCCTCTTCTAGGAATTTATCCTATAGATATTCTCATATATGTGTTAAATAACAATATACAAGATGATTCATTGCAGCATTTTTGCAATAGCATAAGATTGTCCATTAATAGAAAATCTCTAATATCAATGATGGAACATTAGCATAGATAATGGACATTCATAATATGGTGGAATAGTCATTTAAAAGAATGAGAAAACTCATGTACTGACATAGAACTGTTTTCAAACTATATTGTTAAGCATAAAGATATACTAAGATATATGCAGAACAAATTCCTAGGAAAACCACTGGACCAAAGGTATTTGTTATTTTGAGCAATATTGTCAAATTGCCATCCAGAGGTGGTGCCCATCTCCCCTGCAGACCAACACAAAGGTATGCTAGCATATTTCTTTTTTTAAAAGAGAGAATAAAAGAATAGGTACGTGTGTTTGTTTGTATATGCATTCAATATAGTGGAAGAATATGAAAGAAAGTAATAAATTCAGATACCTACAGGAAAAGGAACTGGAGGACTGGGGCTAGGAAATAGCCCCACTTCTCACTGTATATTCTTTTGTGCTTTTGAATTTTGACCTATAAGAGTATGTTACCTTTTCCAAAAATTTTTCATAAATTCAATTCCAAAGAAAATCTACTGCAAGCCTCCTCTGTGTCTGGCACTAGTTGCAAGATGTTCCCATTTCTTGTTTTCTCTGTTACTGAGCTGTGAACCCCTTTGGACAGCTTTGTGTCTTACTCATCTAGATTAGCCTTGGAAACACAAGCACTCAAATTGTCTTGCCACGAAGTAAAATCAAGGATCAATAAATGGGATGGAATCAAACTAAAAAGCTTCTTCACAGCAAAGGAAATGATCAAAAATGTGAAGAGAGAGCCTACAGAATGGGAGAAAATCTTTACCACACACAATGCTCAGACACAGCATTAATCCCCAGAATATAAAGAACTTAAAAAACTTAACACAAAAACCTCCAAATAACCCAATCAATAAATGCACTAAGGAACTGAACAGACACTTCACAGAAGTGAACAAATATATGAAAAAATGTTCAACATCTCTAGCAATTAGAGAAATGCAAATCAAAACTACCCTGAGATTTCATCTCACTCTAGTCAGAATGACAATTATCAAGAATACAAGCAACAATAAATTTTGATGATGATGTGGGGAAAAAGGTACTTTCATATTGCTGGTGGGACTGCAAATTGGTGCAACCACTATGGAAGGCAGAATGGAGATTCCTCAGAAAACTTCGAATGGAACTTCCATTTGACCCAGTTACCCACTCCTAGGTTTATACCCAAAGGACTTAAAATCAGCATACGACAGTGGTGCAGCCACATCAGCACAATTCACAATAGTTAAACTACAGAACAACCTAGATACCCTTCAACGGATGAATGGATAAAGAAAATGTGGCATATATACACAGTGGAATATTACTCAGCCTTAAAGAACAATGAAATTATGGCATTTGCTGGTAAATGGATGGAGTTGAAGAATATCATGCTAAGTGAAATAAGCCAATCTCAAGGAACAAAAAGTTGAATGTTTTCTCTGATATGTGAATGCTAATTCACAATAAGGGGGGTGGCTAGTGAAGAAGAGAGGTACTTTGGATTAGACAGAGGGGAGTGAAGGGAGGGTAGGAGGTCTGGGGGTAGGAATGATAGAATGAATCATGTGCATATATGATTACACAACCCGTATAACTCTACACCATGTACAACCAAAAGAATGAGAAGTTGTACTCCATTTATGTATGATGTGTTAAAATGCATTCTACTGTCACGTAGCACTAATTAGAACAAGTAAAAAAAAGAAGATTAAAAAATTGTCTTGCTGAAGAGGAGACTGACCATTTTCTCCAGATGGGTTTTCTGTGCTCCTCTGATATCTGGTTCCTTCAAAAAAGAAAACACCTAGAACCATCAGGCACGGCTCAGGCTGCTCCATTTACTTGTTTGCTGGTTTCTCAGCTCTCTCTATTCTACAGTCATAGCCAACCATGAACCAGGTAAAACCACCTCCATTTTGAAAATGGGAAAGCTGATTTTTGGAGAGATTGGGTGAGTTGCCCCACATCACACTGCTGGCAGATGCCGAGTGGGGATGCAAACCCAGCTTGGCCTGACTCCAGAGCCCAGGCTTTTTCACTGGCACCCTGTGCTGGGGAATGAAGCAAGCCCCTCTACCTGCCCTGACTCAAGCCCTCCTCCTCAGAGGGCAGGTCTGTGAGTGGGAAGACCACTAGGGAGGTGTGATCTGAGGACAGCTGGTCAGTCCCTGGCCCTTGACTCCCAAACGCCTTGAAATTCTACCACTGCCAGCCCTCCGTGAGGTGTTCCACACCTCGTGGTTAATATCCACTTTAAAGTGCCCTTTGAAAAAGTTACAGATGACTATATATGGATCAAAAATGAAGAAAGAGATACACACACAAAGAGTACAGAGTGACTGTTTGAAATCATCCTTCTCCACACATGAAACGATGAAAAGTGGCATACACCGAGAGGTTAGTAGTAGTTATTGCTGGGGGGGTGGCAAATCAACCATTTTTTGCTTTTCTATAGTTTTCATTTTTGTTTTCTGAGTTTTCTGTGATAGGGATATAGTAAGAGTATTTTTTTTTTTAAATCAGATGTTTGAAAACAGGTTTATTAAAGAAGTGAGAGGGGTTTTGGAAATCAGTGAGGAAACTTCTAGATATTTCCAAGACTCTGTTGAGGTAATTACCCCTCACTGAACAGACGTGTTTGCCTAACCTGCTGGTCAGGGTGGCCAGAACTAGCTCTGTCGTGCTGTAGGGCCCTGGTCCGGATGGCAGATTGCACCCTGACGGTTATTCCCCCAGGCTCAGCATCCAGAGGTGACCTGGGTCCCCTCCTCTTCCCACTTTCAGGTTCAGATGCCAAGTCAAGTCAGCTCTCTCCTGCATCACTGTCCAGGTCTTCATTTGGTCCACACTCTATCTCTCATCCCCGCAGGGCCCTGAGGTCGCTGCTCTCAAGGTGTCCTCTTTTTTTCTTTTGTGGTACCTGGGATTAAACCAAAGGTCACTTTAACACTGAGCTACATCCTCAGCCCTTTTTATTTTGAGACGGGATCTCACTAAGTTGCTTAGGGCCTCGCTAAGTTGTTGAGTCTGGCTTTGAACTTGAAATCCTCCTGCCTCAGCCTTCCAATTCACTAGGATTACAGGCATGCATTACCACACCCAGTCAGTATGACCTCTTTCTGAAAACAATGATTTTCCTTCTACCAAAGCAGATACATGAAGGTTCTATTCAACTTGAAGGACAAAATGTAAAATAAGAGCTTTGTGCTCAAGGAGCAAAAATGGGAAAAGACAATTACTGGGTGGCTACCAGGTGCTGATCTCTGGAGTTATCCACTTTTTATCCATTAGTTGTACCCAGTGCAATGCTCACAACCAATTTCGAAGGGAAACGAGAAAACTGAAGTTCGCTCAGAGGTATTTGGTAAATTGGCCAGTATGAAAATATCAAGCAAAATATGTTAAGGGCCCTAGACAGGTACAAGAAGAATATGTCGAAAGTTCTTTTAAGATTACAACATGGCTGGGGTTGTGGCTCAGTGGTAGAGTACTTGCCTAGCACGTGTGAGGCACTAGATTCGATTCTCAGCACCACATATAAATAAGTAAATAAAGGTCCAACAACTAAAATAATATTTTTTTAAAAAAGATTACAACATGGTGGGGTAAGTCAGGAGTTTTTAGGAATTTGTGTGCATTTATAGAGCATTGCATGAGAGGGACCATGTTAGAGTGTAGGGACAGGACGCCACATTCAGGGGTTTGCAATGTTGTAAGATTAGTGGATAAAGGACAGAGTGAGGCAATGCACAAGAACTCCGGCAGTGATGCACGGTGATGACTGGAGCTGACAGGACGAGATGGGAGGCAGCACACACTATAGCACATGCAAAATGCTCCGTTAGGTGCCTGGCATATAATTAGCACTCAGTAAGGGTCATCCACTTCCTGGTGGCAGGAAGAACAGAGAATGGTATAAAGATGCTGGGACTCTAAGAAATAATGTGGTGAATTCCAGGAATGCTGACTAAACCTCTCTGGTGGAAGGGAAGTGTAAATTGGGGGATTTTCAAATGAAAAGACGGCATTTTATTTTGATCTCTACTGCCAGAATAATCTTTCTAAAACACTACCTTAATGACGAGATACCCCTACTCTAAAACACTCAATGGCTCTCTGTTGCTCAAAGAATAACATCCAATCCAGATCTTCAGCAATCTCAACAGGGTCAACGCCAGAGTTCTTCCCTTCAAAGAAACAGGCCTTTGAAGAGGTGGGGAGGGGTGCAGGGGAGCAATCTGGAGGAAAACACATCACTCCAAAAACAAGAAATAAGATGACTCTTAGGGCCAGTGGAGAGGACCTCTCAATGATGAAAGGGAATGTAAGGTGGCTCCCTCTTTTCTAACTGCTGCCTGAAACTTCTTTAGGAAAGTGAAGAGCTTTTCTGCAGGGTTGAGGGTGGAGGAAGCTGCTTGGATCACACATGGTAAGGTTAATGAGCCTAGGGGGACATCCAGGGAGGGACACTCAGGGGTGCATCTGGGTATGTGTGTTTGGGGTGGGGGTGGTTGGGGCTGTGAGGAAGGGCTGTGCTACGTAGAAAGAAAGAGCAGGTGTGATGAAGCTGTAGGCAAGGAAAACCAGCAAGGCATCTCCCCCATGTCTCCCACGTGGCCCTGGGCATTAAGCATGCCTAATTCACCATGCACACGGAAACCACACACTCAGGATTCTCGTTCTGTTGCTGAAAATGGAGGCTGCCAGGCTTTGTGTAATTTATAAAGACTTTTTTGGTCCATCCAGCCTTTGTTCTCAGGGGAATTTCAGGGTGGCCATCCCTCACTCCACAGGGATGCTCCTGGAGGATGGAGAGATCTCAGTCAACACCCCCAGCACATTCCCAAGCTCACCTGGTGGGCAACAACACATCATTTAAAGTCAACTGAATCCTCAATTTAAATGCATAACATAGAGCACAGTGAGTTTGAATCACCCAATCAAGATCTCATCTACTGAATGGGCAGCTTTCTTGACCCCTGCTCCTTGGGATGCCACTGGGTGGGGCCCTTCAGCAGTAAGTGTAGAGAAGATGGCTACATCCACTTCCAGAAAGAGTCCCAGAGGTATAGGGGTTGTCAAACAGCAGGTTAATAAGACTTAAGAAAAATAAACCTGATTCTGGAACCGCATGCTTCACCAACACCAGTCATCTTAGGAATGAGGACAATGTAAGTTGTTTCTCCTCTGACTGTGTCCAGTCACCTGTTATTTCATGTGCCTTGAGGGTAGTTGAGGGAATGGATTGTCTTAACTGCTCTGTGGAATTCCATACTTAACCATCATTATTTTATTTAATTCTTACAACTGCAAGGTATATTACCATCCCTATTTTCTAAACAAGAAACAAGGATTCAGTGAGGTTAGATGATTAACAGCTAGTGGCAGAACTGGGGCACAATTACAAGTCTGTCTGAATCCGAAGTTCACGTACTTTCCAGTGTATTTTATAAGCATAACCTCCATGCTAGGGAAACCAAGGTATAGACCAAGGATGGGGAAGACCAGAAAGCTGCAGTAAACAGAGGTTATTTCACATCTTAAAGCAATTTGCTGAGGGAGGACTTAGACAAGGCAGGAAGAAACCTGGATTCTGGTCCTGCTCTACAAATATTAGATTTTAGACCTTCGAGGAGAGTATTCCTCCTACTCTCTGAAATGCCCCAGAAATCTCTCAGGAACTAGGTGCCTGGTACAACCTAGTTACGGCAATATGAAGCAGCTGGGTGTCCTGAGCCAATCAGCCACTCCCAGTCGGACTTTCATCTGTGCTAGGGGCAAGTTCTGGATCTAAGTGATTGCTAATGTTTGTTCTGGGTCTAACACCCCAGGATCTGTCTGGATGAATCTAGGAGAAGCTGGACTAGAAATGAAGAAGGCAGATTTGATTTCTACTTGTAAATGTTCAGGTCCTTAGTTCTACTGGTTCTGGTTTACATCTAGGTTTTCAGGACAACACATTAGGGTTATTTTTTCTGTTATGTACTATTTATGATCCCCAACTCACCCCATCCATATGAACAGACATATCAATTAAATAAAACATAACTTTCAATCTCAGAAGGTTTTTACCTATTTCCTTGGATCTGGCTGGTCTCCCACTAACCCCAGCACTATTTTTATTTTTATGAAGGCTGGAGGCCTTCTGGGACTTAGCCTACATAGTTCTAGTTCATTCGAAGCTCCTCCCTCCCCTCCCCACATTGATGTGACTGTGCCCTTCTCTTGTTTATTCTACCCTGTTTCCTGGGTGGTACAGCTTCCTAATGATTTCCAGACCTATGGCACTATGGATTCTTCTCATTTCCATATTTTTCTAAAATCAATTTTGCTGATGGGAAATGGGGACCATTAAAAAAAAAAAAAAAAAAAAGACTCCACGACTCCATCTTTGGCAGACCAAGTCTATGTGAGGCACAGCCAGGTAGTGCTTATCAGCTCCTCGCTGCCCCCCCACCCCCACCCCAGCATCCTTTATTTCCTGCCCAATATTCCCCAGTCATGGGTAGCCATTGTTCCAGAACCGCTTTGCTTGGAAGCCTTGGTACTGAGGCCTCCCAGAGCTTCCTGTTGTTACAAGGCCTCTTTTTCCTGCTGAAAACAACGGAGCTTCCCTGCAATATGTAACCCTTTTCAGGCAACTCATTTCTTCTGCAAGTTTGCTCAGGGCTCACAAGAACTGGGCGCTCATTACAATTATTTTTTAAAATTTATATTTAAAAACTATTATTGGACAAGGACTGAATGTTCTTTGTAGGAAAAAAAAAAAAAAAAACTACACTAAAAGAAAAAAAAAATCATCAAATCTCACCCCCACCCCCCATAGCACTGAAACCTCTTTGGTGTTCCTGTTCAAGGCTACACATTTACAGTCACAGAATTCATCATGGGATGCAGGGCTTACACAGGGGACCATTCCCAACAGTCAAAATGGCTGTCCAGAAACCAGCTCCTGGAGGTTCTCCTATATGGGTCTCCCATATAGGAGATGCAAAAGGGTCTCCCAGAAGCTTACCAAAAGTGAAAATTTCAGAAGACTCCCCTGCAAACTTTCAGGAGTACCCTTGGATGAACTCTGACAGTGATCCTTTTTAATTTGTTTTTAAAAAAAGTGTAAGGAGCTCATGGGAGGTTGAAGGTAAGGGGGTCAGGGATGAGGGACAACAGCAATATGTTGGACTTCTCAAGTCATTAGCTTTTGAAAAGACAGATCTGATTACACTTGATAGTAAAAGGGAAGCCTGAGTTCTTTATGATCCCTACCCCAACACCACCCTCTCTAGTCACATCCAACTCTTCATGGTTCCCTGAAGACTACTCCTCACTCCTTGGCATTCTTCGTCCCCAGTCTGAAATGGGACCAGGAGATGTCTGTATCCTATTCTTCAGGACTCAGCTAAGAGAAGCCTTCCTTAGGACCTCTCCTGAAACTTCAAACAGAATAAGTCACCAAAAGATGTGACTCCACAGTCTGCTGCACTGTCTAGGGTTCTGCACGCTCATTTATGGTACAAATCACTATATTCTAATTTCTAGTTTCTGTTTTGCAGCCTCAGGGAACATAGTAGAGGGAGAAGGCATAGAGTATTCTGGAGACTAACACTCATTTCCTGTCTGCCTTTCTCTCTGGATCTCTGACATATTCCAACAAAAAGAGACTTCTGCAGAGAGACTACACCTTTTTCTCTGCAGACTATACATCATCCTTCATGTACAATCAGGCAAAGGTTACTAGCTATCTGTGGTTTGTTAAAACAGGGATGATGATATTCAAGCTTTCACCTGGATTTTGCAGAGGATACTAAGTACCCTCTGCAATGTCCCCTTGGACAACCTGCATTCATTCAGAGGTTGGGCACTGCAATTGCCTGGACCTGCTCCCTCTGTGTCTTTTCCCCTGTTATTGAGTTTGTTCTCAACACTGTCTTCAGAAGCCATTTTCACCAGATTTATTTAGAATTAAGGCCCAACTCTGAAGATGGTGACTTGGAGGAGAACCTAGGGCCAATCATCTTTTGAACCTGCTTTACTCAGTGCCAGAAAATACACGCCCCAGAAAGTTCAGGGATCTCCCCAAGTCACCCAGCTTGACAGTGGCAAAAGTCCTACAGTTGGAGATTGAAAACATGGGACTGGAGTAATTTGAAAAGTGATTGAGATTTCCTTTCTGTCAAATTTGATTACTCTCAGATTTGTGGGCACTTCCTTAGAGGAGGAGGCTGCTGTAAATAATATATAAAGGAAGTAGATAGCTAGACAAGTGAATGCTCGTTTACCATCAGACACTTATTTCTGGTGTTAAGAGGATTTGCTATCAAATCAGATCTATTTTGCTTTTAATTTCTCATTTTTTTCTCCTTGCCCTTCATTTCAGAGCTTTAGCACTGGAATTTTCTGCTCTTTGCAAGAGAAAAATCTCAGCAGTCAGGTCTGATTCATGGGTGGTTCAAGAATGGAAAGCTGTCACAAGATAAGGCTCAGGTTCGGATGCACTTTTCTCTGTAAGGCAGCAGAAGGAGTCAGGCAAGGGGTCAGAGGTGCCTCAGGGCACTCTGGAAATTCGGGCTGTCCTGGAGTAGCAGCCTGGAGGAAGCTGTGCAGGGAGACAGAATCTCTGCTCCAGCTTGTGCTCAGGAGGCCACTGCAAAGCTTCCAAGCAGGAAAGGATGGCAAGACAGTGGACTTTTGAAAGATCTGTCAGGACCAATTAAAAGCAGAGAGACCACCTGGGAGTAAGTCGCTTTCTCTGGGAAGCCTTCCTAGTGAAGGGGAGGTTGTTTAGGAAGATGGGGGAATTCCTATTTGTAGTCTTAAGAGCAACTTGTACACAATTAAGACTTAATTGGGTTTTGGGTTTTTTTTTTTTTTTTTTTTTTTTTAACATCTGGCATTCCTTCTTCCTGCAATCTTCATGAGGAGCTAGAGTTTTATCTTACTCAACTTATAAGATACTACCCATGACTTCTGTTTACAGTCCAGTAACTTCCCCAGGCCTTGAGCAGTGCCAGGCATAGGGCAGAGAACATACCTGGATGAATGAGTGAAAGGAAAGGCTGGCCCAGATGCAAGGGCATCACCCACCTGAACACTGTAGGAGTGACTGTGTCACCATCTTAGCAAGGGTAGAATGAGCCTTGGGGGGCTGCTGTCTAGTGTCCCTTTGTGTTTTTTCCCCTTCCTCGATCCATATTTATTTTCTCCTTCACAGACACCATCCCTACTCCCAAGTATCTACTCCATGCTTATTCCAATGCTCCATTTATTGGTCAGACAGAACCCTGGAATGTGAGACTTGGAAGTGACCTCAGATCATCTTGTTGAACCTGCTTGACTCAGTGCCAGAAAACTGAGCCCCCAAAATCAGGGACCTACCCAAGTTCACTGGGTTAAGGCTTAGAATTGGAAAGAGACTGAGAAGAAGGAACAGGAGTAATTTGAAAAGTGACTCAGATTTCTTTTCTCAGTTTCAGGATTAGGGCTGAACTACCTGGTTGACTTCCTTTGCCCCAGACTAACTCTTTTATGTCAGAAGTAATTTAGGGTATTTAAGCTTAGACACACCCTTAGTGGTCAAAGCAAATTAATTATGTTTATTGTAACCCTACATGTAAAACACTGTGTCAGACTTTAAAGGATTCAAAGAAGTATCTTATATTTACAAGACACTGCCCATGATTTCAGCTTTTAGTCTAGTTAGCTCAATTACATGTAGTTAAATTGCGGGTAGAGCAAAAACATCAGGGAGAGTCCTTTCTTGTTCATTCTACAGTCATGGGGCTGGAGTCATCCAGTTTAATGACATCTTCTGGAGTGAGGAGCAGGAGGGAGTCAGTTGCCAGGCTCCTTCTATAGTTTGCTCTCTTCTTAAAAAGCAAGTAGCTGATCCTCTGCAAGGGAGAGGGGTTTGTTTATTATTTTAAGGATCTCATGATTCTTGTTTAAAGAGGGTATAGGCTTGCAATAGATTGTCCAGGGCTTAAATTTTCTAAAGGGAGATGAAAGTAGTAGGCTGTAGGGTGTGGTCCAAGCTGGGAGGGGGTGGCCCCAAGCTAGGGGCTGTCAAGGGAACACAGAGGGAAGCAGGCCTGAGCTGGCTGAGGAGATCTGAGGGACTTCTCTGGGGATCAGCTCCGAAGAGAGGATGGAGCATGCCTGGTGTTACAGGGCCCAACAGGAAGTCAGTGAACTGGTCAGGCCCCTAGGCAAAGTGACCATTCTCCGTGTGCAGGATCTGGACTGGGGAGGGTGGGTAGTGGCCCCTGAGTGTTGACGTAGAAGAGTTGGGCAAGGGCTGACAGCCCTTTGTGACTTAGTCTGCATGCAGACTTCACTTTGTTTATGTTGCGACATTTTGGTTTGCAACCCTGAGCTACGTTCACTTGATAGTGTCCTCTCACTTACCCTGCTTCAGGCATCCAGGATGAGGGACAGATCAAGGGAGAAAGGTCCCCTGTATTAGTCAAGCTGTGCTCATATGCCCCCTCTCCTCAAAGACTTCCCAGATTCATCTGCTCATCAGGTATTTTTGGCACCCATTCTATGCTTGGGAACTGGGTGCTAGGTACCAAGCACACAGCACCAAGCAAAACAGGAGGTTCCACCTTTAGGGAGCTTTGCATCTGATGGGAGGACATTTATGTAAACAAATCTCCTTTACTGTTCCTGGCTAAGGGGACTAATTCTGAGCCATTCTGCCCAGGTTCCAGGTTCCTCCTTCTTCTGCAAGTAGAATACTATCATCCATCGTGCCAGAGCAGTTCACTCCTGTTACTCTGTGTTACTATGGACAGGGGCTTGCTTTTCTTTAAAAAAAAAAAAAAAAAAAAAAAAATTATAATGCTTTTTTTCAGTTTGTTTTTTTTTTTTGACCTTTATTTATTTTTAAGAGGATCAAACCCAGTGCCTCGCACATGCTAGGCAAGCACTCCGCCACTGAGCTACAGCCCTCTGTAGCTACAGCTACAGCAAAGGTGCTTGCTTTTACTTTAAAACATTTCTCATTTTGGGTGGAAAATCATACGGTTATTTTCCCTATTTGTAAACTGGAGTTAATAATAAAATCTACCTCATAGGATCATTGTGAGATTTTTTTGTAAGGTGCCTGAAACAGTGTTTCAATGAGCTCCGAATCATATGAATGATTTGCACTGTTATTTTTATTGTGATTATTGTTCCACTAACTTTGGTCCTCTATTAACAAGTGGGTCCTTTCTGTCAGGGCCTGTTTTACACCTCTCTGTGTCCCAGCACCCAGCACCATGCCCCTTACATCTGTCTCCATGTCTACTCAAAGGGATTGGGTCACAGGCTTCCGCCACACAGGGATGTGCTTGAAGGACAATAGATTGGTGGACTATCCAGAGATGCTCTGTCCCATCTGGTCTCATGTACGAGCACAAGGCCATGGAGGTGAAGATGTTCTTCTCATTCCTTTTTTAAGTAGGGTTGCCAGATAAAATACAGAACACTCAGTTAAATCGGAATTTCAGATGAACAATGAATAAATTTTTGTACAAGTATATCCCCAATATTGCATGGAACTTATATTAAAATTGTTTGCTCTTCATTTGAAATTCAAATTTAGTTGAGCCTCTTACATCCTTATTTAACGATGGCAACCCTGCTTTTGAGTCCCTCTGCCGCTCTTTGCTGTCCCCTGCCCAGCAGCAGTGTTTCCCCTAAGCCTCATCCTCACAACGCCACAACCACCAGGCTTCCCTGACTCCTATTTGCCCTACAGTCCAATTCCAGGCCTATCCATGGGACACCTCTCACGATTTAGCTCCCTCAGGAGGAGGAACTGAGGAAGGGGTGGCCAGCATCAAGTGCAGATGTATCAGGAAGTCACATGCTCACTGGGTCGGAGGCTTCTAGATGTTCAGAGATGTCTGTGGGTTCCCCTCCCTCTGGAGATAGGGGCAGCTATTCCCCAACCCAGTCTCTAGGAGAAAAGTGAAAGCAAGAATTTAAGCATCCTTGACTTCCTAACCAGACCTGCCCTTCCCATGGGTGTCCTGGCCTTCTAAGCCTGTTCCTGCATGTTGCCCACTCCTGGTGGCCCTTCTCCTTGGCTAGTAGGCACATTTTTTATCATATGAATATATAGATGTGTGGGGGATATCTTTAGAGCACTCTTAGACAAGGGGTGGGGATGATCAAGCTATCTCTGAGAATATGAAGTTTTGGAGTACCGTCTTTCCTTTTCCTTAGCAAAGGTGTGCTAAGCAAGGGTTAAGTGTGTGTCTGTGTACGTGTGTGTGTGTGTGTGTGTGTGTACACACTTCATGTAATCCATACAACTCTGCAAGGCAAGTCTAATTATCCACATTCTACAGATGAGAAATCAGAGGCAGAGAGAGGTTTACCTCTTTACTGAATATCAATCAATTGTAACTGGTGGAGTATTCTTCAAACCGAGCCTGTCTGTCTCCCAATCCCACTCCAAAGCAGCCTACTCTTCTGCTCCTTTTTCATAGTCCACTCCCAGCACCTACTAGATGCTCAATAAATACTTCCTGAATGAATGCATGATTAACTGTGTAAACATATAGATGAATATAGCTAGACCTGAGGCATCACACTTACTTCTGTGGATTCACTTGACCATAATCAAGATAATAATTTGTTCTGATGTATCTATATATGTTTTAATTTGAAAATTCATCAAGTTAATTTGTGATCAAATATTTCCTGGCCACTAATTTCATTACAACATTTTGTGCATTTGATTTTAAATGAAAATGTTTGGGTTGTAGGTCCTGAGTTCAGTAGACCTTAATACTCCTAGTTATTTTTTGTATTTCTTCCAGTGTTTTGAGGGAATGTATTCCACGCGTAATACAGGATTCAGCTGGCTTTGTGAGAAATCATCCTTGTGGGATTCTCAAATCACTGCCTCTGGCTGGTCCTTGCCTTTTGAAGAACTTTCCAAAGACATGCTCTGACCTTCAGTTTTATGTGAAGCAGCAGTAACCAGTGGTCTCTGCATAGCTCCCAGTATTCCATTGAGAAATTTATTTCTTCTTTTGATCTTGCTGTACATTTGGTATTAATTTTTTTTCTTGGTGTGTTTCCACTTACACATGAATGACCTCAGTCTGTTTTTAGCAGAGCATTGCTAGAACTGGATGAAGATGCAGGGCTTATTAACAGAAATCCTCGAAGCCCAGTTTACAATTACTCTTTCAAAGCCCACAGAGTCACGGCACACATTCTGTCACGCCTACACACACATGTGTGCACACACCGAATCACAGGATGCCAAATGTGAAAGACAGAGGAACTTTACTTTGAGGAACATGACAATGAACAAGAAAAAGTAAAACAACCACCATCTTAAGAAAAGAGGGGTAGGGACCAGGTTGGGCACAAGCTGTGACATCAGTTCTGGGGCAGTTGCAGTCAACATTCTGAGAGTGTTTAGAACTTTTAGTCTCATATCACAAAGTCAAAGGACCTCTGGGAGACCCCTGAGAGGCAGTAAGAACATCTTGCCTACAGATTTCTGTTTGTTTCATAATATCAGTGATGGATCTTTTACTCATGGGACCCTACAAAACCCAGTTACTCATAGGAATATATTTAAGAAGGTAGGAATCATGCTGTTCTCAAAGCAGAGTCATGTTGTTCTCAGAAAGGACAGAACTCCCTGACTTCCTTACAACCATGTTGTTAGGGTTAACAATGATAATTTTGAGGAGACTTTCTTCTTACCAGCTGTGTTAACTTCAGCAAGTTTCTTAATCTCTTAGTGTCCTACTAGCCTTGTCTGTCAAATGGAGAGAAAAGTAGAAACCACCTTACACAGTTGCTTAGTCAATTACAGGATAAGTGGAGCACTTAGGACCGTGCTGATGCATAAAAAGCACTACGTACAGGTTTGCTATCATCACCATCAGCATCAGCAACAGCAACGCCAGCTTAAGAAAACCATGAAGAAATCTGTCTACTCCTTGCAGCTTCTCCAGCTTTCCAGTGTTGGATGCTACCTCTTCCCCACCCTTATTTGGCCTCCTGTCTTATTCTGCCTTGATCTAAAATCACCCCTGTCCTTAGTATTTATGTCCTTTTCTCAGTGAATCCTTACCATCAAGCGTACTGATCACTGTGCCTAGTATACAGCAGCTGCTTGGTAATTACACAATTCCAGTTTCTTCAAATGCTGTTTGGGTGTGCCCTGCCTTCCTGACTTTCTGAAACCCTTGATTACAAATATCTTCCTGAATAATAAATGTAGCCTTCTCGTTCCCAATTGCGTGTCCCTCTAAGTATTAAGACTCAAGCGTTTTTTCATTCAACAGGTACGTTTAGGCACCTGCTCTGCACAGGTTCTGCCAGGCTCTGTGATATATCCCATGCCAATCCATACATTAAGGAAAGCTCATGCAACATTTTAGCAGCTCTTCCAGGCAACTGAGCAACCAAGGGAAGAAACAGGGTATTGTAAAAGTGATCTTGTGCTTTAAAAAAAAAAATGCTCCAAGAAGCATTAGCATACTTATGAGAAGAGCAAGGCAAAATAATAAATTTGGGATTATCTCAGATATGCTTGACCATATGGTTGACAAAATTAAACTGGTCCAGAATGAGATTCAATTCCTCCTGGAGACTGCAGCCTTGGCTTGTGTGTGGAAAGAGCATCTACAACCACATTGATCAGTAGGCTGGGTATCTCATATTTCATGGTGTCTGCTCTGATTATTCTCATTTTCAGAGGAGGAAACTGAATATCAAAGAAATAGCTTATTTGTCATTTCACACAGCTGCTAAGTGGCCCAGGCTCTTTCTATCCTGTGTAGCTAGCTGACATGACTGCTAATAGGGTCAAAACTGCACCTGTCTTCAAGATCGCTAAAGTTACTCCTGTATCTAATTAGTCACTAAATCCTATTGGAAGTAGATGTACTGTTTGGAAGAGATATCTTTGAAGACCTTCATGAATCTCCAAATTTTGTAATCCCATTAGGGCAGTTAATTTACGTAAAACAAGAAGAGAATACGTCACCTTGAAAGATAGCCAGTGGGGTCAGTTAAGCTCTCTTACTGGATAAATTATCAATTTCTACACACGAGACACTCATGTATAATGAATGCATGGCTTAGCCAAACCAGAGATGACTAGAAGACATGTATCCCATTGTGCTTTTAATTTGCATTTCCCTAGTGGCTAATGATGGGGAACATCTTTTCATGTGCTTTCCATCTGTATGCCCTCTTTGATGAAATGTCTTCTAATGGATTATTTCATTTTTTTAAACTGCTGAGGATTGAAAGTTCTTTATGTATTCTGTATACTAGTTCTTTGCCATATACTTGATATGCATACATTTCTCCCTCTCTGGTCACTTGTCTTTTCATTTCTTATCAGTCTTTTGTAAAGCAAGTGTTTAGTTTTATGAGGTCCACTTTATCAATGTTTCTGTTTATAGATCAAAGTTTCAAGATTTCAAAGATTTTCTTTAATTTTTTTTTCTAAGAGTTTTACAATTTACATTTAAGTGTTTGGCCACTTTTGAGTTAACTTTTTAAAATAGCCATAGGGTCTATATCAAATTTCATTATTTTGACCTGTGGATGTCCAATTGCTCTACGCCATTTCTTGGAAAGGTGAGCCTTCCTCTATTGTGTTGCTCATGCACCATTGTTAAAAGTCAGTTGGCCGTACTTGAGTGGGGGCTATTTCTGGGTTTTCCATTCTATTCCATTGATCTGTGTGTCCATTCTCTGTCTAATATGACACTGTTTTTACACTGAAGCCACATACTAGGCCCTAATATTAGGTAGAGTGATTTCTCCCACTTTATTTTTCTTTCCTAAGATTGTTCTAGTTATTTCAGGGACTATGTCTTTCCATATAAATTTTAGAATAAGTTTATCTATGTTTCCAAAAGTAAGCTTGCTGGTACTTTGACAGGAATTGCATTAAACCAATGGGTCAATTTAGGGGAAAACTGATCTTTCCTATGTTGAGTTTATAAGATCTTTTTGATTTGTTTCCTCCATTCCTATAACTACCATCCAGGAGGAAACATCATTAGTTAATGCCTAAATTACTTGATCAATCTTATAACTCACTCTTTGGATTGTGGTCTTCTATTGTCCCCATTCAGCCTGCCTAGGGTTGCCCAAACAAATGAAGCTCAAGCCCTCCTAAACCACATTACCCTCTTGTTAGGCAGTCTCAAATTGCTTTCTCCTTCAGACCCAGGCCCAGGTTTATCCTCCTGTTCAAACTCTCCAAACTCACTTCTCATTCAGCCTTGATAATCCATGATTCTGAGTCTTTCTTTCCCTAAACTTATCACCTAGCCAGGAATACCTCCCAAACTGCCCATCTATTTTGATCTTTTCCCAATTCAAGTTTACTCAGTGCAAGAAATAACCTAGCCATCTTGTACACATCCAAACACAGTGGCAGGCCTAGTACATCTGACATCCAGAGCAGGTCATTTTAATGCTACCTTCCTCTCCAGGACAGAATTTAGCTCATAATAAGCATATAATATGGCATAGTGGTGACATTTTCTTTTTTAGTTTTAAAACAATTCATTTACAAAGAATGAAGTTATATTTAAAAGATATGCAAATTTGGTAAAATATTCAGTGTGAACTAAAATTTGCACTTATCAAAATAAAAATATCTTTCAGTTTGCTTTGTTTCACTGTTTTAAGTTTTAAACATAACTTAGAACCTCAAGTTTCATATAATGATATATGTTCTGATTATCCCTGTTTGTGATCATTGTGCTATTTTTGATAACTGTTTAAATGAAGGCTGTGAGTACCAGGGTTTGGAAACGCAACTGCACCTGACACGGGGTCAAACAATTCAAACCAGTATGAGCGTGTTGTTAAGATAAATACTCAGCGTTGAGTCCACATGTGTTGGAGGCTGTCTTTCTAAGAAAGAGTTCACCAAGTAATGTCCATCTAGAAGACAATGTTTACTGAAGGATAAATAACTAAATATACACTAATTTGTTATTAAATGACAAATAAAAATATGCCAATATACTAAGTATGTGTGTGTGTAATTAAAACTTATAGTACCTCAAAATGTTAACACAGAGTCACCATATAATTCAGCAATTCTACTTCTATGTATGTATATCCAAGAGAAATAAAAACATACGTTTGGGGATGGGAATATATAGCTCAGTGGTAGAACTTGCCTAGCATGTGTGAGGCCCTGGGTTTCATCCCCAGAACTGCAAAAGAAAACAAAAATCCTCACACATTTACACAAAAACCCATAACCAAATATTCATACCAGTGTTATTTATTTTATCCAAAAAGTAGGAACAACTCAAATGTCCATCAAATGATGAATGGATAACTACGTGCTAATGTATTCATACAATGGAATACTATTCAGCAATAAGAAGGACTTAAGTACTGATATATCTTCAACATGAATAGCCCTTGAAAATATTAAGTGTAAGAAGCCAGACACAAAAGGCCACATATTGTATGGTTCCATTCATATGAAATATCCAGAACAGGCAAATCCACAAAGATAGAAAATATATTAGTGGTTGCCAAGGGCTGGGGGAGTAGGTGGGGAGGTAGAGGAAAGGGATGTTGACTGTTAGTGACATCGGGGCTTCTTTATAGGATGACAGAATGTTACCAAATGGTATTTATGGTTGTACTAGGGACTGAACCCAGGACGTGTATATGCAAGGCAAGTGCTCTACCACTGAGCTACATCTTCAGCCCTTCTATTTATGTTTTATTTACACTTTTATAGATTTTAAGATACAATATATTTAGGGTCACATGAAATTGCTCAGGCTGGCTTTGAATTTTCCATCTTCCTGCTACAACCCTCTCTCTCACCCTCCACCCCCACAGTGGCTGGGATTACAGGCCTGCACCACCACATCCAGCTTAAAACTTTTTTTGTTTGTTTGTTTCATTGTTTTTGTTTTTTAAACCATAACAGTAAACACTACAATTGTGTAGAACTTAGACCAACAGAAGATTCTAGAGGAGGACAGGAGTGTAGCTCTATGGTAGAGCACTTTCCTAGCATGCGAGAAGCCCTGGGTTTGATCTCCAGCACCACACACACACAAAACCCAAAAAACAAAATTAAAACAATATTTGAGGGATGAGGAATATTGCCATGGTTATTGTTAGATTACTGGTGCATGGTGATTTAGAAAACCAGACCTGCTCTTGGTTGGTTTCACTGTCACTTTTAACTTCTCTGCAGGCAACCTGTTCCTTATTTCAGGCACGCGGGGTGGCCTTCCCAGATGCTGCATCTTGGTACACAACTCTTGACATGTCCAGTGTGAGTCTACATCCCAGTTCATGTAGTGGTTGGCTGATAGAACTTGCTTATGTGCTGGGAAAAGTCTAATCTGAGACTTACAATAAATTTTATTTGTTTATTTTTCCTTAGAGCTTAATAGTTACACATAGCAGCTGGGTTTATCCCAAGACTTATGATAAATTTTAAATAAAAAAGAGGTGACATCCTACTATTGGGGGGGGCAGGAGCCATTAAAAATGAAACAAAACTTTTATGTGGTCAAGTGATCATCTATCCATGTTTTATACAAAAATGCCTCTTTTTAAACTTCATTAACCCAGGATCTGGCTTCTTGCAAGTGGCCAGCTCCTGATGCTCATTTGCAGAGTGGCTGTTGGCAACACAGCCGGCCCTGAACTCGTGAACCAGGAACGATCCACAGGCTGAAATGCCTGCCATTCTTGTCAACCCTAGAGCAGTAAGAGTTCCTGTTGCCCCGGCTGTGGAGACCTGAGGTTACTCACCCTCCAGCCACAGCCCGACGCCCTGCTGCTCCTTGGAGTTCAGACTCCTACTGCAGCATGGCTGGCACATTCCCATTCTCTTGACAGGGACCCCACCCCTGTGGGAGCCTGAGTTCTCCCCCCCCCCCACCCATCTCCTCCTACGTCCTCCTCCCCTCGCTCGCTAGCTCAACCTGGGGAGAATACATTGTCCCAAAGGTTCCCAACCCTGCCCTGTCCTGGTCACCCATCCTCTTACTACCTACTGAGCCTAGAGACCTGCCTTGTGTCCTATCAATGTCATAAGTTCATATCCCATTACCCTCAGGGATAGTCCTTGTTTATTCCCAGTTTAGTCAGTTCCCATAGTATGACAAGTACTATTCCTAAAGGACTTTTATGGACATCATCTTCTGTGATTCTTGCAATTTTTAGGGCTAGACATTATCTCCATTTTGATTTAAGACTGAGGCTCAGAGAGGTTAAATAACTTATCTGAAGTCACTCAGCCATTAAGTGAAAGAGCTAAGATAGAAACCTATGGTTTCTTCTTCCCATTCTAGTTCAGTATTACACAGAGGAGTTGACCACAATGAAATTACAGTCTACATAGACTTTTGTTGGTTGGGCTTGAAGCCTAACCACTATTTTAGATCTTTTTTTTTTTTCACCATGGGAAAATGAATTTCAAATTCCAAGCAATCAACATACAAGTGTTCTTCTAAAGTATAACTAATTTTTAATTTGAAGGTTGTCTCTATTGTCTCCACATTGAGGATTTTGTTTTCATTGGTTCCACTATCATTCTGGTCAGGGCTCAGAGAGAGGACAAAGTCTTTGGAGTTATACTTGGGCCCATCACTTGCTAGATGTTACATCAAGCAATTTACATTTTCTAATTTAGATGAAAAGGTTTATTCATAGAATATTAGTTTCATCATCATTTGTTTGGTTTACTTCAGTGCCTGGGAAATAGAAGATTCTCAACAAATATTAATTAAATTGATTTTTTTCTTTCTTTGAAGGTTGGTTTCATTTGTTTGTTATTTCCACAATCCCAGAGTGCTGGGGACTTGAACCCGGGTCTCCAGCATGAGAGGCAGGCACTCTTTGAGATGGGCTATATGGCCTGCGGTTTTTTTCTTTCTTGAAATGTTTTTATTTTTATTTTTAATGGGAATGTAGTATTTGTACATATTCATGGGTTGTAGTGTGGCATTTCAATATAGGTATGTTACATGAAATGATCACATTAAGGTGTCTGGCATTATCTATCACCTCAGATACATATATCATTTCTTTGTGTTATAAACATTCAAAATCCTCTCTATTCAAAATCCTATCATGCAGATTACTTAACTTCTCTGACCCTCAGTTTCCTCCTCTGTAAAATGCAGGCTACATTATACAAATTAGTTTATTCTAAGAATTAAATGAAAAATGCATGCTTATAAAGTGCTTAATGAAGTGCTTGATGAGCAGCCAGCCTGAGATATACGTGGAATGTTGCTGTTTTTTAAAGGTGGGGGTGGGGGAATTAGGCTGATTACAATGGAAACTATATCCCCATTGCACAGGGATAGTCCTTGTTTATTCCCAGAGTACAGGTGCAATGATTAACAGTACTCCCTTCCACTCCTAAGGTGCCCCAAGTGGATGATAAATTGCATGGTCATCACACCTGACTGGCAGGGCTCAGGAGGGCTCAAGGGAACCACAGTGCTCCAAGGCTGGAGCTCCTGAATCACAGGGAAATCTGGCCTTTGTCAGCACCACAGAGCTGAGAGCTACTGTTTGGATGTTTCCAGAAGCAGCATCTGGGTTCCCATTGAGGGTCTGAAGCCAGGAAGAGAGTTGCAGGGTTGAGGGAGCCCAGCCAAGAAACCAATGGTCACACTAGTGTTTGGTCATCCAGAAGCCCTGCCAAGGAGCCAGGCCACAGGACAGGGTGGGGGCTGAGAGGGGGCCAAGATGGCAAGACAAACAGGAGGTGAGGGGGAGCAGGGAGGCGAGGGGTCAGGGACACCAGTGAGGAGGTCAGCAGGAAGGGCAATGGGTCTCACTGTGCCTGTGTGAGTGGCCTGGGCAGCAGTCTCTGCACAGGGCCCTGACTCCATCCTTCCTCTTCTTTAAAGGCCCTGAAGTACTGTCTAAGGAATGTTCAGGTCACACCCTCTATGTTGTGCCCAGGTGCCAGGGTTGATCAGGGACTCCGATAAGACTGTTGGTGATAACAAGGACCAAACATGAGGGGGACAGCGCCATTTAAATCTCCCAGATGTTGCCTCCTCTACCTACCTGTGTTGGTTTGCCACGTTCAATAAGCAGAATTGGAAGCTTATTTCAATTTTACCCACGTACTTAATTTCTCACAAAGTTAAAACATTTGTCATGAATGAGGAGTAATGGTCAAAAGTCCTCCTAAAACAAGAGGCATCCTGGCAGAAAGGAAGGAACCACGGGGTGGGGGCTTGGGTCAGAGCTAGGCTCTATACTGCTTCTGCCTCTTCCTGCTTTGAGTCATGGGAGAAGTCCCCTCCCCTCCCAACTCGTTTTCTCACTTGTCAGTGCAGATGATCATGTGTGAAGGTAAAAAGGGAGGACAGGACGCAAGCACGACAAAGACCACGGAGTAGCACACAACACAAGCTAGACACAGCTCCAATGTCGTAAGAAAGTGGAAGTAGTTTCTAAAGTAAACATTTGTTGTTTATATTAAGAAAACGCTTAGAAAATGATATTTACATTTAAAAGAATATGAGTGGGGTAAACATAATGTACACATCCCAGTATATCAGACTCCAAGTAATGTGAAACATTAAGGGATGCTCTCTTATACTGTGGGTGATATATTCATGGGAGGTGATGACTCTTCCTTCTTCCAGAAAGTTCCAACAGCTAGAAAACATGAATATCTTCCCAAAAGGTGGGGATAGATACATGGATGACAGGTTCATAGTGAAATTTAATATTTATGAATACTCAGAGTTCCCTTTTGCAGAAGGAAGGATGGTCTTTCTTTCTAACAAATACTCCTGGTTTGAACCAGAAAGACTGAGTTGGGCTATTTTGGTCTAGTATTTCCTATATGTGGACCAAAGAGTGCCTTTGATCAGGGCAGTGCAGTGTTACAGAAAAAGCTCAGGCTCCTATCCAGGGCCCTGGCTGCTTCTATAAGACTTCAGGCAAGTTAGTTAGCCTCCCTGAGCCTTGGGGCTCTTACCTGGAAAGTGGAGGCAGCAGGATCTACCTAGTAGGGTTGATACCTAGTAGGCCACCAGACTTCAAGTACAGTGCTTAGTATGGGCGGGGGAGGGGAGGCTAGCAAATGGAGGTTCTCACTATCTCTGTCTGTCTAGCATTGCCGGGAAGTCAGGGATGAAGACCATGGCAAATGCCTGCTACTTGTCAATGTGAGAGAGTAGTGGGATAAAGACTGCCAAAAAGACTAATGCAGTCATGCCACTGAAGAGAAGTAGGGAGCCTGCAACTGTGTGTGTGTGTGTGAGAGAGAGAGAGAAAGCAAGAGCAAGAGCGAGAGCGAGAGCGAGAGCGAGAGCGAGAGCGAGAGCGAGAGAGAGAGAGAGAGAGAGAGAGAGATCCCTGTGTGTTCTCTCCCAATTAGACACATCTGGAGCATTGCCGGCAGCTCGTAGAAGTTCATCTTAAAATTCAGGGACTTCAAAGGAGGATCAAGAAGAGGCCCAAGAAGCTAAAGACTATCTCATTTGGAGAGGGGTTGAAGGGCAGGGGAATTTAATCTGGAAAAGAGAAAAGCTAAAGGCAAAGAGACGATTACTTTCAAATACTGAAGGGTTTCAAGCAGAAGTAGGTGAAGATGTATTCTCAGTGACTCCACAAAGCAGAACAGAACTCAAAGACAGAGATGACAGGGGCACTGTTTAGCTCAATAATCAAAAACACCCTGAATCAAATGGAGTTCTTTCCCCTAGAGAACGGGCTGTCTCACGAGATGGTGAGTATCTAGTCAAAGTAGGCAATTGAGCAGAAGGTAGTGGAGTCCACGGATCCAGGATTCCTGCACTGGATAGGATTAGCTGCCTTATGAGGTTCCTTCTGAGTCAATTAAAGCTTAATAGAGCCCTGGTTTTCATAATCCTGTCAAAATTGTCCTTATTAAATCATATTTTATAAGTTTCAAAGTCTTCAAAATGGTTAGTCAAGGTAATTATTCCTAAAGACATTAAAAATCGGAAGAGATAGCAAATTTAGAACATTAAAGCTGTTTTTTTTTTTTTGTCTCTTTTTCTTTTTGAGTTTCTGGGAATTGAACCCCGGTGTGCTCTACCACTGTTAAATCCCCAGCTCATTTTTAAAATTTTGAGACAAGGTCTCACTTAATTGCCCAGGCCAGCTTTGAACTTGCTATTCTCCTGCCTCAGCCTTCAGAGTTGCTGGGATTGCAGGCATATGCCATCAGTACCTGGCTAAAGTTGTTTTCCTTTTGTCATTATATTCAGAATGCTTATGACAATTTTCATTCCTGTATAGAATTAAAGAATATTTACAAGTTCCCAAGCCATTGAATATATCTTCTCTTACTCTCCCTTAAAATCCAACATGGAGTCAAAGAGTTTCATTTATTATTTTTGTCTAAAATTTAAGGTACTTTAACATGTAAACTCTAAGAAAATGTTGATATCATTTCACTTAACCCCTTCCATTTTATTCTTTTCTCTGAAATTGTTCTACAGTTCAGAATAGATTTGTGTAAAACTGCAGCACCATACACTCACACAGAAGGAAACGGGTTCAAGGACTGGTTTTGATCCTCTTTTTCCTGCAAATACAACCGTGTCGATGACATTAGCAAGCTCATCTCAAGCATGGAGTGCTACAGCAGTGGGATTCAGGGCAGAAACAATGTCCAATTATTCAGCTTGGGGACCCTGGGGCTAAAGACGGATTTGCAGATCCTGTGGTCCTAACCAAGCATCCTTCGACTAGTTTGACTCTGGGCAGACCATGAGAAATGGACATTTGAAACATGTCAGCAGTTTCAGAGGAGCACCCAATGACATTTTAATCTGAAAAAATGATAAACAACCTCACTCCCACCACCAGCCATGCCACCGCCTGAGGAATGTAAAGCGTGGTGGATCTGAAGGAGCCATTGATGAGGAAGGCAGCTTTAAAGTGCCCTGGCCAGACCAGAGTTTGACAGTTGAAATTATTTTTAATGCTTTCAAAGGCACACATTTGATAAATATATTGCACATGCAGACCACAGATCCGTTCCTATGCATAATGTTTGTACACAACAACCTATTCAGGGCATTTCAGAGTCCATCTAGTAATGACTTCTCCTAAATGCTGGGGGTAAAAGATAAAGAGATAAAATCAAGAACCCTCCCTTCAGAACCACAGGCGCTCTAGCTGTCAGACACCTGGAGTCCTTCTCCATCTTCCCCATTTTACCTGTGAGTAAGCTGGGACTCCTAGAGGGGCGACTTGCTTAAGGGTCATCATTAAATTAGGCCTAGAATCCAGTTTTCTGAATTCTGCGACTTAAGATCATTATTTGATGATGAAAAGAAAATATTTACACTGTCAACGACCATAAAAACCCTAAAAACAGGCAGAGCCATAGGGGCGGGGGTGGGGAGTCCTGGGTCTCATCCCAGCAAAAGCAGGCACATCCTGCCCCATTTTCTGGCCACTGTAACACAGGCTACTGGGTGCTCATGGAATTATCATTCCCCTGGCATGGAAAGAAAGAGGCAGTCATTCCTGTAAGCCTGCAGGCCAAGGGCATCACCCTGTTTGTAAAGATTAGAACTAGTCATACTACCCTCTGGGCTTTGCTCCTCTGGGTTCTCTGGAATCTATGTCCTGATGCACTGAAGATTTGGAGAGGCACAAGGGGAAATATACAAATCCCACTTCGGACCTTTTCCCAGTGTGTACCTCTTCCCTTGTAAAGTGACTTGCTCTTTCCCTGAAGGCCCTAGCCGCAGTACTGACAGGAGAGATGAGATCAGTTCTAACAATCAGACGACTGAATGGAAATGTCTACCACACCCTCTGGTTTTATGAAGCATCTGGCTCATTGAGCCTTGGTGACAGCGGAAAAGCTATTCTGCATAGAAACAGCCTCCGTCTCTTCAATTTGACTTCATCAGTGTCTTCATTTACCCGCTTCCTCAGCACCACCGAGGACTCACACAATGAGGCTTGGATGGTGCTCCGGTGAGGACACTGTGGACACGCCACTCAATACGCTCATGGTTCAGTCACAGAACAGTCTGTCCTTTCATGGGCACAGGGGAATGAGCGCCAGCTCTGTAAGCGGGCATGCAGGGCATCCTGTCTGAGGGCCAAGTCCTGTTCCCAAGTTCCCCATGGTAGCCTTGGATACAGCTGGATGGGGGTGGGAAAGCACTGTGAGAGGCCTTTGTCCCCAGAGACTCTGGGAAAGGAGGGTGCAGATAGTTGCTGGGTTCTGGGCTATGACAAGGAGGGGAAAGAAGTGCAAAGAGACCAGAACTTCTGCAGACCTGAAAAGAAAGAATAGGCCAGGCAGACAACAGATATTCCATATTTTCTAGTTTTCCTTCAGTGACTCCTGAATGTCCCCTTTTTAGGCTGCAAGGACCCTACACAGGAGGTCCAGGAGGTGTCTGTGCAGCACATGTATGTGGTTCTGGTCATGCAATAGCATCATCAGGTTACCCCCAGTGAGTTGATGCAGGCTGTGGTGACATGTGGCTAAGCAGTGGAGAAAGACAAACTTGGTGACCATTCGTCCCTATGATCTGAAAGGTTCCAAGGTAGCAGGGACCACCAGAGTTTAGGGGAGCCTCTCTAGACTGGGCATGCTGGACTTACTTATAGTCTCAGACAGACTGCCTTGCTGGAGGGTTTTTTTAAATTTGTTTTGTTTTGTTTTGTTTTGTTTTGTTTTGTTTTGTTTTTCCTACCAAGGACTGAACCCAGGGGTGCTTAACCACTGAATTACATCCCAGTCCCTTTTATTTTTTATTTTGAGACAGGATCTCACTAAGTTTCTCAGGGCCTCATTAAGTTGCTGAGGCTGGCTTTGAATTTGCGATCTTTCTTCCTCAGTCTCCCGAGTCACTGGGATTTTAGGCAAGCACCACCAAGGTTTGCTGCTGTAGGGTTTCTGAATCCCTTCTAGAGTACATGAGGTGCCTGTCTGATCATGTTATGATGTCCACACATGGGTGATTTAATTGTCTGATAGGTAGTTCTTGGAATCATAATGATGATGATTTTTCTGGGACTTATAATTTAAATTATAATACACTAGATACCTATTTATATGGTTTCTCCAATAATCCTGGAATGTGGATATTACTGTCCACTTTAATAAATGAAAACAAAACTGCAGAAAGCATGACTGAGTAACTAGAAAGGGGCAGAGATAATTTTCTCACTTAGCACTGTCTTTTCCCAAAACTTGTATCTTTATGATAATAAGTACAGATGAGAACATACATTCAAATTTAAAATTTTATTAGTATTTTATGTTTTTATTGCTATATAATGTGCATTCAATTTTAAGTATCACTTTTTCATCTCTGAGGGTACAACTCATACCCTAAAACTCAGGAAGCACTCTGTCTCAAGTGTAATGTGGCCAACAAAAACACTGATGTATCTCAGGCTGCATTACCAGAAGTAAAGCATTAAGAAAGAGGAAGGCAAATACCATTCTGCACTCCTCAGTTCACACCTGGAGCATTATGTCTCATTCTTGGGGCAACAAGGAAACAGGCATGCCATAGAAGTCTAAAATGATCGGGGGATCTGACTTTGAAGGTGAATGGATCCTAAACCTATGCAGAAAATTTTCCTTTGCAGAAAAACTCAGGAACTGAGGTTATTTTGCTCTAAGAAGAGTTGGAGTTTTTAGCCATGAGCTCAGATTAGGATGGGCAGGCAAGAAGAAAAAGGGATATCTTCAAAACTGAAATGTGTGGTAGGTAATGAATAGCCCTAGAACTAGTACTAATGATACTGTTCACTGCTCAATAGGAAGAGGAGCTCTCCAATACTTGGGACTGTTCACAGATAGAATATTCTGCCTTGTAAGATAATGAGCTTCCCCATCACTGAAGCAGAGGCAGGACTGAGTGTGTGACAGAAGAGAGTCAAGCATTATGACTTCCAGCACCAAGTGCCACAATTCACCAGTTAATTTACCATCATAAATGTCCTCTCAGATTTTGTTTTCTCCCTCTTCGGACTTCGTTTGCACCTAATCTGCTATATTCCATGGCCTTTATTCTTTCCTGACATTCCAGTCATAATTATATTTAACAATACTTTAATATTAAGCTAATCATCAATGGTTTTATGTGTTTTTTGGAAGTAATTTATCTTTTTTATTTATTTTATTTTATTTGTAGAACTAATAATTAATATCAAAGGCACTTTATCACTCAGCTACATCCCTAGCCCTTATTATTTTTTATTTCAAGACAGGGTCTTGCTAACTTGCCCAGGCCAGCCTCAAACTTGCAATCCTCCTGCTTCAACCTCCCAAGTAGCTGGGATTATAGGTGTGTGCCATCGCTGCAGGCAGTAATTTTAGGTACATGATCTCTTTGATTGCTCACTTTATACTGGATTTCTAATGTGGGGACATGATAAGGGGCATTTAAAAGCAAATCTTTGATCCACTGAGAGTGATTTTACTTTTCACAAATTTATTTCAAAATTTTCTACTTAATGACCAAATCTTGTTATATTTTCCTCTTCTCCAGTAGAACTATAGCAAGATGGATTCTTTTGGTTTCTCCTGTCCCTGAATGATGAATTTACTTGTGTTGGCAACACCAGCTGTATATGCATTCAATTCAGTTCATTTATTCATTCAACAAATATTTGTGAAGTGTCCAAAATGTTCGAGGCACTGTGAAAACAGCCTTGAACAGTACAAACAAATCCTCTCCTCTTGTGGGGCTGCCTTTGGATGGAGGAGACAGACAGTAACAAGGTAAAAATAAATACATATACGTGTGTGTGTGAAAATCACACAGACAGGTGGATGGTACTGGGGAAGCTGAGGCAGAAGGATCACAAATTTGAGACCAGCCTCGGCAACTTAACAAGACCTTGTCTCCAACATGAAAAATAGTAAAAAGGGATGTGGCTCAGTGGTAGAGCTGCCCTGGGGTCAATAAATACCCAATAAATACCCATGTGTGGTGGTATATACCTATAATCCCAGCAATCTGGAAGGTTGAGGCAGGAGGATCACAAGTTCACAGACAACCTAGGCAATTTAGGAAAGCCCTACTTCAAAATAAAATAATAATAAAGAGAAGCATATGCAAGATAAACAAAATATGAGATGGTGACAAGCTCTCGAGAGAAGACTATAGCAGGAATAAGTGTGTGGGTGAGGCAGGGGAAGAGAAAGAGGATGTTGCTATTTAAATGGGGAGGCGAAGTCCCTTTAAATATTAAATAGTGGGAGCTTCACTAAGAAGGTGACAGAGACTCTGAAGTGCCAGAACATAGGAGGCAGAGGGGACAGCAGATGCAAATGCAAAACCTCAGCTGTGTTCTGAATCCCTGCTGAGTGCTTAGCATCATGTCAGATGAACTTAAACACCAGCCTCTGAACAGCAGGATCTTGCAGAGGAAAGAACACATCTGCACCCAAAACAATAGGCAGTTAACTGCCAAGTGCTAAATTGGGCAGATCAGATCACTGAAAAACTTCTCCTCCTTAGTTAAACTGGAACAACCATTGTCCTTCGAAACACTCCTGGCATACCCCGACCTCCTGGGCTCTGACTGTGCCACCACCCAGGCTAGAATGCTCTTCCTACATTTCTGCATTGGATTTTATACAACCTTAGTCAGGTGTGGTGGTGCATGCCTGTTACCCGAGCTACTTGGGAACCCGAGGCAGGAAGATCACAAGTTTGAGGCCAGCCTGGACAACTTAGCAAGTCGTGTATCAAATTAAAAAGGGCTGGGGGTACAGCTCAGTGGTAGAACTCTCCTGGGTTTAATCCCAGTATTGGGGGGCGGGATTTTGTACACAACCTTGAAGCCCACCCAAACTTGTCCTCTTTCATGAAGCTCTTCCTGACCACCCAGCATACAGTATTTCCTTTTTCTAATTCTACACATTAGGAGGCCTACTCCCGACCTAAAGAACTAGAACCCAAATTTCAAAAAGATCTACAGGGGATCCAAAGTGTACAATGAGGTCTGAAAAACAGTGCTGTTTCTTCAAATGTGGCCATCTATTGTAAAGCCCTGGGGAGCTTTTCAAAATTCCAACACCTTGTTCCACTTCTGAGATTCCAATTTAATCAGTATGAGTGTGAGCTGGGTAACAGGACTTTTTCAAAATTTCCCAGGTGATTCTAACAGGCAAGCACACTGAAAATTACTAGTAGCTCCCCTCTCTTTTCCTTCAAATCCTTCTCCCTGTTCTTTCTGCCCTAGCTGTCCAACAGCCTGTCTTTAAGCCACGTCTTTTTTTCCCCTTGAGGTGGATTCTTAGGTCTCTAGCACCAGAAGTTGGCACTCCCTTCACCCTTCCTCTCCTGGCTCAAGGCTCTCGGCTCAGCTTCATCAAGGCCTTCACAGAATGAAGGACTGCAGCAGGGACAGAGAGAGGAGGTGAACTGGAGCAGACTCCCCACTCAGCACGTGGCCTATAAAAAGGCCTTGGGCAAGCCGCTTAAATACCGTCTCTGTAAAGGGGCAACAACAGTATCTCTCCAGTCTGTCTCGTGGAGTCACAGGGTCTTGAGAAGATGAACAGAGATCACATGTGAAAGCATTTTTAAAATAGTAGAGTACTAATGAGCATGAAAGCTGGAATGGATTCCTGTCCAGTAGTCCTAAGGTACTCATTTCAAACTTAAAAGTTTTTTATTTCTCTTAGTTCCCAAATCCAAGCCAGACTTTTAAGCAAAATTTATCTTAGCATCCAAAAGGAAGGACTATTGCATGTGTAGCGTCTGTATTAACATGTGATTCAACAGTCACAATTTGATGCTCCCTCCGTTACTAGATGACAGCAATTTTGTGACTTGAGGATATTTTAATTATATGCTAACCAACGAGGCTTAATTTAAGAAAGTCCACACTACGCCACTACCAAAGTGACGAGTAGTAATTATATACCCACACGACCTCATTTTCATCTTTTAAGGAAAAGTATAGCATCTTCATTTAGTCATTCTGTTGATCTGCAAACTGAAAGACTGAATGACCCTGGCATTGTCAAAATAGGTTCTCAGTTTTACTAAAAAGAGTAGTCCATTAAAAGTCCTGCTCAAAGTGGGCATGGTGGTACCCACCTGTAATCCCAGCAACTTGGGATGTTCAGGTAGGACAATTGAAAGTTTGAGGCCAGCCTCAGCAACTTAGCAAGACCCTGTCTCAAAATTAAAAAAAATAAAATAAAATAAAAAAGATTGGGGAAGTAACTGAGTGGTAAAGTACCCCTGAGTTCAAACTCCAGTAACACAAAATAAAGTCATGCTCAATGCTAAATACCAGAAATTAAGGATAGATACAACTGTGTTGCCTTAATCTAGACCAAGGAATTGAGAAAATAAAGAAAGTTTCCTCTGCCCATACATTTTTTTTTTCCTTCATCTAGCCTTAAAATTTCTTTGAGGCTCTTGTTCTGGCAGGTTTTTATTGATTTTTAAATAACAGACACAAATGTCCTTGGGAGGGGCAACAAGAACTCGATGTTGAAAGGAACAACTATACTCATCTTTTGGATTCCACAGATCAGGTTTAAAAGATTTGGGGAATCCACATAGAATGGCTATTTTAATTTTTCTGAGAAAGGACATCAACCAATAGCAATGACAGCTATTGTCATTTAATAAGAGAATGGGCAGTTCAAAATAAATAAAGCTATGAAAAACACAGTCTCCACATAAAGGATTGTCCTTCTCAGGAAAGGACGATTCTAACTTTAAAACTGTGATAATATAACTGGGTAAGTATATTACATGGCCCTACCTTTCCTATGGGTCTGCATTTGTGAGCTACTATTCTAGAGGACTAGGAGTTAAAGTGAGCTGACAATGTTTGGGACCTGGAGATCAGGTGGGGGCCAAAATAAGAGTATATTCTAAAAAGTGGGAAGAAAGAAGAGAGGAAAGAGCTATTAATTTTGACTAGGATTGCATGCAGATACTGATAACTGAATGTTAGGATACTGGGCTTTAAGGGAATTTCATCCCTTATCATTAAGCAGGGATGACAGGAGTCCCACCTATGGTAACTGAAGAAAGAAATCTCACAGTGGCAGAGTCCTTGGGCTAACTTTTCTCTTTCAGCCTGACTGTATCCTCTGTCTCTGAGGGGATCCTCCTCCCATTTCACAGGAGGGAAAGGGGAGGAGGAGAGGAAATGTGGACACTGTGTCAACAGCTTGAACATAAACTAGAAATGCAACTTAGATGCAAGGAAGGGAGACAGTAATCTTACTATAGGTGAAGACTTACAATCAAAGGAAGCCCTGCCTACTTTTTAAATGACATGAGCCACAAAAGTATAATGTTTTATACACAAAAGTGACGAAATATTTGTTGTTAAAAGATGATGTCCATTTTGCCTTGAAAACCTGAAGTTCAGAGGAGCTGCCCAAGACCACCCAGGGCCTAGCCCCCAGCCCCAGCTCCCAGGGCCACCCACCTTGGGCGTTCCCTTTGGCTTCCCTCTCTCAGTTCACACTCTGCCCTGTGGAGCAATGAAAACAATATCCTTAGGTCATGAAGTGTCCCCCCTCTTTCTTTCTTTGCTGTTACCAGACAGGTTTCCCCTTTCCTGGATGTGGTAAACAAAAACGAAAGCAAAATAAAATAAAATTTAAAAACCAACACTTTTGCGGCACCTCCTTCCTTCTTGCTAAGGCGGGGCCAGGCCTGCACCCCAGCCCTGGGCTTGAGAGGCAGACCCAGCGCGGGTGTCCTGGGTGCAGGAGGCCGGCGCTGAGGTGGGCTGCAGGCAGGGCCTCTGGCTGCCCCAGGGCTTCCCCACTGCCCGGACCCAGGCGCTGTGTTGCGATGCCGGCTCCGCCAGCCTCGAGCACCGCGCCACAGGCGCCGAGTGACTCACACGTCCCCGAGGGCGTGCCGGGAAGCGGCCGCGACGCGCGGGGGCGTGAGGGCTTTCCCACCGCCGCAGAATGTGTGTCCCTAATGCCGAGAAGGGGATCAGAAACCCGCGGGCCGAGTGCGCTAGAGGAAGTCCTAGCGCGGGGCAGAAACCAGCTCGCTTTTCTTTTAAACCGGCCCAGAGGGAACGTGGCATTGACGTTGTCAAAGCTAAACGTGGCCTCCCTTGGGCTCCGAAGGGGCGAGCGCGCAGCTAGACCCCAGGGCAGGTTAAGGAAGTGTCCTGTTGTCCCCAACCGGGCCATGGGTCTGGGAACGGGAATTGCAGGAATGAGTGGAGAGTGCGCAGGGGCCGGGCATTCGGCGGGCCCCTTCTCCTGCCTCACCGCCGACACGGAGCCTCGCAGGCTGACCTGAAGCCAGTCCACCAGCAAACGACAAGAGGAGCTGGCTAAGGACGGCCTCTGAGCAGAGAGGGCTTTTGAGAGGAATGGGGTGAAATGAAGGCTCGGCCAAAGAACCCCCGCCCACCTCCCCTTCCCAGCCAGCCGTTTCTCCATCAGAGATTCCTTTGTCTTCCACGCTGGCCTCTCGACACCCTTCCAGGAGGCTGGGGTGGGAGACCGCTAGGCAGAATTGTAGGAGTGGGAACAAAGACGGGCCGTGGGTGGAGGCCTGCTGGGGCTTTGCAGGCATGGCTCACACACACCCGTCAGGGCACAGCCTCGCCGTGGGAGGGAAGGGCCACCAGGAGGAATGGGGCGAAAGCTCCTATCAGGCAGGGCAAGTTCATAAACAAAACCTTGGCACTGAAAGAGGAGGTAAAGATGAAGGGCATGGTACAGCAGTTGTCCCTGTCTCCATTTTGCATTATTTTCATTTGTCTCCACCATAAATGTATTTGTAAAGACAAAAGTCAAAGTTCCAGTCTCTGGTGCCAGTTCCCTAAACCCGACTCCCCTCTTTGCTTTGCCAGTCTGCTTATCTTAATTAATAATTATCATCCCCCTCCCCTTTTTTTCATGTTAGTTTGAGTTGCTTCACCCCAACCAATAGAGTCCTGACCAATAATACACCTTTTAATCCAGTGATTTTACTTTCTGGAAACCACTCCAAAGAATATAAATAAAAGAGTCATATGCCTCAAAATATTCACTGTGGTCTGTCTTATGATATTAGAGGAATTATAAATATAAATGTCTAATAACAGAGGGGTCAATAAACTGGTACATTTGTATGAGAAAAACATGACAGGGCCTTAAGGCTTTATACATAAGATTTGATAACAAATATAGATTGAGGTTATAATAGTAAATAAGAAAGTGAGATACAAAATTATATATTATATTAAATATAATTACAATGTGTAGAAAATACATATAGGAAAAAACCCTGGAAGGAAATTTACCAAAACATTACATCTTTGAGTGATAGAATTACACCCAAATGTTTTTCCTCTCTGACATATAGTTTCCAGTTTATCTATATTAAGGATAAGCATGTATTATTAATTGAAATATTGAAACACTGATTTTAAAATTTGTACATAAAAAAATAACTGCTGAATAGGAAGCCACCTGGCCTGGATAAAAGGAAGAAAGAAAAGGTACTTGAATAATTTTTCCATAAACTGGACAATTTTCTATAAAAAAAAAAAAGGTACCTGGAAGTTAAAGGGGATGAATAAATTTTTATATGTTCAAGTTATGAATGAAAGGGAAGGGCATACCAGAGTAGGCTAGAGGAGGAAAAAATATCTGCGCTATAGAATACACAAAAAAAGGAAATGAGATGGAAGCTGATTCCCAATTGACAAGGACATGCTGATTCATGGGTGGAAAGGAAGAAGATTGGAATGGAACTTTTAATGGCAAAGGAAAGAACACATTCATAAACATGAATTTAAGGAGGTAAGGGTGTAAAGGGTAAGATAACAGTATCATGAAAAGATTTTTTTTTCTTTTTTTGTGGTACTGGTGATAGAACCCAGGGCCTTGTGCATGCTTGGTAAGCACTGTGCCACTGAGCTACATCTCTAGTAGCTCATTTTATTTTGAGACAGGTTCTTCTTAAGTTGCCCAAGCTGGCTTCAGACTTGTGATCCTCCTGCCTCAGTCTCTTAAGTGCTAGGATTTACAGGCCTGACCAAAAAACCGATCTCCACAATAAGTGTATTGTATTTATCAGGAGAATATTTACTAATCTTCAGAATAAGTGTGCAAAATGAATTGAACATGTTCACATTTGGCCTGAGGTTGTTGATATTAAGGTTTTTATCCCAACCTCAGCAAGACGGTGATTATGTTCACTGGGGGTTGGAAGAGGTCTGACAATCATGTGGACCCCACCTTTGGGGCCTATTCTTCCTCTGCAGGGAGAGAAGAGAAGATGAGGAAAGCTTCATGTCTGCATGCTTGGTGCCCCTGAAGATCCTCAGGAGCAGCAGAGAACATATACTAATTAACAGTCTTGTATGAGGATCCAGTAGAGTGGAGAACATAGCAGAATCCTCTGAGTAACCTAACATTACAACTGTACTTTGAGCAATGGATGGAGTGTGAACAGTGCTGAGGATCTGTGTCATGTTAAAAGGCAAAGATCTTGTTCTGGGATTGAAATCTAGGATTCTCTGGATGGTGCATATAAATTTTACCAAGCCAACTATGGAGACCTCTCTGTCTGGGCTTATGGAAGTCTCTGTGGTTCCAATTTCCCTCTCTTGATCTTACCCCTGCCAGGGGAAATGCCTTGCTGACCTCACCTTTTGCTGATATCACCAGATGTGGGCTTTGTATTCACTTTCCCTCCCCCACCTATTGAAAGTTGTATCCTTTCACAGGTGATCAAGTGGACCTTCCTAGATTCATGGCCTTCTAACAACACTCTAGATCTCCAATGCCATCTCCTTCCAGTCTCCCCAACCTCACCACCCCTTTGTTCCAATCACTGGAAGAGATTACAGGGGGAAGGGAAAGCCACCCACGTTTTTTTTTTAATTAAAAAAAAATTGATACTAGTGAACCCAGGGACATTTAACTACTGAGCCGCATCCCCAGCCCTTTTTATATTTTATTTGGAGACAGGATCTCAGTAAGTTGCCTATGGCCTCACTAAGTTGCTAAGTCTGGCTTTGAACTTGCCATCCTCCTGCCTCAGCCTACTGAACTGCTGGGATTACAGGCATGCACCACTGTTCCTGGCCCACACAGGGTTCTTTTCAAGCTTTTGAGCCAGGAGACAGGATGTGTCAGCACTAGGAAAAATGTTAGGCTTTTTACTAATACTTATTGGTTAAATGAAGATAAAGGAGTACAATGTTTGGGTTGGCTATGACTGTGTTGGTGCCAAGATGGAGGACGGGAACTGTCTTGTTTGATATTCTACAATTCAGAATGCAGAGAAATGTTATCCTCTTCAGATGTCTTATGCTACAATACGCAGTGATTTCTTAATACCTTATTTCCACCAAAATCCAAGAAGGTAGCAGACAAATCATCTTATGTAAAAATTATAATAGTAGAACAAAACGCATTTAAATTTACTTTTCCTAAAATTATAACACCAACATAAGTATTTCTATGACACTCAAACTCACAAAATAGAAATTTCTGACCTCTTCGTGAAAGAAAGGAAGAAAAAGAAAGAAAGAAAGAAAGAAAAAAAGAAAGAAAGAAAGAAAGAAAAATACACCACAACCAACTCTTTTAAGACTACTTTTTAAAAATATGTGATGAAATCCAGAAGGGGCTTTTATCTCATAACACCCATACCAGAAGATTAATCTCTGTGGTTGGCGGCTCGTTCTGATTGGGAATATGTTTGAGCCCAGCTTTGGAATCCTCTCCCTTCAGAACATCTGCTCCACAGTTGTTAATGTTTGTTTGGTATTGCCCAAAAGAAGGCAGCAGAAGGGAAGAATTCTTAACAATGAGTCCCAAGATAGATTAGACCAGCAGCGGTGCTTATTTTGAAAAGGCATTTTTTGGGAGCAATCTGACCTGTACGTGAAAAAAAATGCACAGGTCGTCGGACCAAGAGATGGATGTCCATCTAATGCTGGAATGTAGTTTAGCTTGTTTTCACCACTTCTCAAATTTTTCCCAGAAATATTTGAATTATTACTGCATTCCACACTAGCAGAACTTAGTTTTTTAATTTTTAGAGATATGAACGTCTAACTCAAAACTAATTCTGAGAGAGATTTTTACAGTATTCTAATAGAAGTATGCAAGAGTAAAAACATTCCTAGCTATCTTAAAGAGAAAGTCTAAGTAAAACATGTAACTGTGGTCTATCATTTGTAAATTTCTATACCAGTCAAGAAGAGAACTGTCAATTCTTTAGGTTCCATGAAACTGGACTAAACTACTTGATAAGTAAGTAAAATATCTCCTACTTTCCTAAAATGAGGTTCAAGACAAATCAAGTACTTCTTACTCCTGCATTTGTGGAGTTAAAAAGTTATATAGAAGGCAAAAATCAAGTTATTGTATGTTTCCAGGAGAGATTAGTAAACAGTTCTTCTGTCAACAGTATTATCTTTAAGTTATTCTTACCACACAGAGTTCTAATGGGGGCAATGTATTACGATTCTGAATTTTCACTTAGTGAAAAACCATTGCGACCTAGCTCTTGAAACTCTGTAGAAACAGCTGGGTTTAGGTTCAAAGCTCCAAAATTAAATTGAAAGAGGGAAAGACCCTAATCCCTCAGACCATCTGTTCAAAGAAAATGAAGGAAATGACAATAGAACTTTCTGCTGGTAATAGTAGTACCCTCCCAACTGAAACCTGCAAGCTCCTTTCCCCTGCACACTTTCAACTGGTCCTCTCAACACCCTAATATCAAGCAAATATTTTTATCCTCATGTTAAGATAAAGAAACCGAGGCTTAGAGAGGAATCTTACTCCATGTCACACCAATCATCATTATAAAGGGCAGGACTTCCACCTAACTGACCACTTCAAAAATCCTAAGGTTTTATTGTACTCTTCTGTATCAGCTTCCAATCCTCCTTATTCCTTCCTAACCTCCTTCCTTTCTCTTCTTCTTTCCTTTCCTCCTGCATTAACTGGGATGCATCTGTAATGGCAGATGTTTCTAATGTTCACATAAGAAAAACTTTTATCCACGATGGCAGGAAGGCTAACTATTCATAGAAATCTAGAGCATTGGCATTAATGTCAGCTCTATGGTTCAGCCTTATTTCTTTCCTGTTTCTATTGAAAACAAAATCTTTATTATATAAAGCATAAACCAGCACATTATAGATCAGTGCTGACCAGTTTTTGCCAGATAACTGTGTGTGTATATGCTGCAAGGTTTTTTTTTTTTTTTTGTGAAATGTCTTACCCAAAACAAACCACATGCACTGCCCAGGGGAAGTGTTCTAGGTAAGTCCAAGGGTGACAAGATCTCAGAAAGGAAGTATTGGTGAGGCCAGGAGGAAGAAAGGCACGAGGGAACGGGAGGTGCGTGGTTAGGCAGACAAAAAATTTTGCTGATTTGAAGAATCAAGCAGCAGTGGTTTTCAAACTTGTCTTTCCGAAGCATAAACTTCTTTATTCAGATTAATGTCATCCAAAGCATAAAACCAACAGCACTGAAGGGGAACCCTAATGCTCCCCCTCCAAGGCCTCTCTAGTGGCCCCAGCTATGAGAATAGCATAGCACAGCATTAAGGTTATTGGTACTTAAATATCCCTTAAAATAATCGGGCAAAACCAATTTCTTAGTATTAAAATATGAGCCCCACAGCAAGTGTTTTGCCAAGGGCCCCTAACTCAAGGCCACTCTAATGCAGGGATTTCAGAGAGAAGAGGCAGCTAGCAGTGATTCCTATCCTTCCTAGAAACCTGATTACTTATCTTCAGAGCTGAGTTTACCTTAAGTAGAAGAGCTTTGAAAATAGGTTTGGCTTCTTAACCAAACTGCTGGGGCTTATTGGATTGCTGTGGGCTGTGTTCAGTTTATTCAGACATAGGATAACATTTCTAAACAGAGAAAATTATTCTTAAAAACTTCCCTCTGTGCTGTACTGACAAACTGATATAATCAATATTCCTTTAACTATTCACTATTTTCAAAGCACAGTATTTTTTGTGCCTATTATCTTTTCAGATCCCTACCCCATGAGACAAGCTGGGATAGATATCCTTATCCCATTTCAGAGATAAGGAAATGGAGGCTGAGAAATATGAAAAGACTCCCTCAAGGTCACATGACTAATATATAGGATTTCTGAATCCTGTCCAGAGCTTTAAACATGCATGATATGTGCACAGACCTTACATCCAATGCAATAGTAAATAAAGGTCACATATTTGGGGTTACCAGTTCTCTGCCCTTGGGGAACATCAGTGACCTCATAATATAGCAGATCTAATAATTACCTGTCTCATCTACTTCAGAGGATTTTGAAGAACAAATGAGATGGTTTGGTAAAGTACACACTAAGGGTCAGTATGTACTCCTTCATCTTTTACCTCAATATTTTGGCAGGTTCCCTGTCCTATTAACTTGGACCTCATTTTTACAAACCAAATAAAATTCGTTTCACACTCTCTGTTGGTATAGTGAAAGTCTTGCCAAAGTCAGCAGCTGGCCATTGGCCAGAGCAGCCAGCTGGCCATGCTTTTTGCACAATCTCAAACCAAAGCTCTTTTCTTGCCATGTCAGAGATTTGAGGATGCACTGCCAAAGGTTTCAAAGGCTTCTTTACCCGGAGTCCCAAGTCTGTAAGCACTGAGGATCTGGCTGATGCTTAGGAAGGACCTCAAGGGAGTACACAGGAGGGAAGCCGGGTCTCTGTGGGGTCATCACAAGTCAGGGTCTTGTCTTCTCCCTGGCATAATAGGAACTTGAATTTGCCAAGTTCACTGAGGGGGACCTGTTTTCTTCAGCTAAATTCAAAGGGGATGATTTTGTAGGGTCAGATGGCAATTTAATAGTTTTTCAAAAATAGGAGTTCAAAATCAGGTTTGGACTTTTTATAGATGGGGGCCTTGTTGAGGAGACCAAGTTGCAGATGACAAATTTGTTTGATGAGAACAAAATCAGAGTAAAGAATGTTGGACTAATTAAGGGAATATGCATGCTTCGATAAAATGAAAAATTCTTGTTTCTTTAAAGTATAAACATTATACATGTTCCTTATTACAAAAAGAAATTCAGACATCACAGAAACACATTAGTATATGCAGAAGAAAGAAAAAAGCATCTATTCAGAGGAAGTTATTGTTAATGTTTATGAATTGATCCTTTCAGGCTTCCTTATATATTTAGTTAAAATGGAATTATACTGTACAGGCAGTTCTATGAACTTTTTTAACTTAATGTGTTCTCAAACATCTTTCTATGCCCTTAAATGTATGCATTTATTTATTTTAAAATATGGAAATCTTCACACATTTACAGGGGGCCATGCTAATCTTTTCTGTATTGTTCCAATTTTAGTATATGTGCTGTTACAGTGACCACTATGTCATCCTTGTAACTAGTTGTATACAAGGATATTCTTCTCAAGCTGTGAGGGAGTCTTACAAATCCTCCTCCCTCCTTCCCTCTCAGGGATCCCTGATGCTGCATGATTCTCAGAAACTCATTTACCTGTTATTTCTGGCCAAAAAGAATAGGCAGCCAGAAAACACCACCCGCCAGCTGCATCTTCTCAGGCAAATGACTTTACCCTCCAGGGCCTCAGGTTCACCATGGTTTAAATAAGAAGTTTGGATAGAGATTTTCTAATATTCTTTCATCTCTAAAATGACATACCAGCTTCTAGTTCATTTATCTCTGTGTTTGCCTTGGCACTGGATAATCCTGGCCCTGTGTGAAAGGGGGCCCCATGGGGAGCCCCAGCTGTGCACCTGGATGATGCACTTGAAGCCCTGAAGAAACTTTGCTGATAGCAGATGGTTGAAGCTGGCAGGGCTGGGGGAGGCACAAGGGGGTGTAGAAGGGTTATATTAGTGAGAGCAGCCCTCCGGACTTCCTGCCAATATGGCAGTGGGTGAGGTCTATAAGGAGGCATCAAACTCACAGCATACTTGACAACTTTTGGGGCCTTTTAGCCTCTGTAAGTCCAAGTGTCTAAACTTCAGGATAATTATGGAATTTGTTTTTTTTTGTTTTATAGCCCTCTTGCACATATTATCTCATCTAATTTGTGATCCTTATATTTAGATGAAGAAATCAAGATTCAGAGAGTGTGTTGATTTGCCTAGGACCACACGACAATTATTTGCAGAATGAAGCCTCAACTTAAGGTTCATCAGTGGTTTTTTCTCGCACTTTCACAGTTTCTGCAGTGGTGCACATAAATACATGACAGAAGCACACACACATGCAAAATGTTCATATAGAATGCACTCCCCACCCTGTGTCATCACAGACCTGAGACTGTATGACCCTTCCCTGGACTCAGTGTTTCATTCAACAGATAGTTGTAACCATTTTACTAGGCACTGGTGATAAAATGATGAAGTAGGATGCATGGTTCCTGACCTGACCTAGGATTATCTAGAATCTAGGATAAGGTAGGGATGGAATGGAGGGATGGGTGTTGCAGTCAGCGTGATAAGCGTAGGGCTGGAGGAGGGTAGAGCAAAACAGAGCAACAGAAAGGGCACTTAACCCTTCCTCAGAGGGAGAAGGGAAAGCAGCCTGCAGGAAGGAGAGGTATCTGAGTGTGAAGCCAGTACACCCTTCACACTCATTGTAAAAACCTACCAATATAACTATTTTCTGTTGGTATGAATAGAGTACATTTGTCTTTCCTCATGCATGCTAGGAAGTCATTGAAAGGTTTAACGAATGACACTGGTGACAAGTTCTTATTAAGGCATTTTCCTTTTGCTAACTGTAAGAATTTACCAACATTTACCAACTATTTTCTGATTCTACCTTAAGGTATATTCTGGCTGTTGTTTTTGCAGAGATAGAGATATTCAGCTTAGTATACTTCTCCAGTTTAGGCCACCATCTCCGTTTCACCTGCTTTTGCTACCCTGCCTGGTCCCTCTGGTCTGTGCCAGGTTGGTCTGGATAACCACTGTGATCAAGATGCCATGAACATGCCAGTATGTGGGCCAAATAGCTTCTAACTGTATGTGGCTCTCAGCCTCTACCTTAACCCAGGGCCTAGACCTCAGCCAACAGAATATCAATTGCCTAGGAAACATCTCATCGATACTGGAACACAAATGTAAACTGTAATTAGAAATATGTGAGCTAGCAAATTCTACTCTCACAATAAGCAAAGGAAAGCACTATTAATATTCAATAAGTTATAGATAATAGAAATTACTAATGAGTGATATATGGCTCATATAACATAGTAAATAAAAAATCAGTTTATCAATATTTAGACAGTAAGAGAAGTATTGAGGGAACTTGTAAAAAGAGAATGTTTCATAATAAAGAAATGGTTAAATACATTATTATATATATATAGGTATGTGTGTGTGTTATATACATATATATAAAGCACACAGTGCTGAGGATCGAGTCCAGGCCCTCCTGTATACTAGGCAAGCACTCTACTGCTAAGCTACATCCCTAGCCCCTGTACTATGGTAGTTTTATTAAAAGCATGTATATTTTCTTGTATATATCCAAAATATCTATGGAAAGATTTCCAAGAAAATTAGTAGTAATTTCTTCTGGAGAGAGGAACAGAAAGGCTGGTGTCAGGGATGTGAGGGAGATTTTTAAACTACACTTTTTAGCATCTCTCATATTTTCAACCACAGGAATGTAAGAGATGATTTAAAATGTCAGACTAACACTTTAAAAAAAAAATCTATTCAGCCATGCAGTTAAAAGGAATAAGAAAGTTATAATTACAAAAACAGCTAGTTCTTCGAGATCTATTGTTTGAAGACAGTGTCACAAAACATGTGTGATATAACTTTATTTACTCACTGTGTATTTTTTTAGTGTATGCACAGAGGCAGGTCTTTGCTGTCCAATGCAGTAGCCAGTAGCCACAAGCAACTATGTACATTCAACTTAATTAAAATGAAGAGTTCAGTTCCTCAGTGGTACCCACCACATCAAGGGCTCATTAGATAGCACCTACCGAGCATATTTCCATCACTGGAAGTTCTACTGGACAGAACTGGTCTAGAAGAATCAGCCCTGACAGATAATTGACAAGTGGAGCCATCACAAAATGAGATGGGACTTCACATTTTACAAATCTCCATAGTGTTTGATTTTTATTTTATAGTTACTTTTGTAATTTTACAAGAGAAAAAGGATAAAGTTGCATATTTTATTATTTTTTTCTTGACTCTTGATATTCTTCTCAGTAGCCACAGGAGTCATGGCAAAGAGTGGCCAGGAGAGTTGAATTAGTTTTGTGTTATTGATGATGGTTGAGGCAGGCTAACCTTGTAAAGAACAAGCATGTGTACACTTGTGAAAGTTGAAGGGCATGGCACAGACATAGGCTCAGCTCTGGTGGGGACCTTACAGCTTGGTGGAAGAAGTTTGTCTAGGAGCAAGAGATCAAATCACATAGAGGAACAGGAAGCCAGAGCACCCCAGGGCAAGTCCCAGCTGATGTAAGGACTTGCTGCTAGGCCCCACCTCTTAAGCAACCCATCACTTCACAGTGTGTTCTCTCTGAAGAACAGGCCTCTGGGGGACACTTAAGCTATATCCATACCATAGCAGGAGCCACTCTGGTAAGGGAGTGATGAAGATGAGTACTGTCCAGAATGAACACAGGTCTAGGAAGAGCCTGTCAGACCATGGTGTCCCTCATACCTCAGCTTGCTCCCTTCTGGCCTGTTTTTCAGTCATATGGGAGAAGGAAAAAACAAAACAAAACAGTTTAAGGGTGGGTTGGCTACGGAAGGTAAAGGTTGAATTATTTTTAGTTCTTTGCATTCTGGAATCTGGTGAAGCCAGGGAAGGCAGTGGACTCAAAGGCCTACCTCCAAGGGATCCCAAGGTCTCCCAAGAGACAGTGACCTGGGAGGGTAGGACACTGCTCCAAGGTGGGGACAGCCATCCTGGTAGAATAGGAGCATAGAAGGCCAAGTTCAAATGTGACCGTAGAGCACAACTGATGAGAACAGCGGATCTGATACCTGCTCTGTGGTTTCTCAAATTGAAGGAAAGACAGATGAAGAGAAAGCTGGAAGAAAGAGATCAGATGCACTAGAAGCTTGACCAGGAGGCAGGTGAAAAGGAACATTATAGTTTTTCACCTCCAATAAACCTTGGATTTGAAATATTGAACATCCTCCTGGTTATCATTCACAAGACAGAGTGAAATGAAATTTCCTAAGATTATAAATAAATGAAACATATTTTGAAAGTCTGGTTTACAGTTGCTCTGGGCACCTCAATTTCCCTCCACCTGAAGAAGTTTATTCCTTGACCCAGTTTCAGTTTTTTTCTCAACAGCAATAATAAGAACAGAAAGAAAAAGAAAAAAAGGACACGATATCCTTAAATGTAGCTCTTTTGAGATTTCTCTTCCTTTATCTATCTGGAATTTCAATGGACACATTTGTCTTCACCAACCTTTTCCCTGAAAGATTTTTTTTTTTTTTTTGAGACAGGGTTTCAGTAAGTTGCTCAGGGTCTACCTAAGTTGTTAAGGCTGGCTTTGAACTTCAGATCCTCCTGCCTCAGCCTCCCCAGTTGCTGGGATTACAGGTATACACCACTGTACCTGGCTTCCCTGAAAGATTTTAAAGGGTCATTCAACAGCCATATGTTCCCATAAATATAACCCAGGCTTGTAGGCACCTTCACCCTTGTTCTCTTCTGAGAATGTTGATCCTGCCACACTGTTTTATACCTCTACACCTGTGTGTGTTGCTGTTCCCTCTGCCTGGAATGTCTTCTCTTCAGGAAGAGGCCATTTGCCTTCTACTTATAAGATTCAACTCCTCTGAATCAGAATTGATGTCATCTACTTCCTATTGTGGTTGGTGTGAGAATTGGTTGAGGATGTATTCATCTCTTGCATGGGATTGTGATTCCCCCACAAGATCAGAAAATGCCTGTTTATCCCTGTGTCCCAGCGGATCCTGTGTCTTAGTAGATGTTGGTGGCTTCTGATGACCATCTCATGCTGCACTCCCACAATCACCACGCTATTCCCTTTGCTCAAGTTAATGATACCAAGCCAGTCACATGCTGCAGGAGAAAAAAAACTACAGTAGGTTGAGTAATGCTCTCCTCCCCCAAAGAGGTTTACATCCTTATTCCTGGAATCTGTGAATGCTACCATATATGGTAAAAGGATTTTTGCAGATGTGATCAAGTTAAAGATCTTGAGATGGAGGATTACCTTGGATCATTTAAATAGCCCTGTTGAAATCACAGGGTCTTTCTAAGTGAGGAGATCAGAGATCAAAGGGAAGAAGGCAATGGGAGAATAGAAGCCAAGAGAAGAAAGGTGATGGGGTGGATGGCCATGAGTGGAGGCATAGGGCAGTCTTTAGAAGCTGGTCCCTTCTGGAACTGGCCCTGCAGACACTAGTACACAGAGAATTATTTCAGTCTTTAAGGAGCAGATTTTCTTTCTACTCAAGGGAGGAAACAATTTAGGAAACAGTGGTTAGAGGCGAGAGGTAATGAAGGTCTGACTAGTGTAGAATCACTGGGAATGGGGCTAAGTGACCATCTGGGGGATTTACTGGCATTACATGTACAGGTGTGTTGGAGTTGAAGGCAGAGAGTGGGGAGTCTAGGCTCCCTCAGAATTCTTCCATTTGGTCAACTTTCTGCCTTGTTGGATTCCAACACCCCACAAGCCCATCCACTTCATCTGAGTGTCTTTCCTAATTCTCTTTACTGCTTTAAAAATCCCATTTTTTTCAGTTAACTCCAATTTAGTGTTGGGAAGAAGAAGCTTGTTTGACTAATTCCTTCTAATATAAAACCAATGAATAGTGCCTCTAATCTTCCCAGGTGTGTGAGCATTTACAACAAAGCACTATCTAATTCAAAGGGCCCTTGCTCTAACTGGTAGGTCTCTAAACCCTGTCACCAAGGCAAGAACTCCCTGAGGGTTGAATCCCTTGGTTAAGAATGTTTTCTAGGATCCAGATCTTCTTTCTTGCACACCAGCAGGTGACCCTGTAATGTTCTCTCATCATCCTGGGCTATTCTTCTGGAAGCCCTTCAGGTCAAGTCAGTTTGTTCTTTGACCACTTAGGACTGAGCCTGGGCTCCTTGTGTGGCAGGGCACTCAGTTACCCACTGTTATGGCTTGTTCTCTGGTTGCCTCCCAGGTGAGGGCCTCCTCTGCTTGACTACAGTGCAAGTCAGGAAGGGATCATGGAGTGAGATGGAACAAGACAGGGCTTGGTGAACCTTGATTGTAAGCATGAGTTATTGTAGTCTTAGGTACATCACTTTACCTCTCTACGGCTGTATTTTCCCATCTGAAAAATAGAAGCAATAATAACTGCTTCCTATCACAATACCTGACTTCAAAACACACTATCAAGTTATTATAGCCCAAAACAGTGTATTTGTCATAAAAACAAGACACATAGAATGTGGAACAGAATATAGGTTCCAGAAATAAATCCACATATTTATAGCCAACTGATTTTCAATAAAGGCACCAAGAACATACACTGAAGCAAGGACAGTCTTTTCACTAAATAGTACTGGGAAAACTGGATATCCAAATGCATAAGGATGAAACTAGATCCCCATCTCTCGCCATATACATAAACCAACTCAAAATGGATCAAAGACGCTGGGTGTGTTGGTGCATGCCTGTAATCCCAGAGTCTGGGGAGGCTGAAGCAGGAGGATTGCAAGCTCAAAGCCAGCTTGAGCAATTTAGCAAGGCCCTAAGCAACTTAGCAAGGCTCTATCTCAAAACAAAAAATAAAATAAAGGACTGGGGATGTTGCTCAGTAGTGAAATGCTCCTGGGTTCAATCACTGGTACCAAAAAAACAAAACAAAACAAAACAAAATGGATCAGAGACTTAAATATAAGACCCCAAATTATGAAACTCTAGTTTGAAACAACTAGTATGAAACAACTCTAGAAAACATAGGGGAAATGCTTCAGAACATTGATCTGAGTAAAGATTTCTGGGATAGGACCCAAAAGACAGGCAACTAAAGTAAAAACTGACAAATGGGATTACATCAAACTATAAAACAACTGCTCAGCAAAGTAAACAATCAACATTGTGGACTGAGAACCTACAGAATGGGAGAAAACATGTGCAAACTATTCAGCTGAAAAGGGACTAATATTCAGAGTATACAAGGTGCTCCAAAAACTCAACAGCAAAACAAAACAAATAATCTGATTAAACATGAGCAAGTTGGGAGTGATGGTGCACACTTGTAATCCCAGTGACTCTGGAGGCTGACACAGGAGAATGCCAAGTTTGAGGACAGCCTGGGCAACCTAGCAGGACCCTATCTCAAAATAAAAATAAAATATTAAAATAAAAAGGGCTGGCGATGTAGCTCTCTTGGTGGTAGAGTACCTCTTGGTGGGAAAAGTCAAATGATCTGAATTGATGTTTCTCAAAAGAAGTTGTGCAAGTAGCCAAAAGGATATGAAAAATGCTCAACTTCACTAATCATCAGGGAAATGCAAATCAAAACCACAATGAGATATATCATCTCACCCTAGAGATGATAATGGAATGGCTATTATCAAATGGACAAAAATTAACAAATGCTGGTGAGAATGCAGAGCAAGGGGAACTCACACTGTTGATGGGAATGTAAATTAGTACAGCCACAATGGAAAACAGTACAGAGTTTCCTCAAAGTACTAGAGATAAAATTACTTTCTGACACAGCAATTCCACTACTACGTATAAATCCAAAGGAAAGCAAATCAAAGAGGTGTCTGCAGTACCATGTTTACTGAAACACTATTCAAAATAGCTAAGATGTAGTAATGACCTAAATGTCACCAACAAATAAATGGATAAGAAAATGAGGTACATACACACTGGAATACTATTTACCCATAAAAAGAAAATCCTGTCATTTGTGGTAACATGAATGAGCTTGAAGGATTATGTTAAGTGAACTGTGTCAGGCATGGAAGACAGATGCTGTATAATCTCATATGTGAAAGCTATAAAAGGTGATCTCATAGAAGTGGAGAGTAGAGTGGTGTTTACCAGAGGCTGTGAGGGCTGGGGTTGGAGAGAGGATGGTTAAAGGGGTGCAGTTAGTGAGAAGGAATGACTTCTAATGTTCAGTAGCACAGTAGGGTCACCATGGTTGATGACAATTAATTATATATTTCAAAAGAACTAACAGAGAGGACTTTGAATGTTTGAAACACAAAGAAATAAATGTTTGGGGTGATAGATATGCCAGCAACCCTGATCTGATTGTGACACATTGTAGGCATGTGTTGAAATGTTGCACTGTACCTCAAAAATATGTAAAATTATTATGTGTCAGTTAAAAAAATAATACCTGCCTCCTAAGGCTGTTGTTAAAGACATGTGAGTTAACATTTGTACAAGGCTTGGCAGGAGGCAGATTCTCAATAAGAGCATGGTTCCAGCACTTCTGTGGCTCCCTCAGTAGCCACAGAGCTGAACACGTAATACCAATAGATGGCCCTTTACAGTGTGCAATCTACAAACTTCGTTCAGAACAATGACTTGTTCTCCACAGACCCAGACCTTTCGGGTTCTTGGTTTGTCTATTTTGTTTCCAGGAGTTCAAAATGGAATTTAAAGAATATTTCTAGCCTCCTTTTTTTGAGGGATGGTGGTGGTACCAAGAATTGAACCCAGGGTCTTGCACACGGTAGGCAAGTGCTCTATCACTGAGCTACGCTAGGAGTATTTCTGATAGGGTACCAAACTGGATTAAAATAACATAATCACCAAGTCTCTGGATTGGGGAAGACCTGAAAGATCTGCAAGTACCGCAATCCACCTAGTGCCATACCTTTCTGGAAGGAGGTAAGGAAAATAATGCCCTTCAGAGACATCCACACCTTAATCCCCGAACCCTGTGAATATGTTACTTTCTCTGCAAAGGAACTTTGGAGGCAGATGTGATTTGGTTAAGGATCTTGAGATGGGGCTAGTATACTGGTGGTGGGCCAAATCTAATCACATGGGTCCTTAAAAGCCTTTCCCAGCTGGGCTAAGTGGGAGATGTGACTTGGGGAGAACAGTAGGAATCGTGCAGGCTTTGAAGCTGGAGGAAGGGGGGCCTCAAGCCAAGGAATGCAGGTGGCTTCTCAAAGTTGGGAAAGATATGGAAATTTTTTCCTAAGCCTGTAGGAAAGAACAGTCCCCTGCTGGCACCTTGACTTTGGTGAGATCTGTGTTGGACTTCTAATTCACAGAACTGTAAGATTTGTTTTGTTGGAAGCTAAGACGTTTGAGATGACTCGTTACAACAGCAAGAAGAAGCTAACACAGGGGGGCAACAAACGCAAAAGCCCAGAGAGGCCAGCATGGTCGAGTCCCTACTTGCTTACTATAGTAAACATTCTCAGCAATGGCACTTGTCATCTGTAGCATTTTACAACCTGTCACTATTCTGATCACCTTCCTGAATGTACTTCTGTGTACAAGCTTCCACCTTAAAATGGAGCATGGAGAAAAAATGTAACACTCTATTTCATATATGTAATGTAACCCCCAGAAGAGTGCAGAATGGATCTGTTGATCTGTCCCCTCTGTTTCTGTTTGCACAGCCCAGGACAGAGCATGGTTTGCAGGTATCACACTTAGATTTCCTCTCAAGCCAGAGTAATCTCATTCAGTCCACCTTCAATCGTAGGGCAAATAGCCAGGCTTATATGAAATGGCCTCTGCCCAGGTCTCACACTGTTCTGTCAAAGATGAAAATAGGTTCATTTTTTAGATTTGAAACGCTTCTGAAATACAGATGGAAACTAGAAGGATAGATGGCTGTCACTACAGTTATAGCCATTTACAATGGCCCTCCTTCCTTTTTTTTAGATTCTTTTCTTTTTCTGATGACTAAAAACATGTAAATTTAGAAAGTTTGCCACAGTCCCAACCCAGACATATTTATCAACAGATAAGAATCTTAAAACTAGCTTTTTTTTTTAATCCATCCAATCAAAGAAAACAAATAACTTTGTGTACATAAGAGAGAAGAAAGGGGAGGAGGAGGAGTTTGGGGGGAAGGCCCTGGGAACACAGAGGGGCCCTGGAACACTTGCTCTCAGCTCCCTCCACTTCCCCATCTGTGGCACAACTCAAGAACCACATTCCCAGTAAAGAGACTGAAGCAGGATAAGATTTCCAGTCACCAAGGAAAAGATAACCACAGTTAACACTTACGGGAAGTTGTCTAAACCCCAGCAGTGCACTAGCTCCCTCCATCCGCACAATGACCCCAGGTGGTAGGTCCCATTGTCATCACAACCCCACCTTACCGATGAGGAAACTGAGGCACAGAGAGGTCTGGTAACTTGTGCATGGTCGTAGACCTAGCATGTGGGATTTGAACCCAAGCAGTCTATCAGCAAAAACCTACCCTGCTTCTCAGAGAGGTTAACTGACATCACTATACTGCATGTATTAAGGCAGGAATGCAAACTCACAGACTTATTTATTATTTCCCCCCAAATAAGAAGGGAAAGAGAGGGGCTCTATCAAAAATACAGCAAATTAAGACATCCTATTCCCATAATAATTCTAGAAGATTTTTTTCTGATTTAAAAAGTAAAAGTCCATGTTCACTGTTGACACGTGGAGCAATATAAAAAGGTACAGTGAGGAAAACAAAGTCATGTGGCTTTAGAGAACTGCTTCTTTCTGACCTAAGACCAGGTATCTCCCAGTGAGATCAGCAGTCCAAGGATGCCATTATCTAGCCCGCAGCACATCTTTAAAATGTGCCCTTCCACCCAGACTTACGAAAGCGGAATCTCTGAGGGACTGGACCTCAGAATCCTCACAGGCAGCTGCACTTCACAGCGAGCAGCCCCATAAGCTGTAGCCCATTCAACAGTCACATGTTCCCATGGTCCCAGACACTGCAGGACCTTTGAAAAAACCCTTTCAAAACTTCTATTAGGTGTTCATTTTGTTTTAAGGAGTCCAAAATGCAATTTAAGAAGTATTTCCAAGAGTACAATAAATCTGACTAATATTTAATTTTTAAATTTAAAAGTAAGAATTATATTTGTAGTCATTCTAATACCCAGTAACATTTGAGAATATTTGCCCAAAGCTTAAAGAGTGGTCCAGGATTCTTGGGCCCAGAATTCAAACCCAAACTGTCTTCAGAGATCCCCTCCCTTCCATTTTGAAACCAAATTGTCTTTAGGGGCAGCAATGACAAGGGACTGTGGAAACCAGGCCCCATTTGAAAGTCAAGATTCAGATGGGGGAACACAGGCCTCTTGCAGATTACAAAATGGGTGTATTCTCCTGACCTTCAGCGACAGGCTCTGTGCCCAGGCCAGCTACAGAGTTCATGCAGCTGCACAGGACTCCCAAGCAGGGTTTATGTCCTCAGTTCTGAGTCTGATTCAGAGACTTGCATTTCACTTTGCTTTTCTGGAAAGCAAAATAGCTGCTCTCCATCGATCCCAGGCCCATGCTCTAGCTGTTTTGTCAAATGTCAAAGGATTTCCCAAATATGGACCCAAAGAAGCATGTGCACTTTGAAGGATACAATGAAGCTTAAATAGCTAAAACTTATTAAAAAGAAAGTCAACAATTGACGCCAAAAGCGTGCATCCCTAACAGAACAGCAAGACAAAAGCCAGAAAGAGGAACAAAAATATGCATTGTAGGGGAGGGGCTGGCAGGGAGGTGTAGATTTATATGGAAGAGTTGACATCATTGTTTCCCAATAATACTCAACATGCAGGAAACAGATGGGAAAGAAGTGGTGGAAGGGGCTACTTATGGTAACAGGGCATGCTCTCTGTTTCCAATGCTGCCATTTGGAACCTAAATGTTTTCCTTTCAAAAACTAGGGTTGAGTACTCTATTGCCCTAAGTTTTATTAAAGTCTACCAAATCCTACTGAACTTATCACCCTGGCAACTCACAGCAAAATGAAGCTCTGCATATCAGACTTTGTTTTACGGAATGCTTAGCCAGAGCAACTTTGGTCCAGAGCAGCCAATTCCATGGAAAAGGAATTGAACATCAGATAGACATTTGAGTCCTGCTTCTCCCACTTCCTGGCTGGGAGACATCTGGTAAGTTACTTAACCTCTCTGAGTTGGTCCTCATTTGTAAAATGGGGGGAAAAAACCAGAACTTTCCACACAAGCAAAGGGAAGAGGTTGAAGTTGGACATTTATTCCATACAGCTAGATATAATCAAGAAACAAAATTAGGGAGATCAGTTAGCATATTTTAAAAAGCTTTTCCTTTTAAACGAATATCTTATTCTTCTGTGCTGGGGCAGGACACAGACACTGACACAACCAGCCAAACCAGTGGCCATTCTTGTTATTATCAGCTGCTCTGCCCTCTCCCGAGGGTAGGTTTACTCCTGTCACTGAAAACAGGCTTCTTTCATACCAGCCAGTTGCAGGGTCTTCTGCAACTCCAGTTTGGCTACAGTCAATCATCCTCAGTTCCCTTTTCCCCCTTAAGGGTCTTCTCCCCTAGGATGCAGGAGGAAATGACCAATTCCAAGCATCAGGCAGAAAGAACCATATGGCTTCTAGAAATTGACCGCCTATCTCCCCACACCTGTCATTCCTCAGTCAGACGATGCTGGCTTTATCATTTTACTGATTTCCCCCACTACAAACAACCTGCTCTGATGCCTGCACTTCCTCTGGAACCCTTGTTTCATTCTTCTGGGTATTTTTAAAGTTATTTTTATCACATCATGAACCTTCTAGGCCAAGAGCAACTTCACTGTAAACCCAACAGGATCTAATGCATTAGAGTCCATTACATGCCTGCTGCCTCAAATTGACAGTCTCATACAAGATAGTTTCTAATTAAAAATATAAAGACCCAGGGAAAGAAATATGCACACACACTTTATTTCAATGGCCTTTCACCAAAGCTACAGATTTTACTTATGGTTTGCCAGAATCCTAACTTACATGTTAAACTATTTTTTAGCATCTGTCACAGAGTTGTGCTCCACTTTTGGGGGAAGGGAGACATTCACCCTCTCCCTCTAGAAGGTGATGGGGAGGGGGACCGTCAAAGACATTCTGGGCCAGCATCAGGCCATGGGTGTGGTAGCAGGGCCTGGCAAGCATCAGTCAAGCTTGAACTAGAACAAAGAGTGCCTGAGACTCAATCCCAGAGACTCAGTTGGTTCTGGGGACCAGCCAAGAATGTGGTTCATACCAAGGAGTGACTGTTGAGGCACTAGGAGAAAGCAATGTTTCTGGAGAGTTCTGGGCAGATCCTGAGTTGGTTTCTATTCAGGAGTAGCTGTAAACCCCATGGGACCATTAAATCTTGGATTCCTGATAACAAGGCACATTGGCAAGGTCCCTATCCTGAGTTTCCTAGAAGGGCTCTGACACTGGTTTCCTGAAGGAGGAAGGAGGGTCAATCAATCAACTGCTGAGGATCTGCCACAGGCTCACCCTGAAGATACAATGAGCTGCTGGGTGCCACCTGCCTTCCATGGAGCTTGCCATCTACTTTCATACACAAAGCCAGTTAGAGAACAGAACAGCAAGCAGAATGGAGATCAAATGTTGCTAACCCTCAGGCCCTGGGTGTTCCCGAGGGAAGGAGAACTGTGCTGCAGGGGGCAGGGAGGGACCTAGGAGGAAGTGGAAGTCCAGACAGACTTGAAAACTTGTGGCACACATAGGTGTACATGCACATAAAGCACCATGCAGGGGACAAAGTGCTATGCAAATGTCAATTGTCACTATGACTTCTGTTGGTCTAGGATAGGGGAAAACAAAGCAAAGGGAGAAAAACCTCTTATAGGTTTTTTGAGGGGCCAAAATAATAAATTCCAAATTATGAAATATGCTATTCTGGGAGATGAAATTTCTGCCTACAACTGTAGCCTTGGGACTCAGACACATCTGGATTGAAATCCTGCCTCTCCTATCACCATCTTGGCAAATCACTTAACTTCTTGGACCTCAGTTTTCTCCCCTGTAAAAAAAGGATTAAAATGACCAATGATTAAAGATGTCAGAAATATGACTCTGTATGTGTAAAATGAACTGGTACATGGAAAACAACAAAGATAATCACTCTCACCACCAATAAAAATACCACCAAGGTCTGATTTGGGACTCAGCCTCCACTTCTGGTTCCCTCTGTCCTCCAGCAGACCACCCCTTTCTCTTCTTCCCTTCCACTGTCCAGCAACCTGATGGTCTCATGTTTTTCTATCAAAACTTGCTTGGAGGAGAAAAAAAAATCTAGTACCAGTATTTATTCTCCTCTGAATTACAGGCAGCCTTTTTCCTCCTAAGCTTTTTTCATTTTAAGTGTTAGCTAAAATTACAGCCTGGGGGGCGGGGGGGGGGGATTAGAGGGACAGGGAGTGTAGTTCCAGCAGGCTGTGACCCTATCTCCACTAGTACCTGAGGTCAGCCCTTTGAGGGAGAAACACCAAGAGCAGTTCAATCCAAGTACAGCCTTTGCACTGGAGCATGGGGAGAAACAGCTTAGAGAACTGGGTGGGATATGTCCCTTAAGCAAAAAGACAATCAATCTGAAGGATGGGGATAATTGAGGAACTGCTGCATTTGGCTTAAATACATGACATGGTGGTGGTGGGGTGTGCAGCTCCATGTTCCTGGGCATCAAGATTGGTCTGAAGGAAAAAGTGTGCTGGGAGGAAATGGGAGTCCTGATATTCAGAAGCCAGTCTGGGTAGGCAGCTCAGATTGAGTAATCTATTCTGGAAGGGGTGAGCAATCAGAAGCCCCAACCAGATGGTTGTATCACTATTTTGTTTCAGAAATATTTAGCTACAATGTCTAGAGGCGCAGGGTATGTTGGCTAACGGTTCTCATGCCCACACTGAGTTTTGGAACTTTCAGTCTCACCCCCTTCTTCCACCCACTGCTGCAAAGCCACACACACAGCCGGAAAATCCCAGGAAATCTTTCTGCAGTGAGGGGATTCCTATGAACAGTCCCCAGCAAGTGCTTCAGAACTATCTGGATCATTTTCTGGAACTCAGAATGTTTTTGCTTCCCAACAGAAAATGTTTCCAGGCTAGCCTACAGATGAATGGGGCAGGGGGGACATAAAAAGAATGCACCAAAAACTACAGCTCTGATGGCACTGGAGAATTCGTCAGCCACTTCCAGCACCATCTCTGGGAAAATGGACTTCTACTTTGAACGCCTTTCCCTCTCTCTGCCCTAGCCAAAAGCAGTGAACCCCATGCCCACCTCTCCCCTACCCAGAGATGGCTCTCTTGGATTCAGGGCAGGGCTGTGGGACAAGGGATTGAGCTTCTTTAGCAACACCTATGCCTGGGCCTCTTGAAGCTGGAAGGCATCTGGGTGGCTGCCAGGGGTGGTGGATAGGGGAGGAGGAAGGGCGAGGCTGTCCCTGTGGTCGAGGGCTCTTGGCAGATGTCTAAAGAGTGGGCAGGAGGGAGGCATGTGGGTAGGTGGAAGTAGCCTTTTCCATTCTCTGTCTGGGTTGTTTGTCATATCCAGACTTACACAGCCAGCTGCAGGCTAGCCTCAGGGTTATCCAGTTTGCTCCAGGCTCAAAGATTTACCCTTCTATCTTCACAATTCCTGTGTCACTCTGGGAGTCCAAAGGCATGCATGCCTTGCTAAGCTCAAGCCTACTAAAGTTGTTGCTCTATCTTCTCAGCTCCCCACCCATGACTTGACTTCTCCTTTGGTCCCTGCTGGCTGTGTCTCTCAGGTTTTCTGAGGGTGCTTTTGTTTCTAATTGACTTTCTGCTTCTCTAATACTGTATACTGATGGTCCACCTCGAAGTTACTCTGGGAAATCCCTGCATGAACTGGCCTCTGCATTCAGTGGGGCAATTAATACTGCTTCCTGCCCCTCTTGGGAATCTAACCACTTTATTTCCTTGTGTCAGAGGAGCCTCAGTCCTGGTGGATGTGCTAGAGCATGTCCAGGTGTTTCAATAACAGCTTATCATGAATATACCCTCTGATAAGTGTTTTTCCCATATTGACTCATTTATTTTCACATCAATGCTGTTATTACCATTTCACAGGAGAGGAAACTGAGGCCAGAGGGGTAAGTAACTTGCCCCAGGGTGACTCAGCTGGGAACAACCAAAGTTGGAATTCTATTATCCTAGGTAGTAAGATTCCAGCAGTTGTAATAGGAGCCCCCAGCAAGGGTGGATTAGGGAAGGTTTCCAGAATGTTCTGAAACTGAGACCCAAAGGATGAGGAATTAGCCAGGGAAGATGTGATAATGATGTGCCAGCCAAGAAGCTGGGAAGGAAGCAACTAAGCCAAAGAGAATAGCCCTACCCATGTTCTCCATTTAGCTTTAAATCTTATCTTGAACAGAAAAAATATTTACCTTCTGTGCTAAGACTTAGCTTCTGTTTATGTTTGAGCATCTCATCTATTTAATCGGAGATCAAAGCTTTCCCATTTTTCTCCTCCAGGTTCCCCTTCAGTCAGTTAACTTCAAAGTTCACTGAGACATTAGTTTCTGAAGATTTGTTCACATCTCTGAGACTAAATTTCTTAAATCTGGAGCCCATGTTTCTTTTTTTCCTGCTGAACCTAGCACAGTGTCTTCATAAATATTTGCAAAAAAAATTAATAAACAAAGTGAGGCAATAATTTACTTTAAGAAATTGAGTAGGGCACATCTTAAAGTTACCACGGACTTTTAGCCTTATTCTTTGAAATACTAGAGTTTACTCTCATCAAGCTTAAGATTATATTTGTACTGATTATTTATTTACTTTTTATGGCCCTTCTGTCATCCCTCAAATCAAATATACATGTATCGTATATAAATATATATATTAATATATATTTTTCTTCAGCCTGGTAAGAATGAGAAAAAAATCCTCAGAAATAAAAAGGCTCAAAATTCTCAGCAAAAATTCAGAGGGTGCATTTGAAATGGCCAAGGCTACTTCTTCAAGGGAAAATGGTCTGTAAACCCATACACTGCAGACAGCAGTTCTCTACCCTGGCTACATACCAAAATTATGATTTAATTCATATGAGAGGGAGACTGGGCATCAACATTTTTTCTAAAGTTCTCCAGGTGACTGTAATCATCATGGAGAGCCAGTAGGCCAGAGCAATATCACTTTCTACCAGAGTAAAATGAACAAAGATGGCACAGAAGGATGAGAAAGTCCTTTAAGGTGGAGGAATAAGATAGTTTCTCCCCTAATCCTCCCTCACTTGTCCCCTAGCTCCTAGCCCCTCATTTCTAAGCTCTGTTGGAAGAACCAGAACCCCGCGTTCATCAGGGAGAGGTTGGAAATGGCTATGGATACACCTTGGTCTCACTCACAACGTGATGGGGTTTTTATTACACAGCTGCAAGCAAAGGTCTTCATATTTAGTGGTCAAAAAGAAGAAAAAGAAAGCTGTCCTCTTTTCAGCATCCACAGCAGAAGGGTGATCTCCTTCTATCCCAGAGAGGAAGAAAGAAAGTTGTTAGCTGGTTCCCAGGGGAGAACTGGGGGCCAGGGCAACAGCCACTGTGCTGGAGGGGAAGTGAAAGAGGCTCTGGTCCAGTCTGCCAGGAGCCACTTCATACCATTCTGGGGTGTTTTTACTAGGCTGGAGAAGAGCAGTCAAAAAGGGAAACTAGGTTAGACTAGGAGTGTAGCTCAGTGGTAGAGCACTTAGCTAGCACGTGGAACTGTTAAAAAAAGAAGAAGAAGAAGAAGAGGGCTGTTGTTCCTTCACACAATGCCTATGTGCTGCTGGGGATAATCAGAGTAGGGTCTAAAACTGGCATCTCTGTGGATGCCTGCAGAAATTCTATCTGATATGGATGTGTGTGTGCGTGCACATCTAAGGGAAGGAGTTTCTGTTCTTCATCAGTTTCACAAAGATTAAGGGTGACAACTGACCCTGAGTAACATTCATTTTAAGCTGAACACCTTTTTGTCACCCATACACCCTGTTCTGTCAGATCTGTCCAACTGCAAATAGCAGTGCAGGGCCTCAGAGAATTACAGGAGTGACTGATATTCATCCTTTGTGCTCAGCCTATGTCTGTCTGGAGTTCCCACTCAGGGGTGTAGCTTCCTCATATTGAGATGGGCTATGCACAGCTAATTGTCACCAGCTTTGTCCTCCACTCCAGAGTGGGGCTTTCCTTCCCATGAAAGTACAGGGTCTGTTTCCTCATATCTTCTTCCCTTCTGCCTTTGTGCTTGAATCCATATTTCCCTGCCTCTACCCAGGTCTATTGCCCTGCCATGACCCCCAAAGTTCAATGACAGTGATGTTAGTCTTGAGAGGTCCCCTGCAGTTTCCTGGATCCTGGTTATCACCCTCATTGTCACCATAACATTCTGGGATGCTCTTTCAAGGTGGTGGGCAAAGGGGCAGTGCCTACCTCAGCTTTTCCTTCTGGGGAGCAGAGTTCAGGCCTTGTCTGTTAACCATTACCTGTTTTGGGAGGTCCATGAGGAGCTACATTATTTTAGAGAAAACGACTAGCACTGACTTTCTCCATGCTACACAATAGCAAAAATAAAACTATCCAGTTAGTGTTAACTGTGGGTGGGGTGGGGGAAATTCTAATTACTCTCATTTATATAAACTGCTTATTATACGTGCCTAATTTCCATGTAGCACAATAATGTGGATCATTAAGTGGGTCAGTTGCCTTTCATTTCAAAGATGAACTCTATTCAGGTATGTTTAGTCATGAAAGTTTGCTGATCCCATGGCAGGGTTGTCTGCTTTCAATTTGGGGGGGGGGGAATCATTAGAAGAGAATGTTGGCTTAGACATAGAAGCCATGGAGGGAAAGGCGCCTAACAGGTCAGGACCCTCTGCATCCTTCATGATTAACTGTATGACCTTACCTCTTCAGGCTTCCTCTCCTCCCCACCAGGGTGGGAAGCACTGGGTAATGACTTTCCTTTTTTTTTTTTTTTCTTCCTTTACCATTAAGCAGTAGCTAGCTAGCTTGCTTGCTTTCCTTTTCTTTTTTCTTTTTTTTTTTTTTCTTAAATGAAACATGCAGAAGCCCAAATATAAAGCAGGTGAAAGAAAAAAAGAAAGAAAGCCACTTGAGGGTGTCTCTGAGTTATAAGCACAGAACACTGAGGTTCAGGGTCATCTGATCTATGACTTTGTAAGAAGTGGGTAGGCTGGCAAGCCCCACTATGAACTCTCACAGCTTTGGAGGGAAGGTCAGAATAACACCCACATGATGGAAGATGGCTTCCTGGGAGCGCTCCTAGTATAGCTGGAAGTTAACCTGAGGCCACTGCAAAAACAGGTGGAGGGAAACACTTCATTCTAAACTTTTAACCATGGTGGTTAAGATGCATGTATGGCATTCCCTCACACTCAAAACAGCTCAGTCCAAGTGCTTTCTATTTCAAATTGACCTTCCCAGATTGTTGGTGAGAATTAAACAAATTGACTCAGTTATGCCTCAATTTCAAAAGAGGCAGTTTTGAAAACCTGTGGTTCTCTAAGCTCTAAAATACCAAGCCATTTGTCCTAATGACACAGCAGACTCTGAACTCTGGAATACCACAGGAATATCACACCACTGCAAATTACTAGGGGTGCTGAGTCTTCAAAAAAAGGGGAAGTGAAACAAAAGCTCTGTGCTGTTTTTGAGATGCATATTTGATATGGACAAATTGAATAGTTTCTGAGATTATTTTCCTGGAGGCAGAATTATTCTGCACAGTTACACAGCCCTTAAGTTTTTCCTTTGTTGTATCTATCTATGTATAAACACATGGCCTATATAGTGGGCTATAATCTCTCTCACTGAAGCTTCCAAAGACAAGGCCTTTTTTGTCATGGGTAAGTGCAGGGCCAGTCAACCTTATAAAAGGAGTCATTTAATGCTCAATTTTCCCAACTTTTCTATGATTAAAAAACATCTAACCTCAAATGCTGTAATTGTATTCCAGATTGTTTTCTTTCTCCCTCCTCCAACAAATGTTTAAATTGTCTCTAGTCTGCAGGACACTCTGCCCACTCCACACACTTTTTATCAAGCCAACCTTGAAAACTGAAACACTCTCCTTTCTCTCACTTACCCTATTTTAAAATCGAGGCCCTCTGACCTTTTCACAACACACTTCTTGCTTGAAGCACCAAATGTTAATCTGAAAGCCAAGAGGAGGTAAAGGGTCTGGGTAGCTGGGCAAAGGATGTGGGGAAGTACTATATATTTGGCATTAGCTCAGAAATTCAGAAAATGTTTGTGCAACCACTCCCCCAGCCAGGATCCCAACCCCCACCCTCATCACACTGCCTTCTAGCACATTAATAAAAAAGGATGTGAGAGGATGAAATCGGAGAGCCCAGGAGGGACAGTTAAGGGGGTCACAGTTGTCTACCCAGGGAAGCCCACTGGTTACTGCCACATGTCTACCCCTCATCCCTCCCTTTCCACATCCAGAGTTTAAGATCAGGACTCTTCGGCTCCCATCCCCACACCCAGAGGAGGCCAGCTAAACTCTGAAGCAGCACCGCCCATGAGCGGCTTGTAGGAGACCAACTGACACAGCCTCTGCACGTCGAGGTGGCAGCGCTGTGCGCCTTAAGAATCATGTATGTTCTTATTTAAAAAGAAAAAAAAGTACGGCGAACGAACAAGCCTGGAACACATTAACTTGTAAACTGAATGAACACACCTCAAGAGAATCCATCCCCCTCTCAAACAAAAAGAAGGGGTGGGGGGAAAAGGCGAAGGCACATTACCATCTTGTCCTGAGCTTTCCAGATACTCCGTCAGGTCACAGCCAAATGCACTGGCGGCCCCTTTTCGTTTCAGCTTCTGCTTGGCACCCTTGTTCTTCATGAGTTAGTCCCGAAGAGGCTGCCCCTCTGTCTCTCCCTCCCTCTGCTAGGCACCGCGCGTACGATGGTCTTCGGGGTTAGATCACTGGTTGCAGCGCGGCGCCGGGGGTCCTCATGGGCGATCCGAAGGACCAGGGCCGCGGGCGCTGCGCATGGACCCCCAGGGGTTGCGAGCCCGTGTGCCGGCGCGCGCGGGCCGGGGCGCGGCGATGAGCGCGGCCGAGCCAGCAGAGCCTGCAATCCACCCCGCGCGCCTCCAGGGCCGCGGTGCCGGAGGCCCTGAGGAGCTGGCAGCTGCGGGCCGGCTCGCTTGGGAGTGTCACTTCCTCACTTGGAGTCCCAGGGACTTTCACAGGCGCCTGCGGTGTCTTCAGCTGCTTTTCCTCTGCTTCAGAGGGAAGGCGAGCTCTCCTCTTCGCCTTCCCAAGTGCCCGGGAGAGGACTCGAGCGCGGGGAAGGCGGCTGCGGCGAGGGGCGAGGAGACCGCCCCGGAGCTGCTGTGGGTCTCTGCCCTGGGCCCGCTGTCTTGCCTTCAGACGGCTTTGGTAAAGCGAAAAACAAGCATCCTGTCTCCCTAGCCCGCCCTCACGCCTTCCTTTTTTTCCTGTCTTACAAATCCTAGGATCATCCAGCTCAGGAAACGCTGGAAGGAAGTTAGCTAGGGAGGGGGGCGGAGGGTGGAAATTTTTGGCAGCTCCGTGCTCGTGTGTGTATGGAGCTGGAGGAAGTAGGTGGGTGGGTTGAGGAGTACCGGGTGGGGGAGAGAACGCGCTCTCCTGCGGGCCGTTCAGCGACTCCAGAGATAGCTCTGGGCGGCCCAGAGGAAATCACCGCTCTCCTAAGGAGGACCCGCAGCCCAGCCGCCGCTTCCTGCCCCGCCAACACAGTTCTTTGAAGAGGACAGGAGGAGGTGCCCTGGCCTTCTGCAAGGAGAGTGCGGGATGGGGCTTTCAGAAAGTTCTGCTTTGGTGTTATCCTCACCGTCATCCTATCTTTGACACTTTCTATTTCGGTGCCTGCCCTTCTCCTTCACCAACACTTAAAGAGTAATGACAGAAACAAAGACCCGGACACCAGCGGAGAGACCTGACAGGCAGCGGGTCTGCGCTGGCCACTCCCATCCCTCCTGGCTTCGGTCCAGGTACCCCTAAGCCTAGCTGACTCCTCTTCCTCGCTGAAGTAAGAATACCTTTGGGCCAGAGTGGCTTCAGCTTTGCAACCACTGGCCCAGAAATCCAATTTCTGGTTACAGATTCAAGTTCACCCCCATACACACCGCACACGTGTAGGAGCATTACTGCAAAGGGTGCTAAATGGAAATGATTTCTGGGGAGAGAATCTAGGATTTAAGGGGCCTCTGATATTTTAGCATATTGTAGAGAGAGTGTTCTCCCAGATCGTTTCGTAATTTGTCTCAAGTTGTTTCAGGAGGACATGTTTTTCCTTCTCCAGTTAGATTTGAAATTCCTTGACTTCTGTGTACTCAGCACACAGTAAGCACTCAAATTCTTGTGATTTAACTATTTGAGGATTAGATTAAACTTCCTGTATAAATACAGATCCATATATAGGCTTGAAGGGTAGAGACAATCTCACAGCTCTGATTTCTGGCAAAAGCATTATGTATAGTATTTTAGTTACTGAATCCCTTTATAGTCACTTAGATGTCACCATGACAGTTTATGAACTTTGACCCCTGACCTTTTCTCTGTCAGCTCACAACCTGATAGTTACCTACCAAATCTGGCCTACAGATGTGTTTGTCTTGGCACAGGCCATACTTTTTTTTTTTAATTAGTTGTCAATATTGAAGAGTTAAGATTTTTGCCTTCTTTTGTAAAAATGAAAAATGGGCGATCTGGCTACACCACAAGTGTATTCCTGTATGGCAAGGATTGGTGATGTCAAGTTGTGACAGCTCCCTTCGAGGCACCCTCTTCAGAGAGATGAGCCTTCTAGTTCTGCAACCTCTGCTGCCTGTCTTCCCCTCTTTGCACCTGCCTGGCCTCTGGAGTCAATTGAGTTTGTGCCGGGGGTTGTGCCTCTCAGTATGGTCTCCTCTTCCTTCCATTTTTCTGTCTTAGTGATACCCCCATCAAACCAGTCATCTTGGTGAGACATCTCCAAGTAACCACTGACTCATTTCTTCTGCCCCACCACCAAGCTTAGTCCTGCCCAGGCCCATGAGTCCTTTCAAATGCCTCTCAGCTGGGGTTCTTTTCCAGGCCCACTCAGTGATGATCATTTACTCTTCAGTTACTAGCGTAATTCCTAGTGGGTTTTGCTGAGCATGGACTCCTCCCATTTCATCTGTCTTCTGTATTAGAGGCCTGACACATCCTCCTGCAGTACTGCTATTATATGACTGCTCACTGAAATCCTTTCATGACTCCCTCTTTCCTATTGCCAAGGCAGCAATTTCTAAGCATTTTGTGAGCTGCTTGGAGAATATCCAGTAGAGTATTTAATATAATGGCTTGTTCCTCCTTTTATTTATAGAGAAGCATTTTCTTATGAGACTATAATTATCACTATTAACATTTGTTTAGGAGTTTACTTCAGCAAAGACTTTCGTATGTATTACTTCATCTGACCCACAGTGGATTTCATCACCTTGTCAGCAAGGGACAGAGGCAGAAGGGCACTTTTTTCCTGGGTCCAAATTATGGATAAAGTGTTAAGACCTGTGAATTTCCTTTTTAAATCTTTAGAAATATTCATTTACCTTTTCACTTTGAAATAATTTCAGCTCATAAAAATTTTTCAAAAAGTAGTCAAATAATTCCCATCTACCCTTCACCCAGTTTCCCCAAATATTAATCTTATATAAGGAGTATAGTTATCAAAATTAGGTTTACACTGATAGAATAATACTAACGAATCAACAGATGCTATGGAATCTGAACCAATTTTCAATTCCATAAAGTTTTTATTAAATGTGGTGTTTCTCATAACAAAGTCAATTAGTTAAGTATGGGAATAGTAATTTATAAGTAAGTATCAAAACACTTCACAGTATAACTTTGGCTATTTATAAGATCCCCTTAATCACCATTGAACCTAGCAGATGTAGTTTGTGGGAAAATGGGACTGCCTGCGTGAACTAGTAAGGCTAGTTAGCAAACTTATCAGCCCTCAGATTCTTCCAGGCTTTATTTAGAATCACCCCCAAAGATGCCATCATCATAGAATTTCAACCCAGAACACCTCTGGAGATATTTTGGTCCCTGCTTCATAGTAAGTTGGTTCAAGTTGTTAAGGGTTCAGAGTGCAGGTAATGCTGAGCCCCTGGCAAGGCATTCATTGTGCCTATGCTGATTGAACAAATTTTCTGGAGTTTTTTTTTTTTTTAATCTGTTTGATAACCCTTGATTATTATGATGGGATGAACTCACAGCCTATTAATTCAGATAATGAAGCCACACAGTGACAACCTCACTTAGGTGCTCCTTCCCATTTGTTCCCTGTCCCCTCTCAATGTTGAGCATGACCCATGACAGGCGCCAAACTTGAATTTCACCCTTGTTCTAGAGAACTTTTTTCTATTTTTCTTTCTCTTTCCTTCTTACACTTATTTTTTGCTTTCCTCATTTCTCTTTCTCCTTTCTTACTCTAAGTAGATTCTTCTGAAGAAATTCAGATTTGGGTTCCAAAGGGTTTTTCCACTGGGCTGCAGATTTCCTAGGACCCAAGGTTATATGGAGATAGCATAAAAATGTTAACCGAAGGAAAAATAGACTATTTGGTGATACTGTAAATTATGCCTTTAGCAGATTGTAATGGTGCAAACTTGCAAGGAAAGCACTTTTCTCACAGGGAGAAACCATCGAAGAATTCTGTGGTTGCTTACAATCCCTCTTATCTGCACCTGTTAAGGACCAGTGCCTATCAAAGTGTACCATCTGCTTCCTTCACCACCTAGGACACTACTGAGCAATCACCTCTGCTGTAAATAAATAGATATAGAAGACACAAAGCAGGTATTGTGAAGTTTTAATGTCACTCATGATCTAAACCTTTCTTTTACCCAATTTGCCCATAAAAATAGATTTGCCCATCAACAATTTCAGCATTCTCCTGCCCTTCCTTCTAATAATTCATTTAAATGCTCTTATATGACTCCTTGGCCATGGGCTACCATGAGCGTGTCCTGAATACCATGTTTTAGGATGTTGGAGTATTACCTCATTTTCTTGCTGAATATATCTCTTCCCCACTTCCTCTCCATTCCTACCTCCACAGCTACCCCTGTTTTAAAGGTGTTTGCGTGGCATCTGCTTTGGGGCCAATGGTGTGTCTTTGAGACAGGCCTTGAGCCTCACCTCTGCCCAGCCATCAATACCCTGAGTTTCTGACGCCAGTAGAAGATGAGGGTGACGGGGGCAAAAAGGCTTCCAGAAAGTTCTGTCATCCCAGGCTCTGTTGTTGCATTTCCCTGTATGTGGGTTTCTAATCTAGATTATACCACAAATTTTTGCTTATAAATGTCCAAATGACATTGAATACTTTTTTTAGTGAGTGTGGGGAATGTGGAGCTCCACATTACCAATCCCTAATCAAACAGAACCAAGTGGAGGAGAGGTCAAGTTGATGGAAGAGAAGGATGGGAACTGGAATCAGTTTCCCCTCCTGACCAACTGACCTTCCATTGCTCCATTATCTCTGTAACTATGAAAGCCAATATTGCTTCTAAAAGAGCTTCCAAGGGCAGAGCAGTGCTGTGATAAGAATGGAGAAGGAGGGGGAACTTTCAATGGCTACTCCCAGCTTGAATGTTGAAGAACAGACCAAGTCATTATTGCAATATCTATTCATCTCCCCCACCCTCCTCTCTCGCTCACATTGTGTATTTCAGTTCGCTTTCAGTTCCTGGAGCTGCAAAACTGCATTAGTCAGGGGAAAAAAAACTGGAGCCACTGCTTTACTCCCTGAGAACATAAATGAGTTACTTTACCATCAGTTAGTTGTTTGGGGGTAGAAGGGGTGGAGGGTAAAGGCATAGTTACAAAGAAAAGACTTGATTACAAATAAAGTCTTATTTTTATAACAACATGAACTGATTGATCCCCTACCTCCTAATTTAAAAGCTCAGACTTTTATTTGAAAGTCTAGATGTAAGAGATATTGTACGTCCAAGTCAACTCCAGGTTTATGTTTGGGAGCTGGTAAGGGTAAAAATTGTTTTTTTGGAGAAAGATAAAACATACTTCTTTGTACATCAAGGGTCATATCAGACCTTCAGAAGGAAATGTCCTTTCATAGTATAAAATACAGGGCCAATAGGAACTGAGAGTTTAGGGCTAGAGAGGAAATGAGACATCTGAACATAATTTTTGAGATTATTTAAGAAATAAAAAGTTCCCCACCAACATTTTAGTTATACTCTGATTTTTTTGGTGTGTGTTGAATACTGTATTGTTCACAAATAAGAGATTTGGAGATCTTTTGTGTTCTACACAGTGTTTAAAAAAATAATGACATTTGATCCATATGCACAGTTGTGGCATTAAATGTGTCTTTAGTGTTTCAGAAATGATGAACACATCAAGACCCCCTTGTCCTGCTCCATCATGGGTTCTGGACACTGCCAAGCAGCAGCAGGATGCTTCCTTCCTAGAGTCACATGTGGAGACGTCACAAGGCCAGAGGGAGAAACATGTGCCTTGAGTTGAATTACTTTTATACTCACATCTGAATCTGCACAGGGGCTAGCCTTGGGCTCTAAGTCTGAATGGCTTGAGGCTTCTATTTTGTGGCCTAGAAGGAAAGATGTAGGGGCTGATCTCCTAGGGAGCAGCCCCCAGCAGTTTGGCAGGGTCTGTTCTGAGGACCTGGCAATAGGTTCAGAGGTCCTTGTCAACCGCTGGGTTTGAGATGATTTCTCCTCCCCGCTGTGGTGTATCTTGAAGTTCTCAAACTGGACAGAGTCTTCGGGTAAAAAAATCCTTCATTCCTCATACAACACGGGAGTCCCCACAGTAGAAAGGACTTATTTCAATAATCTCCTGTCTCACTCCACCTCTGTTTCCTTTTTATTCTGTCTGCTCCCATTTGGGCACATTGCCCTCTTTCTCGCTTGTAGAAAGACAAGCATAGGAGGAGCAGAGCTCGGTTCTGAGCTCCATCTGTCTCCCTCCAGGGTCTCTGAACACTGTAGCAACCAATGTTCTTAGGTGGGTGGGGATCTGGCCCCGCCCCGTTCATTGTGTTCCATAGTTTCCTGTACACTGCCTGTAACCCTTTACCAATCCGCCAGGCGCCTTTTAACACAAAAGGGAGGAGATGGGGGCAGGGAGTGCTGAGGAAAAACATCCCTATAAATAGCCCTCTTGAACAAAATTGTTTTCCCAATACACAGTTGTTGTTAGGCCTTGATGCCCTTTAATCTGCCTCAGCACTCTCCTCCCCTTACGTTCTGGTCTTCCTCTTCATACCTGGTTTTCCTACGCAGTCCTTTCTGTGAGAATCAGGAGCTATAGAGGTACTTGTTGTAAGCTTGTGAATTCCTACCTGTTCCTCCTGGCTGTAGGCATGTGGGCTGTGGATTCAGACTGCCCTGAGTTCCACTTCTGGCTCTGCCTATTTTTTGCTCCATAACCTTAGTCAGGCAAATTGCTTAACCTCTCTGAACCTCAGTTCCACCACCGTCTGAATTGGGGTGCTAATAACTACCTAATAGCATTGCTATGAGGATTAAATAAGATAATGAAAATGCCCAGCACTTGGCCTATACCTAGCTACCTGCTGGATACGTAAGAGTGATATTTGTTGCCTTCTCACAGAGCAAACCTTCTGTTTCTTCTTGTCTTTATCCAACTTCTTGGTGACTTTTATTCCCATCCTGGTTTCTTATCCCACATAAAACACATTTATAGGACTTTAAGTTTATTTAATTTTCATTTATTTATTTATAACTTGCTCAGTTCCAACATGGCTTGAGATGATTTTTTTTTAATTTGAATGCTTGGAATCTGGAGAAGGGGTAAAACTGTCTCTTCTTAATCAGTTTCCTGACTTGAAAGTTAACGTTTCTTTCTGTAGCTCTTTGGGAACTAGTTTTAATCATGGCTCACACTCTTCTTACATCTCTGCAATCCCAGAATCTGCTTTCATTCCTACCTTGGGAACATAGTATACAGAAATCAATATGGGAATAAGAGTTCTAATAGGTTACAGAAAAAAGTTACCATTAATATTTGATTGTATCCCTAAAATTATGAACATTTGTAAGTGGGATAATATAGTCTTATTATTTTTCATTATATTTCTTTGATATATATTTACAAGATTGTGGGGTTTGGGAGTAGTGGGGAAGTGGTTCTAGTTTGTAATCCAAATCACACTTGAAAAATCTCACATATATTTTAGGGGACTTCTTCTTTCTGCAATACCCAATATATAAATATTTAATTCTTCACATTGACTCTAAAAGAAGTTCATTAAATACACAAAAATCTGATTTATGGGTGTACGTTCTCAAAGATGTGTGTGTGTATGTCTTTATATATATGTTATGTGTCCATATTTATATCTAGATGTTGCATGTTAATTTGATTTTATGGGATGTTCTCCCTGATTTCATGAAACTTGGTAAGTTATAGTAGCCACAGGTTTTGGTTCAAATTCTATGTACTTAACAGAACTCCTTCAATTGGTATCTACCTAGGGATGCTTTAAAATATTCCAGAAAATAGGAGAAGCCTGGTATTATAGTTTGTATGGGAGGTGTCCCTCAAAAGCTCACCTGTGAGACAAAGCAAGAGGGTTCGGAGGGGAAATTACTGTGTTATGACAGCCTTAACTCAATTAATTAATCAGCTGATGGATTAACTGAGTGGTAACTGAAGGCAGGAAGAGTGTGGCTGGAGGAAGTGGGGCATTGTGGGCATGACTTTGGGGTATATATATTTGTATCCGGCAAGTGGAGATCTTTCTCTCTGCTCTCTGATTATCATGTGAGCTGCTTCCCTCTGCCACACTCTTCTGCCATGAGGCTCAGCCTCTTCTCAAGCCCCAGGGAATGGAATCAACTATCAATGGATTGAGACTTCCGAAACCATGAACCCCTAAATAAATTTTTCCTCCTCTGTAATTGTTCTGGTTGGATTCTTTAGTCATGGCAGTGAAAAAGCTGACCAAAGCACCTGAATTTACTCTTAAAAAATGATTCCCCACGTTTCTCAGAGAGTCCTAATGCAAACATTCTGCCCCATCTTCAACCCATGTGCCAAAGAATATCCCCCAATTTTAGAAAATATGGCCAATGTTTATTTATTTTTGACTAAGTGTAGTCAAAAATAAATAAATAAATAAATAAGTGTTATATCCTTCCAATATAAAATGGCACAAAATAAAAATTCCCATTCCAAAAGAGAGAATTAGGAGTAAAGAAAGAAGGGACGAAACCAAAACAAGACTGATACCTAGACATGCAAACATTAGGTCCCATAGCTCCATGTCCAGTCTCTGGGGCACATGGTAATGAGATGTGAGCTCCAAAGAGCTTGTGCAGCCCTGCCCATGGTCTTGCTAGTTACAACCCACATGGCTCCTCTCTCATTTAGGCTTCTGAACCATTTAGGTTCTGAACCACAGCTTTCCTCAACAGATTCTCCGTGTTATTGATATCTCCTAATCTGGGGGTAGTCCCCATTCCAGCTTTGGCTTCACCTTCACAGCCTTATGCAACATCCTCTCAGGGGCTACATACAGGGATTCTGACCCTGCCACACTTTTCCTGACCTCCCAGGCCTTTGAATTTTCAGTGGAAACCTCCACAACAACCCAACTTCGGCATCCTTCATTCCTAAAAAACTGGCACCATGCTAAGATGCCAAGGTCTGACGCCTGCTCAAGCAATAGCCAGACTCCTTTGGAACACAGCTGTAGCAGCCTCTAAGTGCTGGAGTGGCTGAACACAGTGAATTGAATCCTTGGGGAAATAACTTCTTAGACACCCCTGTGAGATCAGGGCATCCACATGGTCTCTTCAATGAGTTTTCACTTTTACATCATTAAGCCTGCCACAGGTGTGGTCTTGCCAATTCCTGAGATGCACTGTCATTGTCTCTGTGCAAAATGCTTAGCTTCTCTAGTGGAGGTAATCTCTTAAGCAACTATGCTATCTTTGGTCCCAATTTTACATGTGCTTGTTCTCTGCTAAAACGGCAAGTTTTTTCCAAATCTTTCCTCTCTACTTTTTGCTCCTGATTATCACAGTAAAACTAGCTAAAAACTGCTAAAAGCTGCTAAAAGCTGTCATGCCACTTCTTGAATGTTGTGCTGCCTTGAAATTCCCTCTGCCAGGTTTATTAGTCCATCACCTTTAAATTCAGCCTCACAAAAAAATCTCAGGACATGGACAAAATGTGAACAAATTCTTTGCCAGAATGTAACATGAATGGCCTGCAGTCCAATTTCCAAGAGTTCCCTTCTGAAACCTCATGAGCACAATGTTTACTGTTCACATTTCTCTCAGCATTCTGGTATTTTGAACTCTCATCAGGATTGGTCATTAAGCCAGATGTGTTGGTGCATGCCTATAATCCTAGTGGCTCGGGAGACTGATGCAGGAGGATTGCAAGTTCAAAGCCAGCCTCAGCAAAAGCAAGATGCTAAACAACTCAGTGAGACCCCCCCCAAAATAAAAAAAATAGGGCGGGGATGTGGCCCAGTGGTTGAGTACCCCTGAGTTCATGTCCCAATACCCTCCCAAAAGAGAATTGCTCATTAAGTTCTGCTTACAACGTTCTAAGTCTTCTCCAGCATACATCTCCAAACTTTTCCAAATTACTCTTGTAAACCAATTCCAAAAGCTTCTGAATCACGTATTCAGGTTAGGTACAGCAATGACCCCACTCCTGGTACCAATTTCTGTGTTAGTGAACTTTGTATTACTGTGACCAAAATAGCAACAAGAGCAACTTAAGAGGAGGAAAAGTTTACTTTGGGTTCACAGTTTAAGAGGTTCAATCCATGGTCTGCTGACTCCATTGCTCTGGGCCTGAGGTGAGGCAGAACATCATGGCAGAAAGGCATGGTTGAGGAAAGTTGCTCAGTTCATGGCAGATGGGAAGCAGAGAGAAAACACAAGGACCCAGGGACAAAATGTATAATCTCCAAGGCACACCCTCAGTAAATCCACCTCCTGCAGCCATGCCTACAGTTACCACCCACTAATCCATTCACCAAGTAGGTGAACAAATAATCATTAATGATAATCTAATCATTTTGCATCCTACATTAACACAGGAGCTTTTAGGGGATGCCTCATATCCAAACTGTAACACCCTAATCCCTTATTTGGGAACAAGAATGTTTGTGATGTAATTAGTTAAGATGCTGTCAAGCCAAAATAGAACTGGCTTCTCATATAAGATAAAATAATATAATATAAAATGCGATATTATGTACACAGACACACATGGAGAATGCCATGTGAAAAGGAAGGCAATTGGAGTGATTCTTCTAGATAGCAAGAGCCACCAAAGATTACCAGCAGCCTTCAGAATCTCGGGAAGAGGCATGGAACACATTCTTCTCATAGCCCTTAGAAGGAACCACCTCTGTGGCACCTTGACCTTGAACTTTAAAAACCTAGAACTGCGAGACAATAAATTTTCATTGTTTAAACCACCCAGTTTGTGGTACTTTGTTATGGCAGCCCTAGCAAGTTAGTACAGTCAATATACTTAAGGACAAGAATTACACCTAGTCCTGCACTAGAACCTGTTTCTCTAATGATCAAATTGGAAATAGCCTACGTTTTCTCAGAAGTCTCTCTTGGTAACTTCCTCCCTGAGGAAATACCTATATCTCTAGCTGGTATGGCTATTAAACAACTTTATATGAATAAATGCTCATTTTAGCAAGGAGTTCCAATAGAGGTCAAGGAGAATTGCATAAACAGCCAGAGACTCACCTGACTGTAGAGAATGATGACATGGGGGAAGTCAAGGACTTCTTCCCACAGACAGTAGCCCCCCACCCTTATCCACAGGAAATATGTTTCAAGACCCCCCAGTTGTTGCCTGAAACTGTGGAAAGTATCAAGCTTATATAAACCATGATTTTTTTTACTATGCACACATACCTATGATAAAGTTTAATATATAAATTGAGAACAATAGCAGATTAACAACATAATAATAAAATAGGTCAACTAAATAACTATACAAAATTACTTAAAACTTACAAATTGTTTATTTCTGGAATTTCCCATTTAAAATTTTCAGACTGCAATTGGTAGCTGCATAAATGGGAACTACTATACTTCACCTTTTGAAGGACACCAAAACCTTTTTTTGGGGGGCACCAGAGAAAGGAAGTTCTGTGAAATCATTATAAGTCCTACATCCTCCCTGAATAGGCCTCTCTGGTTCTGGCTCCTGTTCCTCCATCTCCTCCTATGAGAAAATAGAATTGTTGTGATGTAATTACTTAAGATGCAGTCAACCAGAAATGTGGTTAGCTATCTCCCTTACATTCCTTAAATATCCCAAGGCCTGAACACTGAAGTTTTTGAGTCTATGAAATCTATTTACATTGAATTTTTTTCATGGACTTGGCCATTCAATCAATGAATTTATAGAGCATCCTCTGTATGTCAGACACTGGGTTTGGTGCCGGTGAAACAAAGATGGAAAGGTACCAGCTTTCATGGAGTTCTTGCTCCAGTGGCAAGAAAGACAAGCACATCGTGAGATAAGTAGCATGATGGATGTGTTAAAGTTGGAGTGTCCTGTTGCTGGAAGAGTCAGAGAGGGCCTTCCAGAGGAAGTGATCCTCATGGAGACTTCAGTGAACTGGTTGCTCCTGTAGATCTAGGGGAGAAGATTTTCCTCTAGAGACCCAAAGGAATGTGAGACCAGGACTCGCTCAGGGAATGGAGTGCAAGTTAGTGTGGCTGGGTGTGGGAGAGAGTGGTGGCATGTGTAGCTGGTGCTGAGAGAGAAGCCAGATACAGTGGGATCATGTGTGCCAGAGAGTTAAGTCCATGGTGGGTCTTGTAGTGGGGAGCCAGAGAATTTTCAGCAGTTCAGTGTCAGCTAAATCTGTCAGTGATGTTGGTGGCAGGGAGGAAGGTGGGAAACTTCAGGGAAGGACACCACATTTCTCCTTGGCTCCATCCCTGTCACCTTGGTGAGAAGTAGAAAACATCCTGGTTGGATGCCCAGCTTCTGGAGTGATTTGGAGTCAGATTCTGGCCTTGTCACTCACTTTAGTCCCATGATTAGTTTTGAAGCCAAGATATGAAATCAGATAATATAGTAAGGGAATTATTTATCTGCATAATACTGCTATTTTACATGAAAAATACATCATGGCAACTTCTAGAAATGGTGGAGCTATACGTATAGCTTCTATTCCTATAAATTGTAAGACCATTATCACAAAGTTAATTTGCATACTCCCTAAACCGTGTAAGATACCTCAGCCTTTCAGGAATTTGGTTTGAATTATTGAAGTGTCCCAGACTTCCAGAAGATGGATCTCATTAACATCTGAGATGTGGATTTGCCATCTAGTGGGCATTTTTGAATGTGCATGTATTATAAATACATACATGAAAGAGAGGGGAATCTCATGAAAAATAGAAGGGAGACCAATAAAGTAGAGAAAAGGGACCACGGGAAGCCAGGTGGAGACAGAAAGTGAGAACTGGGGAATGATATTGGCCAAATAATATTGTTACATCGTGTGCATGAATAAATATGTAACAATGAATCCCATCATTATGTGTAATTTTAATACACTAATAAAAAATGGAAAAAATGAATACATTCAGGTACAACACATACCTCCCCCACAGTGTTCATCAATTATTCTTAATCTCGAATCCCAATCCCAACACTTAAAGTTCAGACAGTATTTTGGACTTATCCCTGTTGGTGAAAAGTGTCTCAGTTTATATGTGTCAGGGATATAAGAATGTTTTATGCTATGTGTGTTCGCACATACAATAGAGAATAATAATGTCACATGGCAGGCTTTTCAAATTTTATGAACTCTTCATGTGTACCTTTTTTGCTTCATTTGAGAATTACTAATATAGAAAAGAACCACAGTAACAGGGTTTGTGCATGTTCCATAGTAGATACTCAGTCAACATTCGTTTCCTTCCTCTTCTCCACATCCTCTCTCATAAAAACTGTGCTCAAAATGACAATTTCAATGTGCATGTGGTGGACAAAGCACCACTATATGTGTAAACTTTGTTAGCTCACTGAATAAAATGAATAAAAATCCAGTGCCTGTCTTTAAGATGTTTAGAGTAGGAAACTTCTAGTTTTGCAACTAGATTCCAGCAAGTAATGTCTCAATTATTGGGGGAAGACTTTCTTGAAATTAAAATTTGGCTTCTCTTTAGAAGTACTATTACAATGATGCTAAATTTTCCAGAGTAAGAAGAAGGATCCTTGTAATAAGGGATGAAATGGGCACCAGGAGCAGCTTGATTTATATTTGAAGGGGCAGAGAGTGAAGAAAATAGGCAGGAGTGGGGGAAATGGAGAGTAGAGGAGTAGAGCCAGTGTGGGATGTGTTTTGTGTAAGTTTGGAGAAAGGGAGGAAAGATATTTGGGACCAGCTACCATATGGTGTGAGATATTGAAAGAGGGTCAGAGAAAGAAGATTTTAAGAGGTTTTGTTATGTATTATGAGTGGAATCCCTTTTTGATGTTTTCATGACACTGCAGAGAAGATTTAAATTGCCTTTCTGTTATTTTTGGATGTGGGTTAGTATTTCTTTGGAAAATAGCACCATGAGGAGACAGGCTGTGAAGTGGTTTAGCTTTATCTGGAAAACATAAATGTTCAGACCATAAAACTTTAAAAATAGACACATTATACTTTCCTCATGTGTCTTAAACCTAAAATTAAACAAAACTAAAATGATAAAATTAAAAAGGAATATTTATTTTAAAAATAATATATGTATTTGGTTTAAATTTTTTTAAAGTACGAAATGTCATTAAATGGAAAAAGAAAAAGAAAGTGGATTCTTGCTTCAGACTCTTTGTTTTTAATTCTTTTGATGGTTAGCACTAAAATTATAACTTTTATGCTTATACCACTGTTTCCTGGATTTATCTTTTAGTGTCCATTAATTCTATGCTATGAGTGATGAGAAATACAGCTCATTTGCACTACCTCTCCATTTCCTTCCCGCTTCAAGTGTTTTGTAAATTATATTTTTTCTTCATTCTCCTTTTGGTTATAATTATAAATATAAATGCTGTGCTTAAACTTTGAATTCCTGCTCCATAAAAACAGATAGTGTCTTAGTCAGCTTTCTGTTGCTTATAATACCATACCTGAGACTAGGTATGAAAAGAAGAGATTTATTTTGGCTCCTGATTTTGGAAGCTGAGAAGTCTAAGATGGGGTAGATGCCTTTGGTGAGGGCCCCATGCTGCTTCAACTCCTGGCAGAAAAAAGAAAAGTCAAGGGACTGCATGAGAAAGAAGTAAAGCAGGAGGGGCAGGCTTCCCTTTATAACAACCTATTCTCTCAGAAACTACTTCAGTCCATGAGAATTAACCCAGTCCTCTGAGAATGAGAACTCACCCAGAAAGGCATTCATCCATTCATGAGGGCTCTGTCCCCAGACCCAAACTCCTCCCACTAGACTCCACCTTCCAACACTGCTGCACTGAGGACCAAACCACAATGTGAATTTTGGTGGGGACACACCAAACTCAAACTATAACAGATAGTAATCTTTGAGCTCTTGCAAGGCAGTATGAGAAAACAGCACACCCAGACAACTTTTCACATTTTCCAGCCTGCTGACTTCCACACCAATCTTCCAATCAGCCCACCAATTTCTCTTGTTTCCATATTTATGTTGGGGTTTAAAACATTTGCATTTTGTTCTGTAAGTATAATTAGCTTTTGTGCATTTTATATGTTGATTGATTTGACGATTGAAATCAATAAATTAGTTTATGACTTATAGTTCGTGCTTATGCAAATATTATTTGCTACAGAATAGAGGGTGTTTGGCTCAGAAGGTAAGCTACTAATTCAATATCCTTAAATCTGGGCTATACAAAGAAAATGAAACAAGCAAGTGTATTTGACAAAATCCAATGTCTATTCCTGCTAAAAATTATCAGCAACCTAGGAGCATGAAATAATTTATTCAACCTGATAAGAAAGCATCCGTGAGAAGTGCAAATCAAAACTAAGATTTCATCTCACTCCAGTCAGAATGGCAATTATTAAGAATACAAGCAACAGTAAGTGTTGGCGAGGATGTGAGGAAAAAGTACACTCATACATTGCTGGTGGGACTGCAAATTGGTGCAACCACTCTGGAAAGCAGTGTGGAGATTCCTTAGAAAACTTGGAGTGGAACCACTATTTGACCCAGCGATTCTACTCCTCGGTTTATACCCAAAGGACTTACAATCAGCATACTACAGAGATACAGCCACATCAATGTTCATAGCAGCTCAATTTACAATAGCCAGACTATGGAACCAACCTAGATGTCCTTCAATAGATGAATGGATAAGGAAACTCTGGTGTATATACACAGTGGAATATTACTCACCTTTAAAGGAGAATAAAATACGGCATTTATAGGTAAATGGATGAAGTTGGAGAATATCATGCTAAGTGAAGTAAGCCAATCCCAAAAAAACAAAGACCAAATATTTTCTCTGATATGTGGATGCTGATTCATAATGGAGTGGGGAGGGCAAGGGAAGAATGGAGGAACTTTATATCAGGCAGAGGGGATTGAAGAGGAGAGAGGAGGGGGTTGAGGGGAGGGGAGAGTGGGGAGGGGAGGAGGAGTGGGAATGGGAAAGATGGTAGGATGAGACAGACATTTTTACCCTATATACATGTAAGATCACATGAATGGTGTGACTCTGCATCATGTATAATAAGAGAAATGAAAAGTTGTGCTCCATTTGTATATAACAAATCAAAATGCATTTTGCCATCACGTATAACTAATTAGAACTAGTAAAAAATAAAAATAAATTTTAAAAAAGCATCTGTGAGAAATCTCCAGCTAACATCCTGCTCATGGTGAAAATCTGAATACTTTTCCACTAAGACGAGAAACAAGACAAGGATGTCTTCTGTCACTGCTTCTATCCAATATCCAATATTGTACATAGATGTAAATGTTCTAAACACAATTTTAACAAATTAAAAGGGAAATTAGACCCTCTTCAGGCCCTCATGGGCCTGTTACACACCTCCCCAGTGTCACAGTCAGGGACACCGGCTGAGCACAGCAGGGATAGAATGAGGCCGTCTACAGCAGAGAAAACTTAATGATTCAGGGGTCAGATGCCCTGAAGAGGAGAAGGTTTCAGTCCCAGCTGGTGTTGCCAAAGCAGCATACTAATTCCATGTCATGGTCCTGGGTCAAGATCTGCACAACTGATTGGCTGTATCACCTTGGATGGCAAGGGAAAGGAAGTGATCAAAGTCCTGGAGTCCCCGCTTTCTGAGATGCCTAGCAGACCTTGGTAACACTTCCAGGACTGTGTCTCCACAAGGAGGCAGCGGCAGAGGGAGGGAAGATGGGCCAGGAACTCCCACAGGCCCTGGTCCTCACGGTTCAGATGAATCCACAGGCAGAAGCCAACGTCAAAAACTGTATGTCCAAATTGACTTAAGAAAGAGCTCAAGAGAACCTTCCGGGTCCTTTGATTGATGAAGTCCAGGGTGATAAAAGTCAAGTCATCGGGAAAAGGACAATTTTTTTTAGCTCGCTCCAGCAGGACTGGATCTATGTCACAGCATAGGAGACCGAGTTCTCTGGAGGCATTTGAGTGGTTTGTATAGAGCCACACTCAGATCCTAGAGGAATCCAAAAGAGTTTTGTCATTGCAATTTTCAACAGTGAATGGAAGAGAAAGCTCTCTCTCTTCCTCTAAGACTGCCATACTTACCTCTGGCTTTATAGGATGTGAGGCTCCTAAATTTTAACCTACAGAGGTTGTAGTTTTTCTTGAGCAGACTCTCAGCGCCCTCCAGGGGTCACAGACTGTAAGGCAGCATCGCTATATTTTCCTGATACTACTGGTTGCATTGTATGGTTCAAAGTGATGGCCCAATCAAGCTGCAAAGGAGCCTGGAGCAATATTTTCCGGCTTAAGTCATATGCTGGCAAACTCATTATCTTTTTCTGGGTATCTCAGACACAAGGGAAAAGGAAAGGGGTCCAGAAGCTTAACCAGTGTCCCTTACCTGGAAGGTGAGGAATAGAGCAAGCTCCATCTTACAAAAACCTGTTTCTCAGACCTGTGGTTGGGAAAGGACTGGATTCCAAAACCTTCATTTAGCCTTCATTTTACACCTTTTCATTTACATACTGTTTTACACTTCATCCACTCCTGCTGAGGCTTATTCTGCTTCTGCTGCCGTCACTCCCAAGTGTCACTACTGATCTCCTTCTAGCCAAATCCAATGATTTATAATTTTCACCATCTTAGGAACTTTTTGATTCTTAAACAAGTCACTCTGTCCTTTTGCTAACTTTGATTTCTATTACCATTATAATTAACTCTAATTTATGTTTTTCTGTGTAGTTTTTTTGCATTAGATTTCTTCCTCTGTACCAGGATTCTTAAGCTTTTGTTTTTTTGTTTTTGTTTTTTTTTCTTTCTTCCCAGTACTGGGAATTGAACACAAGGTCACTGAGGTAAATTCCCTACCCTTTTTATTTTTCTTTTGGAGACAGGGTCTCACTGAGTTGTGCAGGCTGGCCTCCAACGTGATTTTATCCTGCCTCAGCTTCCTGAATAGCTGGGATTGCAGGTGTGTGCTACCATACCTGGCTTGGCTGCTTGAACTTTAATGGGCATATAAACCACCTACAGATTGTTCTAAAATATTAGTAGATCTGGGGTGAGGACTGAGATTTGTATGTACATATGTATTTTTTGCTGCACTGGGAATCAAACTCAGGGCTTCACACGTGCCAGGCAAGTGCTCTACACTGAGCCGCATTCCTAGCCCTGAGATTCTGTATTTCTAATAAGCTGTCAACTCATGCCAATGTTCAAAAATTAGTATCAAGTCCCAAACCAGTGCTTATTTTCTCCTCACTCTCCATTTACTTCTTTCTTCTCTTTCTCTCCTTATCAAATCTTGGGTGTGGCCCCATTTAACCAGTCATTTCATCACATCAGTGAGGGCTGAATCCCCAGCACCGTGCCCCCGACCCCCAAAAAAGACATGAATGTTTCCCAAGTTAGTAAATGAAAAGCAAGGTACAAAATAGTGTGCATCTATTAGTAAAATGAAAAGATGGGGGATATTTAAACATATTGTTGTACATTTGTAAATGCTGGGTTGTACACAGGATGAATACCCAAGCAATTACACACATTTGTGCCACTGTGTAGGGGGGAAAGGAGGATTTAGGGTTCACAGTAGAGACTTACTTTTTACTATAAAGTCATTCTTTGTTATCCATGGGGAAGGAACTGGTTTGAGGAACCCAGAGGATACTGAAATCCAAGGATGCTCAATCCTTATATAAAAAGGTATAGTATTTGCAAATAACCTATACAATATCTAATATACTTTAAATTATCTCTAGAATTACTTATATACCCTGCTATAAAATAAAAGCTATGTAAATGGTTGTGACTGTATTGTTTAGGGAATAATGACAAAAAAGTCTGTTCATGTTCAGTACAGACACAATTTATTTTAAAAATATATTTTCAATCCATGGTTGGTTGAATCCATAGGTACAGAACCCATAGAAAAGCCAACTGTAGCCTTTATATTTTGATTTTTTAAAATCAAATATAAACATTTTTAAATGTGCAAAATAGAAAGCACTTTAAAATGCACAGTCACATTTAGAACCATTCATTTAGTTAATTTCAACTATGTCCTTGCTTCTAATGTGTATAAGATATACTACTCAATTTCTTTTTTTTTATAAAAGGGAAATTACATCATGACCAACCAGGGTTCATTCCAAGAATGAGAGTTGATTGAATATTTAAAAATCAATCAATTTAATTTATCATAATTTCAAACTAAAACAAAACAAAACAAAAAGGATTTAAAAAATCCAGATTGGAAAGAAAAAAGAAAAACTTGTCTTTAATAGTTTATTGTTTCCATAGAAATTCCAATAAGATAAAGATAAAAAGCTACCAAAATAAGTGAGTTTGACAATATTATAAAGTACAAGATTATTATATAAAAATGAATTAAATTTCTATATACTAGCAATAAACAATTGGGAATTTAAATTTTAAAGTGCCATTTACAATACCATGAATCCCATAAGGGAGACAGATAAACCAATAGTAAAATGGGCAAAATATATGAAGGAATAATGATAGTTAAGGAAGTGTAAAGACATCTTTATTTTATGAAAATGTGTTCATCATTCTCACTCCCACTAAAATAAATGAAATTCAAATGCCTATTCAAAATATGCTGAGAGAATCAGCGACACAGATTTTTAAAAAGTGTATTGACAAGATATAATCCCCAAAGGCCAACCCCAGTGACCTGCTTCCTCCAGTCACATCATATCTGCCTACGGTTACCACCCAGTAATCCAAAATTTAATACATCAAATGGGTTAGTTCACTGATTAGGTTACAACTTCTCATAATCTGATTATTTCATCTCTGGACATTCCTGCATTGTCTATCACATGAGTTTATTGGGGACACCTCACATCCAAACTGTTACACTGTCTATACTTGTGGATTTGTCTCTTTTCACAGTTCTAACAATTTTTACTTCACATATATTGAGGCTTATTTATTATTAGGTTCATAAATGTTTGAATTATTTCCTTTTAATAAATTGACCCCTTCTATTATTATTACAAAATGACCTTCTTTATCCCTTTTTCTTTACTGAAAAAATTTATTTTGCTGATTTTTAAAATATATATATTTTCAGATATTGATGGTCCTTTATTTTATTCATTTATTTATATGAGGTGCTGAGACTCAAACCCAGTGCCTTGGACATGCTTGGCAAGTGCTTTGCCACTGAACCACAACCCCAGCCCCTATTTTGTTGATTTTGAAATCACTAATCTTGTTGTGTTTGTTTGTTTGTTTTTGATGCTAGGGATTGATCTCAGGGCCTTGCAGATGCTAAATATGCACTCTACCATTGAGTTGCATCCTCTAGTGTTAACATGGTATATATTTTCTCATTCTTTTACTTTTATAATTTTTATATTTGAAGTGTACTTTTATAAGGAGAATATAGTTGTGTTTTGCTTTTTTAAAAATTCCATCTAATAATGTCTACCTTTTAATTGGGGGTATTTTTACCCTTTACATTAAGGTAATTAGTAAGAAGGTTAGGCTTGAGTATATCATCTTGCTATTTGTTTTCTGTTTGTCTCACCTTTATTTGTTCTCTCTATTATTTTATTCTGGGAACTGTAACTGCCTTGGTCTTTTGGACTCTAGGATCTCTATCCTCAACCCAAGGAGTCTGTGAGCCTCTGCCTTTGTTTTCTCTCCCTTTACTGTAGTTTGGAAACTCCCTCAAGGTAATAAGCTGGGACAATTACAGTACTCATCTTGTTTGCTTCCTGTCTCTCAGAGATCACTATCCTTTGTAACCCCATATCAAATGTCTGATCTACATATTGTGTGTGTGTGTGTGTTTAAAGATGCTTCAGGTAGGATGGTAAATGTGGTCCCTTTTACTTAATCATAACCAGAAGGGGATGTCCATTTACTGCTTTTTCCATCTTTGAAATTTGGTCTTTTTTCTCTTTTTCATTTCAATTTTTTGTTTTGAAAAAATTTCCTTCCTTAGAAGTCTTAAAAATTACTCAGTGGACAACTGTATACATTTTAGCTTCGCAATTGTTAACTTTTTACTACATTTGTCCTTTCTATTTCTTTCATATTAAATAAACCATCATGATATTTTATCATTAAATAACTACTAAGAACAAAGACATTCTCTTATACAACCACAGTACAATGATAAAATTGAAGACATTTAATGTGGATAGACTATAATTATCTAATATGTGTTTTGATTAACTATTGCAATATATCAAATGATCTCCATACGTAGAGTCTTAAAATAATTTGTTATTCTTGGATCTCCCAATTCTGTGGTCAGGATTCAGGTATGCCACAGCAGGGAAGGCTCTTCCCTGCTCCATGATAATTAGAACTTCTGCTAGGATGACTCTTAGTGGGCAATGGCTGGAATAGTTGGGAGGTGGCTGTGGTCTTCTTCTCTTTTTCCACATAGGTTCTCCACATGGCTAGTGTGGGCTTTCTAGAGCATGGTAGCCTCAGAGTAGTCAGTTGTTTACATAGTGGTTCAGGGTTGCAAGCATGAATGCATCTAGGAACCACTGCTAATACAGACTGGCATCACACATGCTCTGATGCTCTGAGAATTTAACATCATTTTTATCATATTTACGCCCAAAATACATAACTGGAATTTAATTGTGAGTATAAGACAAGTCCAAATTGAACATTCTTTGAAGCAACTGGCCTGTAGCCTTAAAAAATGTCAGTGTCATGAAAACCAAGAAAAGATGACAAACTGTTTCGGATTAAAGGAGACTATGAGTAGGTTAGGGCTGTCATAACAAAATACCATAGTCTAGATGACCTAAACATTTTCTGACAATTCTGGAGGCTGGAAGTACAAGTTGAAGGTGTCTGACAGCTTTGGATTCTTTTAAGGCAACCTTAGCTTCTAGGCAGCCACCTTCTTGCTGTGGCTTCACATGGTCGTCCCTCTGTCAGTGTTGTCTGGGTCCTAATCTTCTCTTCTTATGAAGTCACCAGTCATGTTGGACTAGGTCCCACATTTGTGACTCTATTTCAATTTTCTTACCTCTTTCAGGTCTTGTTTTCAAATATAGACACATCTGAGGTACTGGGGGTTAGGACTTCACATGTGAACTAGGGGTGGAAGGGCACAGTTCCATCCATGACAGAGACTTCTTTATGTGTGCTGTTGGACAGAGAAAAAGATGCTGTAAAGTATATTATGGGGAAAATTAGAAATAAATATCTATAGCGAAGTAGATTAAAAAACAACCTCAAATACTTTGACATTTTTCTCCCTGAGCTATGGGAGTATATTTTATTCTCCTTAAATCTGGCCTGGCCTGTGGCTTCTTAGATAAATGGAGTAGAGGAAGGGAAATTGTACTAGTTCTGAGTCTAGTCTTTTTTTCTTTTTAATACTGGGGACGGGACCCAGCAATGCTTTACCACTGAGTTAAATCTTGGGTCCTTTTTATTTTTCATTTTAAGACAGGGTCTTGCTAAGTTGCAAGGTAAGGTAAGGTGTGTACCACCGCTCCCAGTTAAGCTGGAGTTTAAAAAGTGAATTCTGCCTCCTGTTCCACTACACTCCCTCAGTTCTGCCTGATTTGTCGATCGTTCTTTGCTCAAATAAACTATGTTACATCCAATTTGTCAGAAGTTTTTAACTTGTCCCGGGGGGGGGGGGTCTAAATCAGTTGGGTAATTCTGCTCTCAGTCGTATGGCTTCTGGTGCTTATTAATTAATTAAAAAAAAAAAAAAAGGCTTGACGCCTATGAGAATGCGCCCTCTAGAGGGGGTTTCTATCGTTTTTGCCGAGAACACAGGGGACTTGGGCCCTCTTAGACTCTTCAGAGGTCTTTGCTCTATTCAGGAGCCTCAGGCACAGATCACCTTGACTCAGATCCAGGTTACAGTGACAGAGGCCTCAGTATAGTCCCAGAGCTCACGCTTACACACAAAGACGGTAGCATTAATTCTTCCCAGTTTGTTCCTTTTGGGGTGGGGTGGACAGGAAGGATAGCCTAGAGAATCTACCGACTTTTTTGCGGGCTTAAACAGAACCCACCATAACTTTTCACTCAAATCTTGAGTATAAACAATTCTGTTTTGACTTTCAGTAAAGAATGAAGTTGAAGAAATTAGGATTTTAATTATTCACTTAATATTAATATTCCTACAAAATGAGAAAGGCCAGGGGATTTGGTATATTATGCAGTTGAGAAGACCGAAATCAGGGTGATATAAGGTAAGTTTTTAACCCCTAAAGGTCAGTTTCATACTCTGTAAAGGGGTAAGGTTCCAATTTCCTTCCCTGGGCTTTGTGAACATTTGCGGGAAAGCAACTTGGGGTGCCCAGCACCTATTCCACTATGACACAAGTTTTACGATCACCCAGGGCGGAGATGTACATTTCCCTCCCGGTGCTCTCTCCAGTGCCCTGGTGGGGTCCGCCTGGGAACTTCAGACCTGGGGAAAACTGGGCAGATCCGTCCCCAAGGCCGCGCGGGCAGGAGGCGGAGCGCGCACTCTGGAGCCGCCTCCCGGGAGGGAGGGCGGTCCCCGGGGCTGCTCCGCACCGCCTCCCCTTTCCCCGGGGCGGTGCTCGCTGTGGCCGGGTCTGTGGTGAGTACGCGCGGCCTCGGCTGGCTCTGGGACGAGCAATACCCGGGAGGCGGGTGCCGAGCAGGGATCGCTGGGTAGCGGCCCGGGTCTGTCCCCGGGCTGGGGCTGGGCGGGCGCGCGGCCTGGCTTCGGTGGGGCTGTCCTGCCTCTACCCGAGCAGCGGACCGGACAAGGGGCCTGCGGAGGCCGAGCCTGGCGCAAAGCTGAGGTTCAGGTGCATGCAATGCATTGCCTCTGCTACCGGCCCGGGAGGGTAGATACGATGCTGCCGGGTAGGGAAGGATCCAGGGCGCCAGCCCCAGTGGCTGCGCATCACGATTCGAGGGTCGCCCGTCCGCACCTCTTTCCCCGCCAGGCGTATTCACCTGAAAACCCCCTCCTCGGTGTTTTCCCTGGGAAACTGATCTCGGCCTGGGGGCCTTCAAGGGGCGGAGAAGTTCTGACCTTTCTCCGAAAGGGTTTGTCACCTGGGTTTTTAAAGGATTTCAGAGACATCTACCCTCATCAGGCTCTTCGTCTATCCGGTATCTGTTGATTAGTGTCTCTTGCTGTTCTGTTTTCCATTAGATAAGGGCTGTTGACTCTTGGTTTGGGAGTAGGGGAAGGCCCACCGGGATGTGAACCGAGGAAAGGCCTTGGGTTGGTGACCTTAAGGAGGGTGGGTGTGCGCGCTGTTGCAAAGTGTTCTGGAGTGGGTGGGAGATGCGGATACCAAGGCAGTGAGGGCACAGGTAGATCTCCTTCGCTGTTTGATGAAAGGCAGCTGGAAGGAGGTGGAAATTTGAGAGCTGAGGAGAGGTGGTTTTTCCTTATCCTTTGAACATTAATCAACCACTTTTTTTTTTTTTTTTTTTTTTTAAGGAAAAGAACATATTGAGGCTACAAGAAAGTCAAGAAATCTTAGGATTTCTTAGATAGGATTCAGAATTCATGTTGAGAAATTGGGATTCAAAGGGCGTGGAGGACTATTCTGGAACCTGATCAGGAGTGCTGAATTGTCTCTAAAGGGGAAGGAGATAATGCTTGATTGGGTATAATTTGTTTGCTTTTGAATTCGCTCTTGGGCAACTGATTTGGACTTTGCGTACACTAGAAACTCCATAAAGTTGCAGAAACTTTCGTGTACCTGATGTATGCATTTTTGAGAGGTGTCTGCGGCCTTGATTAGATTAAAAATATCTCTTAAAGAGAAATTTTGAACTGCACCTAAGTAACCCGAGGGGGAGTGGGTAGGGAGGACAATAAAACCAGTTGTTACTGTATTTTATGCCACGATGTATTTAGTATCTACTTTAAGCAGAGCTGATAATGTGTACTTTATTCAGAGATGCCTGCAAATAATTTGAGAATCTATCATTTCTTTGAAGATATTTTATTCAGAATGAGAATATCCAAAACAAGTCAGTTGTTGTTTTCTAGTCTTTTTTAAAACCACCAATGAACAATGGTTTCTCAAAGGTGCCTTCATGTCTCAGAATTGAGTTCCTGTTAAAAATGTAGATTTCTTGGCCCCATCTCAGACCTTTGAAATAAAACAAAACCAAAAATCTCTGGAGCCTAGGAACAGGCATTTCAAGCCAAGAGCACAAGGTTCTCTGGTGTTGAAGTTTACTGGAACTCTGAGTTTTTTCATTGAGATTGGGACTTGCTGGGCCAATTTAGAACAGGTTTTCTTAAAGATTATTTGAATGAATTGCTGCCAACCTTTTCTAACTAAAATCCTGATCTCTGTCTAATGTGTCATCTTTAAATTTTAATACATTTTAAAGAAACTAGTCATTTTTATCAGAAAACAACATTGTTTCTGGTTGTAAAACTCTGGTAAGTTAGAAGTTACAGAAGAAACAAAAGTTTTCCTAATTCCATAATTGAGAGATGACTACTAGTGATTCTTTCTGGCATTTTATATATAGAAGATATGTACACACATATATTACAGAATTGGGATTGTATTTTGTATACATTTTTATATTCTTTTTTTCCCACTTAGCTTTCATGAGCATGTTCCCATGTACTTAATGAGAGTATGTGTTCCATCATAGGTATATGCTATAATTAATTAACTCAGATCCCCATTGTTAATATTTGTATTCTTTTTCATTTTTGGTTACTTTAGCAATGTTTGTTCGAATATTGTGGTCAACCCCTCTGGTTATTTCCCGAATGATAGAATCAAAAGCTATTTAAATGCATTTTATAAATCTCATTTTCACCTATCTTGGTTTTCTCACCAAAAAGAAAATTAACCTTTCTGAAGGATCTATTACTTTCTAGGTTCTTTCTCTTATTTCAGTGGTTCTCAAACTTTACTGCATATAAGAATCACCTGAGGAGCTTGTTAAACTTTCATTTTCCTGAGTCCCAGACCTAGCTGTTTGGATCTATTAGCTAGGAATTTACTGTTTTAAAACACCCCCCAGTGTTTTTGATAAAGGCCACCTTTAGAACCACATGTTGAGAAATGCTTTCTAAGTAAATGGCCAGATAAACCCAAAAAGTTTAGGTCACTTGCCCAAAGCCATTCATGCATCTGATAACAAGAACTTGAATTCAGCACTTTGTGACTTCAGAGTCCGTTTTTGTCCATTATATCAGAGCTTCTCAAACCTCAGAGACATTGGTATGCCCCTAATGACTGCAGAAAGTAAACTCCCACTGGCCCCATCATAGGCTTCTTAGGGTAGCTAAGAATGACATAATCAATGAACTTCTATTAAAACCTCCCACCAGAAATTCTTGTGAATTCTGTGTTGAGTTACATACCATGTAAAACAATTTCAGCCTTTCACTGATTCAGTCTACCTCATATTTCCCTACCATTTCATGACTCTTCTTGCTGTGAAAAGGGTATTACAGGACCATCTGATTTCAAGTGTGGGTTCCCATATTTCTAAGTGGACCTGGGAGGCAGGTCCACTTTGTTCAAGCATGCTGGGTAGTTCTTTGCCACAGTTAGGATCTTAATGTCTTTCTAAGGCACATGTGTTGAGTGCTTAGTCTCCAGCTTGATGCTATGGGGAGGTGATGCAATCTGGGGGGCCTAGTGGGAGGTCTTCAGATCATGGGGAGCATGCCCTTGAAGGGGATAGTGTACCCCAAGCCTTTTTCTCTTGTACTCTTTGGCTTCCTGGTGAAGTGAGTAGTTTTTCTCTGCCACACTCTCCCCGCCATGGTTGCCACCTTGCCATAGCCCAGAAGCGATGGGACCAACCAATCATGGACTGAAACCTCCAAAACTTCGAGCTAAAATACGCCTTATAATTTGGTTATCTCTGGTATTAAAGTGACAAGTGCCTAATGCAAGCTCACACAGTGACGCTGTGGGCTCCTGGAGATGGGGCAGATCTAGCAGCAGCTCTTTCAAAGTCAAAGAGGCGAAACATCCCTTTTGAATATTCAGTGGCAGAGGGGCAGAAGGGGCAAGCAAGACTGAGAGTGCCATTGGTCAGAGATGGGGTCCACTACCCTTAGAAAAGTGTTGGTGTTTGTAAACCAAAGGGAGCTAGTATTGGGGTGAAACTTTTTAATTTAAAATTTTTTTCTAAGATGGAATTTTTTTTTTTTTTTAATATTCTGGATTCACTTTATTTTTTATTTTATTGTTTTTTTATTAAAATATTTTTTATTTTTACAGACACATTTGATTCATTGTACACAAATGGGGTATAACTTTTCATTTCTATGGTTGTACACAATGTATATTCACGCCATTCATGTAATCATACATATATATAGGGTAATACTGTCTGTTTCATTCTACTGTTTTTCCATCCCCACCCCCTCCCACCCCTTTTTCCTCTACACCATTCAAAGTTTCTTCATTCTTCTCTTCCCCCTGCTACCCCTCATCATTATGTATTCTCATGCACTTATCAGAGAAAACATTCGGCCTTTGGTTTTTTGGACTTGGCTTATTTCACTTAGCATGTTATTTTCCAACTTCATCCATTTACCAGCAAATGCCATAATTTTATTGTTCTTTATACCATTGTGTAAATATACCACAGTTTCTTTATTCATTTGTCAGTTGAAGGGCATCTAGGTTGGTTCCACAATCTAGCTCTTGTGAATTGAGCAGCTATGAGCATTGATATGGCGGCATCACTGTAGTATGCTGATTTTAAGTCCTTTGGGTATAAACCAAGGAGTGGGATAGCTGGGTCAAATGGTGGGTCCATTCTAAGCTTTCTGAGGAATCTCCATACTGCTTTCCAGAGTGGCTGTACCAATTTGCAACTCCACCAGCAATGTTTGAGTGTGCCTTTTTCCCCACATCCACGCCAACACTTATTATTATTGCTTGTGCTAATATGGAATTTTATACCCTTTAATTTTTCCTTCTCTAGCTTTATCTTTCCCCCCTCTTTCCATATATCATTTCTTTTAGTAGTTAGGCTGGGATTGTGGAGTGCCCTTATGTTTCAACTAACATTTCCTAGAAAATCATCCATTATTTACCAAATTGAGTGCTTCCTATGTATCAGGTTGGCTTGAGGCACTAGAAATGCAAAAAACAGTGATTTTCTTTGAGAATTAAGTTAATGTACTACTGTATGTAGATTTGGGATATCTCAGTCTCTGACTTTATTCTTCAACTTTTTATTTTTAACTAATTTTAGACCTACTTAAAAGTTGTACAAATGATAGTGTTCACTTAGTTTCCTCTATTATCCTCTATTATTAACCTCTCACATAACCATGGTACATTTATCACTACCGTTAACTAAACAATAGACTTTATTTAAAGTTCAACAGTTTTGCTACAAGTCTTTTTTTTTTGTTGTTGTTTTTGTTTTTGTTTCCATAGTTCCTTGAGCGTCCTACATCACATTTAGTTTTTATTTCTCCTTTGTCTCCCCCAATCTGAAATAATTCCTGAATTTTTCCTTGTTTTTCGTAATTTTTCCTTTTTTTGAAGAGTGCCAGTTAGTTATTTTGTGGAATGAAATTTGTTTGATATTTTCTCATTTTTGTAACAAAGCCATATGTTTTGGCATAAATACCACAGAAGTGATGTTCTCTATTACAGGTTCATGGGGTCAGTAGTTATTACATGATGATTTTAACTTTAATCAGTAGTTATTACATGATGATTTTAACTTTAATCACTTCTTTAAGGTGACATTGGGTTTTTCCACTACAAAACTGTCTTTCCCTTTGTAGTTAATAGCCAGGGTGGATACTTTGTGAATTAGCAAATTCTGCTGATTCTCAAATTTGTACCATTAATTTTAGCACACATTGGTGAATCTTGTCTGCAGTAGTTACTATTGTGGTGTTTACCTAATCATGATTTTTTTCCATGTCCCACTTCCTTATTAACTGAACGTTTCCTATAAGGAAGAGCTGCCCTTTCTCTCCTGTTCCTATTTTTTGATGTTTTGTAGTTGTATGGATTCATGAATAGTCATTTTATTCTTGGGCTAAAATATAGTGCCATCATTATTTTATTGCTTAAATGCTTCCAGTTAGGGCCATTTGGAGCTCAGCCTTTTGAGTATAATGACTTGTACGTGTAAATAGCTCTCATCATTTCCCTCCTGTCCTTGGGGTCCATGCTGGTCAGGCAATGATCACTACTGTGATTGGGACAGCAAACAGCAGAGGCCTAAGGAAGGTGGGACAAGGAGTGTGCAAATAATCAGCTCCCAGGAATTCTGCAGGAGTAAATGGAGTAAATAAGGGCCTCGGCACTGTGCCCCAGGGAGTCTCAGGGGAATAGTAGCATGTGCCTGGGCCATCATGCCCACTCGAACACCCTGTGTCTGCAGTTTGACCAAATTGACGCAGAGGCATTGGAATGCTGGTTTTGGTGCTCTCAGTGGCTGAATGAAGACCCTGTCCTTTTGTGCAGGTGCATGAGTGCTTAGTAAATATTTGTGGGGTTGACACTTGGTGCCCTCCCTATACCCCATGATGCAAAAATATGTGTGGTTAGAGACTCCCCAGGAATGACACTTTGCATTCATGCTGCTTGCCTTTTGTTATAGCTCCTCTTCCTCCTCAGTCTACTTATTATTATGGAAAATTTCAAGCATATGCAAAAGTAGAGCAAAAGACAACGGATCCTCAGGTGCCTATCACTCAACTTCAGCACTTCTCAATATTTTCCCAATCTTGTTTCATATATTCCTCCACTTTCAAGTTGGAGAGGGACCGGCATAGTTAGAAAACAAATTGTAGATCTGGAAAAAGATTGAAGTAAACTCTTGAATACAAGGACTATGCTGTGCTTCCTTTTCTGTCCCCTTGATACCTATCCTGTGCTTAAAGATAGAATTGAGGCAAGGAAAAACAAAAAATGCAACAACAGAATCATTTCCAACTAACTCTAGGGCAGACTTCTAGAGAGGAAAAGGGTGGTATGAGTTGCCCTAAAAAAACTTGTTGATGTTGCCTGAATTGGTTCTCTACAGTCATGGTTCCCCTGCCATTCAGGATAGCCTTATAAGAAACTAGCTCTGGGGCTTCTAGTGAGAGTTCATTTTATAGCTAGGAAAACATGCTGAACCTGTCACCCCCAGTAATTTAGCCCATAAGCAGGGGGAAGAGGGTGGAGATCTCTCTGGAAAGATACCAGAACAATGTTCTAAACCCTTTGCACTTCTGTTTACTCACAGGAACCAAGGCAATCTCGCTCTTGAACTTCCTTCATGTCCAGTTAATTTTGCCAAGGACACTTAGGCTTATAAAAAGGGATAAATGATTGTTCTTAACTGGGTCAGATGTAGTCTCAAGGTGTGGGATCAGTAGTCATTCATAATGACCTATCAGTAATTGTTAATAATGACTCCTTGCATTTAGAATAAATGCCTTGTTTTTGAACAAATTGCCTAGCCTGCAGCTTAACATTATTAGTTTATGATTATTCATAACTCTTTACTTCTAGGGTAGGGTTTTTTTTTTTTTTAATTCTAACAGTTTTTGGTTCACAGCAAAATTGGGCAGAAGGTGTAAAGATTTCCCATATACTCTGTGTCTAGGATAGGTTTTTAAATCTCTAAGCCTTGCCTCCCCCTCTGCAAAATGAGGGAGCTGAACATGTGTTATTTGTGGTCCTTCTTGCCTTTATCATGACAGTAACATGATCATAAATTCCTTCAATTTGGTTATTCTTTCAGGGGACTGTGTCTCCACAATAGCTCTTAGAAAAGCAATGTTTCCGGGGCCAATTTTTTAAGAGAATTTTTATAAAAAATCAATCCTGCATTTAAACTTCCTATAATTAAGTCCATAAGAGGTTGTCTGATTTGTCCCAGGAACCTAATGACTTACTGTCATCTGCAGGGAAAAGAACAGACCTCCAGGAAGGCATCTGAACAGACGGATCCAAGGAAAGGGACAGGAGGATGTGGGAGGGAGGTGTGGGGCCACTGTAGGCACCTGCATATGGTATGCATTGGGCCTACCTGGGCATCAGGGGAAATAAGGGAAAGTGTCCAAGTGAAGGATATGGCAGAAGCATGGCCTTTGGAATTGACCACCTGAGCTCAGACCCCAGCTCTATCCCTTAATTAGTTTATGTGGTCTTAGGGTAGTTAATTAATCTCTCTAAACCTTTGTTTTATCATCCATAAAGTAAGACAAATTTTTACATCATGGGATTTAGATGAGAATTAATATAAGTGATTTAACCATAGTGCATGGTACAAGTAAGTACACAAATCAGTGGCCCTTCTTATTAGCTGTTATTGCCTTCACCATTGACTTCCTGTCAATGGGGCCTAAACACAGACCATACTGTTAATTACTTCCTGGGTCAATCACCCTCTTTTGAGGTTCATTTATAACCTTGTGTTTAGAGAGAAATGAGTCCCAGAAGAACTACCTACTCCCTTCCAAAGGCAGGGCCCCCAGTGACTAACCAACTCTCTCCTCATAAAGGTTCCATTGTCTTTCACTATTGCCATACTGGGGACTATGAACCCTTGAGGAACAAGCCACATCCAAACCATAGCAATATATAATATAAATAACTTTTATATATAGATATTTTTATTTTGATCCCTATTTTACAGATAGGGAAAATTAAGTCTTGGTTAAGTGATGACCCAAGATTACATGACTGATATGTGGTAGAGTTATAGTTTCTGTCTAAGTCCAAACTCCTGATCTTAAATACCACATTATAGTTCTACCTGTTTTTCTTATTGATTTCCTGTGTTGGGACTCTCTTAGGTTTCTTGCCCTCACCCCAACCCCACCCCACACTGGGGGTTGTGCCCTGTGCCAGCCCCTCTTTGAGAATATAACATTCATTCCCTGTTATTAAGGACCATGTTTTTCCAACTCACAAGGGGAAAGAGCATTGGTATTTTCCTTTATTTTCTTACTGAGTTTGTGATAGCTTTCTACTGCTGTAACAAAACACCTGAGAAAATCAACTTAACAGAAGAAAGATTTATTTTGGCTCACAATTTCAGAGATTGCAGACCATTAGCCGGCTTCATTGTTTCTGGGACTGAGGGTGAGAAAGAAAGCTGTTCAAGTCATGGCTGGTGGGAAGCAGGGGGGCGGCAGCAGCAAGGGGGAGTTATTGAGAGAAAGGGTAAAGGGGCTGGGTACAAGATATAAGATATACCCTTCCAGGTCATGCCCCCAGTGACCCACCTCCTCCAACCTGACCCCACACCCAAAGTTTCCACCACTTCCCAATAATGCCATTGAATTATGAATCCATTGATTCATTTCATCCACCAATGAGGTTAGAGGCCATGGTCACCTTTCCAGAGGCCACACCTGTGGCTACACTGGAGACCAAGCCTTTAAAATGAGACTTTGGGGGAACATCCCAGATCTAAACTATAACAGGGTCTAAATATGCTACCATAACAAGTCTTTACATTTTGTGACTCTTCTCTTAAAGGCTGTGCCAGGAAGGGGCATTTGAGTAAGAGAGCCACTAGAGCTATAATTAGGCTGTCCCCAGCTCAGAAATGACCACATTCCCCCTTCTCAATTTTACTTCTTTGTTCTGTATAACATCTGGATGTGGTTTCCCTTCTTGGGTGACAGACTGGGCAGAGTCTCTGTGATGTGTAGCTGGTTAGCCCTCTACCTTTAAAATTTGATTTGTTATCTAAACTGTAACTTGAAGAACTACCATTACTCTAGTCAAGGTCCATTGGGGACCTAGTTCATGCTGAAGTGAATCATTTCAGGTAGGATTTCCATTCAAAGCAACATGTCTTTTGTGAGATCATTGGAGCAGAAGTACTGGGCAAAAGCAGCCATCACATCTTCTGTTGTCATTTGTTTGCATTCAGATTGGAAAAATTGCACTTGAAGCTCCATCACCTGGATTGAAGCAGAGAGATACATATTACTGAATAAAAGACATGGGCTTCAACCTGCCTTTCCACCTTTCCTACAAGTTACGATTACTGTTGCTTTTTACCTTGTGCCTGACGGTGGTTGGATGGGCCACCAGTAACTACTTTGTGGGTGCTATTCAAGAGATTCCCAAAGCAAAGGATTTCATGGCTAACTTCAAGGCCATAGCTCTGGGGAAGGAAGAAACACTGACTAATGAAGCCTTCATGAAAAAAGCAGAACTTGAAAACTGTCCATCTGTGTCTCCAGACCTCAGTAAGTGTTTCCCTTTTTCTTTTTTACAAGTACTTTGTAAATTTTTAATTTAACTCTAACTGCTGTATAGAAAAGTATAAAAATCGATGTGTACTTGGTTAAGTTTCACAAAGTGCATGTAAGCTAAGAAATTGAATTCTTTCTTTTTTTCTTTCTTGATACTCATGTTACAGAATTGGGGCCTTCTAAGAAACTGAGGCAGTGTGAAGACCCTTGACTCCCACCCTTCAAACCCTGATTCTTTCGATCAAGTTGGAAAGATTTCAGACATGTTGCTCAGAGTAACAGGCATGAGTTTATTGAAGGGATAGGAAAAGTGAAAGGGAATACTCTCAAGGGAGAGAAAGGGTCCTCTCAGAGAGGAGAGGGACAGTGTGCTTCTCTTGTACTCTCATTTTATTGGGGATCCCAGAGAAGTTTCCTGCCCAGGTCTGCCTCTTAACTTTTGATGAGCAGGATAACATCAGACTTTTAAGTCCCCACTACCACGACAATTCTCGATCACGTTGGCTCATGCTGATCAGTTCTAATTGGATTCTTAACCATAAATTATTCTAAAAGAAGGTTCACAAAAGTCTCCCTCTTCAGGGTAAATTGGATTCCTCTTATCAACATTATTTCAGGCTTGCATTTCTCCTGCAGATAACAGGTAGTTTGCT